>NC_037333.1:83209657-83513199 GCF_002263795.3 Bos taurus | reverse complement strand
GATACTAATACCTTATATGCATATGATATGCATATGATATACATAATCACCACTTGCAGTTTATTCTAAAACAATTAAATTCAGATCATTTCATTGGGCCCAGAAGAAACTACTCATGGGAGAAATGAGTATGAATTCTAATATATTTAAGATACACTCTTGGAGTTAGTCATAGTAATACCTATTTCCCAGAAATTATAAAAGTTAATGGCTTATAAAAACTTCCACAAAGGAGAATATACAAAATTAAATACCTTTGTATGAAAATAATAAATAATTTTGTTAATAATGTAAGTTTTCTCAAATCATAATACACCTGTAAAAACAGGAATAGAGTATCCTAATACTGTGTAGAGTACTTTGATAGAGTTTCCGAAGTCCTAGATTTTATTTCTTTGTCTTTTTACAGACCATTTGTTTTTGCTTTTAGGCCACCTACCTGATTCACAATATCCTGAATGAACTAAAAATTAAATCAAAAGACCCTTTTAAGAATATACCTGTTTGTCACTAAATAAACAAAATCTCAATCTGATTAAACAATTTTTTACTTTTTATCCATATGTTTTGGTATCATTTAAAGGCAGTCTCTTAAATAAGGCTTCCATCACCATTTTAAGATTTTCTAGTTCACTATTCCAGACACCAAACATGGAAGTAACTGCCCATCTCCTCTCAATAAGGACTCATTCCCTTGGGCCAATGACCAATTAAACAAGTACAGCTGGACAAACCAAAGCACAGCACAAATATTCACTCCAAAAACCTACCTTTTTCTACTTCACGACTCTATACAATGATAATGTTGTGTTGTCTATTTGGTTAACTTTTTAAGAGATGATAGAAAGAGTGCCCTCTTCTTTCTCCCATTATATCTGAAGTCTGAGTCACTCAGTCGTGTCTGACTCTTTGTGACCCCATGGACTATAGCCCACCAGGCTCCTCTGTCCATGGGGATTCTCCAGGTAAGAATACTGGAGTGGGTAGCCAATTCCTTCTCCAGGGAATCTTCCCAACCCAAAGATTGAACTCAGGTCTCCTGCATTGCAGGCAGATTTTTTTACTATCTGAGATACCAGGGAAGCCCATATATCTGAAACTGGATACAAATTCAATCCAACAATCCATTCACTGGGTGACTGGTGGTGATGGTTTAGTCACTAAGTTGTGTCCAACTCTTACAACCCCATGGACGTAGCCCACCAGGCTCTTCTGTCCCTAGGAATTCCCAGGCACGAATATTGGAGTGGGTTGCCATTTCCTTCTCTAAGGAATCTTCCCAACCCAGATCTCCAGTGTTGCAGGCAATCTGCATTGCAGGCAAATTCTTTACCAACTGAGCCACCAGAGAAGCCCCACTGGGTGACTACTATGTACTTAATGAAAAGAGTAGGGTAGGTGCTATCAAGAGAGTATACCATTAGTGGAGGAGAGTTTCTAGAATATCACATTAGTCCTTTTCCTAAAGTGCTCAGCTTCTAGTACAGGATCAGCACACTTTTCCTGTCAAGGGTCAGACAGTATACAATTTCCACTCTGTGGGTGATAATAGTCTATCACAACTCGAGTCTAATGTTGTAGTGCTACTGTAGCCAATATGTAAATAAGTGGACATAACTAATTTCCAATAAAGCTTTACTCATGGACATTGAAATTTGAATTTCAGGTAATTTTCACATGACATAAAATATTATTTTTACTTTTTTCAACTTTTAAAAAATGTGAAAACCTTCTTAGCTCATTTGCTGTGTTCAGTTGCTCAACCATGTCTGACTCTTTGTGATCCCGTGGACTGCAACACACTAGGCTTCCCTGTCCTTCACCATCCCCCAGAGTTTACTCAAACTCATGTCCATTGAGTCGGTGATGCCATCCAACCATCTCATCCTCTGTCATCCACTTCTCTACCTGCCCTCAATCCTTCCCAGCGTCAATATCTTTTCTAATGAGTCAGCTCATAGCATCAGGTGGCCGAAGTATTAAAGCTTCAGCTTCACCATCAGCCCTTCCAATGAATATTCAGGGTTGATTTCCTTTCTGATTGACTGCTTTGATTTTCTTGCTGTCCAAGGGACTCTCAGTCTTCTCAGCACCACGGTTCGAAAGCATCAGTTCTTCAGCACTCAGCCTTTTTTACTGTGCAGCTCTCACATCCATACATAACTACTGTGAAAACCATATCTTTGACTATAGGGACTTTTGTAGGCAAAGTAATGTCTCTGCTTTTTAATACGCTGTATAGATTTGCCATTGCTTCTCTTCCAAGGAGCAAGTGCCTTTTAATTTCATGGCTGCAGTCACCATCTGCAGTGATTTTGCAGCCCAAGAAAATAGTCTATGAGTCTTAGCTCATAGGCCATACAAAACTCAGCAGCAGGCTAAATTTCATAGTTTGCTCATCCCTGATCTAGAGTAATAAATTTTAGCCCTGACTGCACCTTAGAATCACCTGGAAACCTTTTTAAAAGAATACTAATACAAAAGCCCCACTCAAAAATGATGTATGGCAAAACCAATACAATATTGTAAAGTAAAAATAATAATAATAATAAAAGTGTAATTGTAAGCAAAAATAAAAATAAAATGAACTACAAAAAAAAAAATGCTATCTGGAATGAAAATTTTAACTTTAAAAGCTCCCCAGATGGTTCTAATGTTCAGCCAAAGTCAGAACTACTGATCTGGAAGGAGACAGATATAATATAAGATTCAGAGGTACAAATAGGTACAAATAAGTTTAGAGGTCAGTGACTCAGGTTCAGTTTGTCACTTCAAGATTTCAGGGACCCAGTCTCCTTCAATCTTGCTATGCTACTGCCATTGTCTAGATCTTAATGTTCAAAGTGATGGTGTCAGTTCTGACCATTAAGTTCTCATTCCAGCCAGACAGAAGGCAGAGTAGGAAGGAGATGAGCTTGTTTTCTATCAATAAGAAAAACATCTCAGGCGCTGCACATACCCTTTTCTCTTTCATTCCATTTGTCAGAACCTAAGTGCACTCCATCACTCCCAGATGGAATAAACAGGGGCAGAAAAACATAGGTTTTTATTTCTGGATAGAATTTCCTCAGTTAAAAATCACAAACTACATTGCTATAGGAAAAGAGAAGGTAGAATATCAAGAAGTAGCACATAATGTCTTCCTCAGGAAGTTAAAATTCTATCTAGGTTAGGCTGTGAGTAATTGATGAGGAAATGAGCAGATGAGACTTCCAGGGAAGTTTCGGAATATGCATGGAGAATGTTAATCTGTCTGGATGGTTTTCTCACTACTGGTAATTCAGGAAATTTCAAGTATTCCTGTGCCAACTGTAAATGGAAACTGTTAATCCCAAAATAGCAATCTCACTTTCAAGGAACAGGAAAAGAAAGGGAAAACAGAGTCAAGGCAAAAATTATTCCTTCTTGAATTGAAATGTATATTCTTTGTTTTTGTTTTTGCTTCTTAGCAAAGAACAAAATGATATTAATAAATATGTGAGGTACTTTTCCTAGACTTTTTCTTCAGGGCTAAGTTTAATGTTAACTAGTAGTCTTTGGAAAAAAGCATTTCTTTGACTCTCCAGATCCTAGTTTAGAGAACTACTTTTAACAAGTCCTAAACATTGAGAACAGAAACCAAGGACCAAGCTGGTAGTATTTCAGGTGATTCATTTTTTAAGGTAATAGCAGCCAAAAATGGGAGCAATTGGTGGCCACTGGGATCCAGTTTTGAGCAAATAAGTCACCATGTGTGAGAAAGAGCTGGGGTGGAAAATTCGAGGACAAGTACACAAATGCTGTTATCAGTTAAATTATAAGCCCACAATATATGTATGGTCCTGACCACAGAAAGAATTCTATTTATCATAAGACAGGTAGAAAATTCAACATAAAAAACAGCATTTTTTTTATTACTTCTCAGTAGTTTTGGAATGATACAAAGAGTAGGGGAGAAATCTGGCATGTGGACCAAGTGAATAACATCAGCTCTGATGAGACAAACTGATATCAGGAGCCTAATATTTGCTGAAGGACATATAACTGTTGTGATATTTATTGGCAGAAAAATAAGCAAATCATAATCTAAATCTAGTCATAAAAAACTTCAGTCTTATTCAAATGTCAAGCCACATAGAACTCCCATATTCTTTCTTTAGAATTCTAGAGAGGTGTGTCTCATAATTACTCTTCTTTTCTAGAAAAGTCTATGTTATTCTGGACTGTTAATGCCATCCTCTCTCGATGTGCATTTTCTTAATCTTGGTGTACAGAGAACTGATGGAGCATCCATACAGGAACTAAACACTACATTTCCCTTCGCTGATAATCCAAGGCCCCCACTTCATCCCACATAGAAATCTTAGCTACCACTAACTTCCCAAGTGATCTAGCACAAAGGGAAAATTTTATGTAGTTGCAAGTCATTAATTTGTGATGGGAATTGCTAAAGGCCCATCAGAAATCTGAACAGAAAAAGAAAAGAAGAATTGGGGATATAGGAGAGAAGTAGTATAAAGACTTAACCTTTGACTATCACAGGAAATAAAATAAGTTGAAAAACACTTGTTAGGCAGGAACACCAAAGGTACAAAAGTAAAATTTTTCAGTTGCAAAACCATGGCATTTCAAGAAGTAAGGAGGACATAGCCCATAATAGGACATTTACCTGAGAGCCTGCTATGTCTTCCTCTTCTGCTTCCTCCTCTAGGTTTCTTCCTCAAGGGAAATAATGTGCAGAAATCACAGCAGCATCTTCAGAATATGCCTTTAAAGGCTTCAGCACAGACCCTTACCTGCTACCACCATGGCCCCAGGCAGAAGGGCCTGGAAATTCAGGAACGTCTACCCTTCCCTGTCTCGGGAGAGATTCAGGAAAGATGACTCCTACATGAAGAACAAACTTTGAACTTCTCCTTTTCTGTCTTTGAGGACCCTCCCTTCCCACAGATGTCCCAAATTTTGCTACACAATGACTAATGTGGGCTGCACCACTCTGCCTCTACCAAACCCATGCAGAACAGACCCTGTTATCTACCCTAGGACCAAAGGCTAAACCCGACCCTCATAAATATGCTCGGGAGCGCAGATACTTAACCCTGGCCTCAGAATCATCTAGAGCTCTTAATTAAAACAACATTCATGTTCCCACCAAGTCCAATACACAAATCTATGGGAGAGGACACAAAGTTCTTCAAAGTCCACATATGATCTTAATTGAAAGTGCAGGCTTGGAGCCACTTATCTAAACCCTGCTTTTCAAGCTTTAATGTGCATAAAAATCACTTGGAAGGATGTTAACTAGACTTATTATGGTGATCATTTTTCAATATGTACATATATTGAATCATTATGTTGTACACATGAAACTCTGGTAGCTCAGTTGGTAAAGAATCTGCCTGCAGTGCAGGAGATCTGGGTTCGAGTCCTGAGTTGGGAAGATTCCCTGGAGAAGGAAATGGCAACCCATTCCAGTATTCTTGCCTGGAAAATCCCATGGACAGAGGAGCCTGGTGGGCTATAGTCTATGGGGTCACGAGTCGGACATGACTTAGCGACTAAACTACCACCACCACACATGAAACTAATATAATGGTGTGTGTCAATTATATCTCAGTTTTAAAAACCACTTGGAAATCAAACAAAAGTAAATAAAGACACAGAGAGAAAAACTGGTCAGGATAATAGTCCTGGACTAGGTCAGGATAATAGTCTGGGCTAGGACTAGCCCAGAATGTGACCTGGAACCTTTGAAAAATGTGACTCTTCTAGGAAGGAAAAACCAATCAAAATAATACTTAGATCATAGTCCATAATTTTTCTTGCTTAAGGTCTAGGTTACATTTGAAGGACAGAAGCTAATCCTTTAATATAATAGTCTGATAGTTCCTTTAAATGCCAACAGTGGCACTCAATTTACCGCTTTACCTTCTAATTCAGGACTCAGAGCTCTAACAGGATAACAGACCTAGGGAATGGCTTTCCTTTCTAGTGTTTAAAATTCTTTTAGTAGTTCAACACATTAATAAAGCCTAATACTGTCTTAATGGCCTAGATTTTCAACCCTGATATTCTAATGGAAAATTAAGAAGTCATACAGTATTTATGAATAAAAATATATAATGACAAAATACTATGTTCCTTTGAAACTTTCTTTTGACAGCTTTACTTAAATATAGTTGACATATGACATTAATGTCACTTGAAGGTATATAACAAGTTGATTTGATATATATTGCAAAATGGTTACTACTATACACTCATATATTATAAAATGATTATCACAATACACTTATACATTATTTCAGATGTTTCATTGTTAGGGTATAGAAACACAACTGATTTTGTATCCAACAACTTTACTGACTCAATTAGTTCTAACAGTTTTTTGGTAGAGTCTATAGGACTTTCTGTATATAAGATCATCCATGTACAAATCACAATTTTCCTTCTTCCTTTCTAATTTGAATGCCTTTTATTTCTTTCTCTTACCTGATTGCTCTGGCTAGGATTTCTAGAACTATGTCAAATAGGAGTAGTGAGAGTGGGTACCCTTATCTTGTTCATGACCTTTCAACCTTACATCTTTGATTATCATGCTGACCATGGATTTGTCATGTATCACCTTCATTATGTTGAGGCTTGCTCCCTTAGGTTTTTACAATGTGAAAGGCTATATTTTATCAAATGCTTTTTCTGCCTCAGTTGAGATGATCAGTGATTTTTATCTGTCATTCTATTAATATGGTATATCAAATTTATTGATTTGTGTATATTGAACTACTTCAATTCCAGGGATACATCTCGATTATGGTGTATGATCCTTTTAACATGTATTAATAGTTACATTCAGTCTGCTATCATTTTGCTGAGGATTTTTGTACCATATTCCTTACGGATTTTATTGCAGTGTCCTAATCTGGTTTTGATATTAGGGTAATACTGGCCTTGTAAAATGAGTTTGAGCTTCCCTGGTGGCTCAGTGGTAAAGAATCCACCTGCCAATGCAGAAGACTTCAGCTCGATTCCTGGGTCGAAATATCTACTGGAGAAGGAAATGACAACCAACTCCAGTATTCTTACTTGGGAGAACACAAAACAGAGGCGCCTGGCAGGCTACAATCCATGGGGTTGCAGAGTCAGACATGACTTAGCAACTAAACAACAACAAAATGAATTTAGAAGTGTTCCTTTCTCTTCTATTTTCTAGATGATTTTGAGAAGGATTAACATTAATTCCTTAAATGTTTGGTAGAATTCATTGGAGAAACAATCTAGCCCTGGGTTTTTCTCTTTGGGGAGGTTTCTGATTATTGGTTGAAACTCCTAACTCGTTGTTGGTCCATTCAGATTTTCTGTTTCTTCATGATTAAGTCTTGGAAGGTTGTATGTTTCTAAAAATTTATCTATCTCTTCTAGGTTAGTCAACTTTTTGGTGCATAATGGTTCATAACAGTCTCATGATCTTTGTATTTCTGTAGTATCAGTTGCAAAGTTTTCTCTTTAATTTCTGGTTTTGACTCTTCTCTGTTTTTCTCAGTCTAGCTAAATTTTCTTGATCTTGTTTAAAGTTTCAAGAAACCTTGATCTTTGCTTCACATTATTTCTGCTCTGATTTTGTTGTTTTCTTGCTTCTGGTAACTTTGGGGCTTTCCCAATGGCTCAGTGGGTAAAGAATCCGACTGCAATGCAAGGTGAAGGAGAAGAAGGTTTGATCCCTGGGTCATGAAGATCCCCTGGAGAAGGGCATGGCAACCCACTCCAGTATTCTTGCCTGGAGAATCCCATGGACAGAGGAACCTGGAGGGCTCTAGTCCACAGGGTCGCAAACAGTTGGATGCAACTGAAGTGACTAAACACACACACACACACACACACACACACTATTATTATATCATTGTCTATTTCTCCCTTCAGATCTATCAGTATTTACTTAATGTATTTAGATGCTCTGATGTTGGGTACATATGTATTTAAAGTTTTTATGTCTTCTTAATGAATTGACCCCTTTTATCATTACATATATTATTATGTTATGATCTTCTTTGTCTCTTATTATTCAATACTATTTTTAGCTTAAAATCTTTTTATCTAAGTATAGGCACTCCAGTTTGAGTGTTATTATTTTTGTCACATTTGCCAATACAATTCAAGAAAAATGATATCTCATTTTACTTTGCTTTTTTTTTTTTACTATTAGTGAGTATATAAGAAAGATCTTTTAAATAATTAACTGCAGTCACTCATATGAAGAATTTTATTAGAATGCTAAAACATGACTTACATTCTTTGACAAGGTTATAATTTAATATGGATGCCAAAGTTATTTCAACAATCACTAGGAACTAATACTATTTAAATGCCAAGTTACCTGAAATTTCATAGGAGTATTCTATTTCACAAGATTTTTCTTAGGAATGAAAGCAGTTACACAATGAACAAAATGAAAACTGTTTTTTCTTTTTTCTCCTTCTCAGGAAAGACATATTTCTACCATCATATCAGCTTTAAAGTCAATAATATTGACTATGACAGCAAGTTTGCAAAACCATATTCACAAGAATATACGGACCTAAATAATAAGATAATATCTTTGGTAAGTTGAAATTCTTTTCTTAGCATTGTTTTTTTTTTAAATGCTATTCTCCTTTAAATGCCTGAATCCTAGCAGTCACCTTCCAAGTTGAAAATGATTTATAATTTTATATTATTTCTTGCCACTACCTTATTTCTAGATGAAGATAGTCAGCCCTTTCAGAAAATCAGTTAGAAAACATGCATGGGAGGAAAAATGTAAGAGAGACATATTTTGAGAACACCTAATAAACACCTGCCTTGTGATAGACACTCAAAGAAGGTTTTTAATGTATTAAAAATTAAATGAATGAAACTTATTCTATATCCAAGATACCTGATGAAGGCCATGTTGTTTCTGCTTCTAATTTAAACAGTTATTCAAGGAAGAGAAATGGTCAGTGTAGAAAAGGACATACAACCCCAAATAAAGATCTTCTTGTTAAACCTCAGTGTATGTAAACATTAATGTCTATTTAAGAGTATGTTTTGTTTTGTGTGCCGTGCTGTGCTTAGTCTCTCAGTCGTGTCTGACTCTTGCGACCCCATAGACTGTAGCCTGCCAGGCTCCTCTGTCCTTGTGATTCTCAAGGCAAGAATACTGGAGTGGGTTGCCATTTCCTTCTCCAATATTTTGTTATAAGTTAAACCCAATGAAGAGTCTTGACTGCCCCTTTAATATTAGCTTCCTTTATCATAGATGGCACTTTAACTCAAATAATTTTATAAACCAAACCAAATTCTGCAAGAGTAGTGGTGGCATCATTCATCTCCCATTTTCCTGAGCAGATTCTTGACAACACATTTTCAGACCTAACTCTCTCTGACAAAAGCTTGTAGCTTTTCTAAGGAATTTCAGTACCTCCCAGTTTCTAATAAATCCAAAGACTTTAAGAGTCTTGGTATACTTTTACCATTATACTAAGAGTTAGTATATTAAAAAACGAAAGAAAATTCCTGCTTTTAGTTTAGCTTTATGATAAAGAAGGAAATGACATGGAAGTAATCAATATAACTCACTGATTAATAAATAGGCTTTGGACTCCGAGTCCTTGTTCAATTCTAAGTTTAACCATTTACTAGCTGTATGACTTAAGACAAGTTATTTCATCTCCCCACACCTCAGTTTCTTCAACTAACAATGAGGTGGCAAACACAGATACAATACCATGGGAATGTTCTTGGCATGATATAAGGTTAAATAGGTCATAATCTTAGCAGAAGTTCTATTAATCTGTAAGCCCTTAGAATTAGAGTAAGGGCTAAAGTGAGTACCATTAATAGATAATAAGTTATAAGTATATAACAAAGCTAATATATAACTTTAAAATAACTCCAAATAGGCCTATACTAAGAAATTCACCTTTTATGCTATAAATTCAAATCAAGATATTCAAATAAACTAACCTATGTTTACTTCACAAATGAATATTCCAAAACTATCAGTCTGATCTATTATTATATCATCTTGGTTAATCAAACGTTAAGATGTCCTGACATCTTGTTTCAGGCTTCTTTTGCAGCCCTCATTCCCAGTTTCTA
This sequence comes from Bos taurus, assembly GCF_002263795.3. Lineage (NCBI taxonomy): Eukaryota > Metazoa > Chordata > Mammalia > Artiodactyla > Bovidae > Bos > Bos taurus. Next base: position 83,503,104 of record NC_037333.1, on the reverse strand, counting down.
ACTACCTGTATTAAGACAATCACCAAATATTTCTCATACTTTTTTCATTTACATGGGTCAGGATGCCTGCTTTTACATGCCTTTCTCTCTATTTTCATTTAGTCCAGTGTTCTTTGTATTATAAGTATTACCATATACACAACATCCACAAGTACAACACTAGTGATAACCAAATGGAGATAGAATGTACCAAATGGAATTCTGAACATTCGTCAAACTGAGCTATTAGTCACAATTACAACGTACACAGCCTGTTTTTATTCTGATTTCCATTAAATAATTCTTATGATGATTCACTCTAAGAGAAGAAAAGGAATAAAGAGAGATGTTGCTTTACTATGAATGACAGTCTTTAATTTTTTACTACTGGGAATAATGTTCCTTCATACAGAACATTTTCATGTTTTAGATATATGGTTTTCCAGTGGGAAACGTAAGAAATATCTGTAATTTCTTATTTTTTGTAGCTCCCCAGCAGATATGATGCCCAACTATAGTGAAAATAAATTCTAAAATTTAGGAGTGAGGCAGTACCTTAACAACAAAAATTAGCTTTACTAATTGTCAGTACTGGTCTAAGCACTTTACGTATTAACTTATTTGATTCTCCTGGCATTCTCATTTTCTGTATGAAGAAACTGAGGCACAAAGAGGTTAATTTACCTAAAGTTATACTGCAATACCTGCATCTTCTTTATGATGTATTGCCCTATAATTAATGAGCATGTGAACATTATAAAATTTCAAGCACACTTCAGATTACATCACCTTTCATATGACCAGTCATATATTCCAAAATGTTTAAGCAACTCCCATGTAGTTTTCACATATAAATGCAGTGGATTATAGATGACCAAAATGATACCTGGTATGTATAAGGTATCTAAGAGGATCCATAAGAAACAGATCAGCCAAACTTATACATCAAACCACTTACCAGAGTATCCAAGAACAGAAAGCATCTTTGATCATTATATAACAATAGCATTTGTCAAATAACAAATATTCGGCTGAGCTAACCTAAACCTGGAATGAGCATATACACCTTTATGCTTATGACTCTTCTTGCAATCTACCAAATGATAGATTATCTATGGAATTCATTATCTATGGAAGTATGTGATTTTTAAAAGGTAACAAAGTGAAGGATAATATTCAAGATTCCTGTTCCATCTAATACAGATTAGAAATGTCTCAGGTTGAGTAAAAATTAGGTTAGTGTTCATTCAGTTTCATGCCCCTCAAAACTTATTAGAAAACTAAGGTCATGGCATCTGTCCCACCACTTCATGGCAGATAGATGGGGAAACAGTGGCTGACTTTATTTTTAGAGACTCCAAAATCACTGTAGATGGTGACTGCAGTATAAGCTATTGAGAAAAGTGCTAATCTGATACATTAAATGAAAATCATTGTGCATTAAGTTGCTAACATGAAGGAACTGAGAAGATCCAAGGTTTATCAAAAATGCAACCAGTATTTCAGAGACATTATTCATATTTCAAATGGTATGAAGAAAACTTACAAAACTTACTGATGGACTAGCTTTCTTTTGTACGATTGGAACATAAGGAAAGAAGAAATAAATACTAGATGCTCAGGGCAGGGTGTCTGCAGACATGGTTGCAGGGGCAGGGGGTGATAATGCCCACTAACATGTTAGTGAGAAACTAAGTGAGTTTCTGAAACTTGACATTTGGTTTCAGGTCACATACCTAACAACCCTTTTCCTACAGGGTGTGCCAAGAGTCTGAGCCTCTTAAAAATAGGATTTGTATGACTGTTACTGGGGAAGCTCTCATAAATCCACCTTACAGCTTCTTGGAACACCCCAAGCCTAAAGTTACTATTCACTCGAAGGATGGTTCTACATCATCCATCTATACACACCTTATTAAACAAATATTATACGCTAAGGCTGGGTGTCTGAGTTCATTCTGAAGCAATTTTTTAAAGGATCCTTTCAGTTCAGTTCAGTTCAGTTCAGTCGCTCGGTCGTGTCCGACTCTTTGCGACCCCATGAATTGCAGCACGCCAGGCCTCCCTGTTCATCACCAACTCCCAGAGTTCACTCAAACTCACGTCCATTGAGTCGGTGATGCCATCCAGCCATCTCATCCTCTGTCGTCCTCTCTCCTCCTGCCCCCAATCCCTCCCAGCATCAGTCTTTTCCAATGAGTCAACTCTTCGCATGAGGTGGCCAAAGTACTGGAGTTTCAGCTTTAGCATCAGTCCTTCCAAAGAACACCCAGGATTGATCTCCTTTAGGATGGACTGGTTGGATCTCCTTGCAGTCCAAGGGACTCTCAAGAGTCTTCTCCAACACCACAGTTCAAAAGCATCAATTCTTCGGCACTCAGCTTTCTTCACAGTCCAACTTTCACATCCATACATGACTACTGGAAAAATTAGTAGGCATCATTTCTGATCTTGAGTCTAGTCCCTTTCCATGGTTTTAATTCATGGTATTCCCATTCTCAGACTCACCTAGCCACCATATCTTAAGGTCAATTTTGACCCCTCCTTCTCCATTATCTAACCATTCACCAAATGTTATTACTTATTCCTTCAAAGTGTTTCTAGCCTAACTTCCAAAGCAAAATTGCTGAATAATAGTGAGAATTTATCCCTTTCTCTCCTCAAATTTCACTAAAATGACAGAAAACAAATAAAAACAATGTGTCTTATAATGACAGACATGTTGCCACCAAAAGAGTGAGGAGTTTTTGGAAGATAAAAATTAGAGATTTGCAAAGAGCAAAATCTCAGCATCACAGTTGCTGACAAATAACTCCCTGGAGATGAAAATACTGGCCTCCAAGAAAGTGAGTTTTCCAACAAAAACTTGGAATCACCTTGAGATCAGAGAAATCAAAGGCTATGAAAGAAAGTCACAGTGAATAACTAATTAATTAATCAATTTAAAGTATTACATATTTCTACAGGAAATAATATATTGTAAATTAATTAAAGGACTGAATCAAATATTCTACTAGAAGTCTATTCCAATGCAAATAGAAAAAGTAAAGGAAGTAATATATGTACATCAAAAAGAATGAAGGAAACAGTCATTATTTACTGATAATGTTGTTGTTAAGACACTAAGTCATGTCCAACTTTTCTGAGACGCCATGGAATATAGCCCACCAGCCTCCTCTATCCATGAGTTTTCCTAGGCAAGAATACTGGAGTGGGTTGCCATTTCTTTCTCCAGGGGATCTTCCTGACCTAGGGATTGAACCCATGTTTCCTGCCTTAGCAAGCAGATCCTTTACCATTAAGCCACCAGGGAAGCCTACTGATAGTATTCTGTATACTTAAAATACTCAAAAGACTTAGTTGAAAAATTATTAGAATCAACTGTTGAGTTTTGTAAGGTGGCCAATTACCAGACCAACATTTAAAAAGTAATATTTTTCTTAATTACCAAAAGTAACAAAATATAAACATTATTTTTAAACTCCACTTAATAGCAACAAAATCTATATGATATACATGAATGAAACTAACACAAATTATAAACAATCTATATGAATAAAAATATGAAATCTTGCTAAACAATATAAAAGAATAAATATGGGGAAAAAACATGTAACTTTATTTTAATTATGTTCAGTACAATCCTTTAGTTTATGATAAAGATGTTATTTCAAATTCAGTATTGTTAGGACAATCAGCTAGCCATCTGGAAAATATAGGAAGTAATATTGCTTGCATTTCTGGCATAATCAATCTATTATATAAGTAGTTAGCTTGGGCAAGATTCTGTTTACTTATTTGAAGAACAGGACTAATTAAGATTAAGGTGGTTTATAGATTTAAATTCCATGAATCTGTAGATTAATTGCTATCAATTCTAGGATGCTATTATCTAACCACTCCAACTCAAAATGTTGTCTCCCATCTCTGAATATCTACAGAAATCACAATCTGTGGTATGAATTCTGTCACTGTCTTTACTTTGCAGCTACAAGTATGCACCCTGTACAATTGCCCCAAGTTTTCCCTCATATTCAAATAATATTTGGGGAAATAGGAGAATAAAAAGTCAGGGGGAAGGGGGTTAGGGAGGAGCGAGAGAAGAAAAGTGATGAAATAGCTCAGGTAGATCAGCAGAAATATTTCTGCAGCCTAGGAGAGCTAACAACAGGTGCATTATTCTGAGCGTATAAGTAGTTGCATTATTCCCTCTTTTCATAGGATTTTCTTTTGTGCCTCATTTAGTAAAGAATCCGCCGGCAATGCAGGAGACCTAGGTTCCATCCTTGGGTTGGGAAGATCCCCTGGAGAAAGGAAAGGCTACCCACTCCAGTATTCTGGCCTGGAGAATTCCATGGACTGTATAGTCCATGGGGTAGCAAAGAGTCAGACACAACTGAGCGACTTTCACTTTCTTTTCTACAGGAAACAAGATACTGCTCTTCCAGAGTGCAGTATAGTATTTCATGGTCTGTTCTTCAGTGATATCAGTAGCTAGCTCACACACTGTCATCTAAAAAGGTTGCTCTTGACTCTGTTCTCCAGCAACAGTTTCCTGCTCCCCTTCTCAGTAATATTTTGTTGAAAAAATTAGATTTCTGTGCTGGTTCCACCTCCTTGTCACCTGTTCTCAATTTAACCCTGTCCAATTAGAATTTCTTTCTCTCTACCCCATTCAGTTATTCTTATAGAGGTCACCAAAGACCTCACTGTTGCCAAATCTGATGATCACTTCTTACTTGAGCTTAACACCATTATTATCTTCTTCCTTCTTCCTTTTCTCTTTTTTGGTGTCTAAGACACTTCCGTCTTCATTTTTCCTTCTTCCTTCTGCCTTTCCCAGCTGCCTTGGGTGGTTCCTTATCATCTGTAGGGCTTCCCAGGTGGCGCTAGTTGTAAAGAGTAAAAGTGGGTATCTGCCAATGTAGGAGATCTAAGAGATGTGGGTTCAATCCCTGGGTTGGGAAGATCCCCTGGAGGAGGGCTTGGCAACCCATTACAGTATTCTTGCCTGGAGAATCTCATGGACAGAGGAGTCTGGTGGGCTACAGTCCATAGGGTGGCAAAGAACTGGACATAACTGAAGGGACTCTCCATGCATGCACACTATCATCTGTAGATCTCTAAATATAGGTGATCCCTCTGCATTTTCCAGACAATCCTCACCTCCTCCCTTCTCTTTCTTACCTCTTCCTTTCATCTTCTCCTTTCTTCTCTATCTGTACTCCCTCTAACTTCCTCATCCAAATTTTAAAAGCCAACAACATTGATGACTCCAAAAAGGGAACTCTAGATCTTTACCCCAAGACCTGTTTCTCCTCCTGCCTTACACTTCTCAGTAAATAACACCAAAATTAACCCACCTGCTCAACCTAAACACTTAACAAAGAAACACTTTTCTCAATCAACAAATTAGTACATTCTATTGACTCCATCACCAAAATGTAACTTTATCTATTTTTCTCCTTAATCGCAGCCCCTATTATTTTTCTTGCCTAAACCCCTACACTTGCCTCCTAACTGGCTGCTTTGCTTTCACCTAATCTCCCTACAATCTATTGTTCACACAGGAGCTAAAGGGATCCTTTAAAAATGAAAATCAAATCACATCACTTACCAGCTTTAAAACCCTCCAAAGATGTCCAATTTCATTCATATTTATATAAAGATGTAAACATAAAAAATAAACTTAAAATTAAAACTTATGTAAGTGAAAGGATAGGGTAAAACACATAAATGGATTTTTTTTTAAAGTTCAATCCTCCTTTTGCTTTTTTCCCGATTTTTTCCCACTCCTTCCTCTCCCTCTACATACATCCCCAAACTCTACCTTCAAGTAATTCATATCAACAAAATGGTATATAGCCTTTCTTATTCTCCTCCTTGATTAATTAGCCTACATAGAAAAGAAAATCCATAGGAGTGTTTATCAGTATTTTACTGAAGAGGGTTTATATTATACACAATCTTCTGAAATTTGTTTGCTTTTCTCAGCAATATCTCACAGATACTCTCCAAGGCAATGTAAAGGTTTAACCTATTCTTTTCTATGACTGCATAATATTCCTCAGTATGGATGTAGCACAATATATTCAATTTCTTCTGTGTTTTTAGTTATTTACTTTGTTTCCAGGTTTGACTACTATAACCAACATTGCAAAAATGTCCTTGTATATACATCCTTATATTTATATACATTTGATAGGTTTCTAGATTGAGATTTCTTAATCAGATGAGAATTTCTAATTTTAAGAAACATTGCCAGATTGTTTTCCAAAGGGTTGAAATAATTCACACTTCCACTAGTTGTGTATTTGAGTACTCTTCCCCTACCATCCCCTGCCCCCCAGCAACAGGTACACAGTTTTAACTTTGTGCTAATTTGATAAGTATATGCTATTGTTAACTTAATTTGCATTTTCTCTAACTAGTAATGAGGTTGAGAATTTTTTTCTCTACATAGTGACCATTTGGGCTTGCTCATGTGTGAATTTCCTGTTACTTTCTTTGCCCAGTTTTTCTATCATGTCGTTTGCTTATCCTTGTTAATGTGTAAATATCTCTGTAAATTATAGATGTTAAAACTTTCTTTACTATTCACATGCAAATATCTTCCCAAATGTACTTTTTACCATCTGACTATTTATGTGGTCTTAGGTTGACTTTATTTTAATTTTTTGAATTTTTGGTCTTGATTCAAATGAACTTCACAGCCCATGAAAATAAGTGTATCCAATTTCCTTGGGAGTTTTTCCCCCTACTTTTAAGTCTTTATGCACACAGAAATAATTTAGTACAAGGTGATTCTCAGTCACTTCAGTCGTGTCCGACTCTTTGTGACCCCATGGACTGTAGCCCACCAGGCTCCTCTGTCCATGGTATTCTCCAGACATAATACTGGAGTGGGTTGCCATTTCCTCTTCCAGAATTAGTACAAGGTAGGAGCCCAAAAGTATTTTTTTTCCAAGTATAGAGAGCCAGTTGAGTTTGCAGTACTTATTCAATAATTCAACCTATCCCTGTGATTTAAAATGCTACCATTTCATAAGGAGAAGCACAACATTCTTCCTTCACTAAAACAACTAATGTTTCCACTGCTTCATTAAAAAAAAAAAATTCTACAGAACAAAGTGTAAGAAATAGGCAGGAGAGATTTATTTGCCAGGCTCTATACCTAATCCTGGGTTTCTCCAATGGCTCAGTGGTAAAGAACCCACTGCAATGCAGAAGATAAAGGAGACAGGTTCTATCCCTGGGTCGAAAGATTCCCTGGAGGAGGGCATGGCAACACACTGCAGTATTCTTGCCTGGAGAATCCCATGGACAGAGGAGACTGGCAGGCTATAGTTCATAGGGTCACAAAGAGTTGGACATGACTGAAGGGACTGAGCAGGCACACATACCTAATCCTACTTCTCTATAGGATTCTCCAGAACCCAACAAGATGGTCTTCTAGCACTTTTGTTTCAACTGGGATCTGTGTGCTGAACCAAATCAAATTTCCTTCTACTTCACATTTTGTATGTATCTCTGTGTGTTTATTTCTTTATTGCTCCAGATCTTTGCCTTTTGACCCTTTGGTATTTGCTCTTAACTCTGTCATCCCATATCTGATGTTTGATACGTGTTTTCAAGTTTTAAACTCTGGCTTTCCAGTTCTCAACCCTTAGTTTTATTTAACAAGCCCTTATACAGCTTTTTTTTGTTTTTTTGAACAGTGTCTGTCACTGTTCTAAGCATAATCATCATAACAACTCATAAGGCACATATAATTACTAGGCCTGTTCACAAAATGCTTGAAGTATGAAATATTGCCAACACCTGCAGTGAATCTCATCCAAGTCTTAGGGCATCCAGTGTAATTACTGGGAGACAGTCACCAACCACATAAGCATGGAGTGGCCACATGACTGACCTTAACTGTTTAATCTGTAGCCCCTCCAGAGGTGAAACTGATATACCCTGACCAAAGCCCCAGACAAACAAAAGCAAGCATCCCTCACAGATCACTGTGTTAACTTGAAGTCTGCTGTTGCTGCTGCTAAGTCGCTCCAGTCGTGTCCGACTCTGTGCGACCCCATAGACGACAGCCCACCAGCCTCCACCATCCCTGGGATTCTCCAGGCAAGAACGCTGGAGTGGGTTGCCATTTCCTTCTCCAATGCATTAAAGTGAAAAGTGAAAATGAAGTCTCTCAGTCGTGTCCGACCCTTAGCGACCCCATGGACTGCAGCCTACCAGGCTCCTCCGTCCATGGGAGTTTCCAGGCAAGAGTACTGGAGTGGGTTGCCATTGCCTTCTCCCAAAGCCTCAGGTTTACAAGACACTTCTCAGGCAGGATAATCCAAGGTCAAAGGTTACCTCTCAGAAGCCGCTCAAGGATCTCTCTTTTCCTTTGGAATGAATGTACAAAGTTCCTACGCCTACTGAGTTAACTCTTTACTGCACAGATAGCTTCTAGAACTTATGCATCTCACAGGAAAATTAACACTGTTATATGAGGAAGAGGGTCAGGGCCCTAAAATGATGATGAATGCATCATGAACATCAACACTGGAAGTATGTGGCAGAGGAGGATAAATTAGTCTTGGTATTATGGAATCAGAATCCAGTGTGTAGAAAATTTTTCCAGTCATTGGACATGCAAGATATTTTAAAGGTTTCAGTTCTTTCTTTTTTTTAGATGTAACTGACATTTAACACTTTCAACATTTTGTTGGTTCCAGGTGCCTGACATGATTCTATGTATATACATATTGTGAAATGATCACCACAATAGGTCTGTTTAAGATCCATCAGTATTTACACATATTTCATTTACACATATTTCAATAAATGGTCAAATGGAAGTTCCTTTGTACTGGGAACATATTTTATAAGGCAGTATATAAAATCATAAATATACATCACATTTTTTCTCTTATAACGGAAATCATACAAAATAAACTATATAAGAATCTCTGTGTTTAGAACTCAAACCTGTGGTCCTTAAACAGTGAGTACATAGGTGCAAACATGAAATAAACCTAGATCTTCCCTAATTTAAACTACATTTTTCAAAGTAAAATTTTAATGTTAATTTGAAAAATAAATAAAATAAAATGCCATCCTTGTTGTATCCTAAGTCCCTATATAACCTGGGATCTATTTTAGGATTCTATATTGAGTTCCACATTAATTGTATACCATCTCTTTCTCATAGCTTCTTTTCAACAGTCTTTTATCCCTTCATTTACAAGTATGATTCTTTTTAAATAATAGATAACTAGGTTTTAATTTTGAATGCAATTTGATAGATTCTTTAATAACAAAGCTTTATCTATTCTCATTAATTGTAGCAGGTAGTATACCTGATTTCATTTCTTCAGTTGGCTTTAAGTAAATAATATATTTTTTTAGTTTCTTTTCCTTATTCTTGCTGATTTTCATTGTTTTTCATTCTGTGTTTTTCTTCTTGAAAATTTCAGTGTACTTAGTTAATACTTATCTTTCCTGAAACTCAGTTAGATGAATATTTGTCTATTATTAAAAAAATTATTATCCCTATCGATATTATTCTCCTTACCTAAACCCTAATCCAAGAATAGGAGGCCTTCTACATACTTTCACGTTTCTTCTGTCTTCACATTCCTATTCCCCACTGATAGGGCTTTGAAGTATTGTTTCCTCTCCTCTTCTACCCTCCTTTCCTATTCCTAATAAGTAGGTTTGCCAAGATAGCCCTGCAACTGCTGAAGTATTGTTAGCCTGTTTCTTAAAGTACACTGTCTCTGCTGCAAGCATTTCAATTTTACATTCATTGTATTTCACACACACCCCTCAGGTTTCATTGCTCAATTTGTTCCCTCTCCTCTTCATCTCCCCCTCTATAAAGACTCCAATTCTTGTTTAGATTTTGCTTTCCTAGAAACCTTAGTCATATATTTTTCTCTACTGAGATATGTGAATGCTATGCTACTGAATTTTCAAGTATCCATAGCTATCTTTCTATTACTCTAAAGTGCGATTATGTCCTGATTGGGAATAGGATTGTTGAATTGTCAGTTTTTTCTCTCAGATATGAGGCTATTATTCCACCAGCTTCCATCTTCAAATATTACAGATGAAATTGATTCTATTTCTTCTATTAATATATTTTAACTGTCGCAATGACAAGGAAGAAAAGAGGAATGAGTTGTTTTCTTTCCTTTTCCTGATATCAAAGAAAATAAAGAGAACAGTGAGCAGGCCTGAACATTCCTAGTTTTTTTATTTATTTATTTTTTTACTTTAACTTCTCCTAACTTTGCATGTCTGTAACTAAGTTTGCTTTTCTGCCTCCTAACTTTGCAGGAGCTATACTTCACATCTATTTTCCTTTGACTCTGCTAAATACAGCCTGTATCTGCTGTTTACTCTTACAACACCCATCCTCTTGCAGGTACATATCAGAAAGTAGGCCACAGAGCCACTGAACTGCCAGACTCAATTACTGGGTTACTGACACCAGCCTATGACTGTTTTTGACAAGATCCTAACACCTTTGTTCCTCATCACTGACTCCTGACTGTGAGCCTCAACTGATATAAGCCCCTAGACTCCTCATGGAGGGGGCACAGTTGTTGAGGCATGAGCTTACTGTATTCCCCTCTCGGCCAGCTGAGAATTAAAGCCACTTTTCTATTTCCTACAAACCCTGTCTCCATATTTTTTTATTTAGCTTCAGTGGGCAGAGAAGCCAAGATTTTGCCCAACAATATAACTTCAATATGGAAGTTGGTAGAAGTGTTTCTTAGTATCTAAAATTTGAAAATAGTCCTCTGATATATCAAATCTGCCTGAAACACAGTCTATCTCTTTGAATATGCAGATTTTGATCTTTCTTTAATTCAGAACCTCTTTGTCCTACTACTTACATTACTATAATTTTTTCTGTCTTCAAGATTCTATCATTCATAACCACTTTTGGAATCATGATCGAAGTGTTTTGTTTTGTTTTTCTTTGTTTTCTTCTTTTTAAATTTTACTATTTAGAGTATATATTGTTTCTGGCCTTTTAGGCCACGAATTTGTATCTCAAGAATGACGCTCATCTTTTTAAATTGACTCACTAAATATTTTAACTTGAAAAGTATGCTTCTTAATACTGTATCATCTTTTTTTAACCTACCTGAATGTTGGCATGAGTGCTTTTTTTATCATTGTTGTTTAGGTTGCTGTTTCCTCCAGAAGTTCTGTTTTGATGAGACCTAATCTGTTATTTCCTTTCTTTGGCTGTTGGGTTTCCTTATTTGTGTTATCATTTTTCCTTGTTGGTGTATTCAGGTCACTGCCTTGTTATTGGAGACAATCCTACAAGATAGAAGATGAGATGTTCTTAAATCCTGTAGGCTGAAGTTGGGGCAGCAGGCCTCCTGCCTCACCAAAGACCCAGAAGGAAGTCTTCCAGCTTCCCACTTTCTACCCAGTACTCTCCCAGCATCAGAAGCAAAAAAGCTTCAGCCCCCTTTGCAGTTCCTTCATGACTTCTGTTGGTCCATGGGAACACAGTCTCATGGTCCAGTGTCAAATTTATCCCTGGATATTCACAAACCTCTGTCAGCCAAGATCTTCCCAGGACCTGTTATGATTCTGTCCCTGCACAGGACTCTCAGATTATTCTCTAGGTTCTTCCCTGACCCATGGAAAACAGTTTCTCATCACCTTCCTGTTTGTAGGACTTCTATAAAACCCAATCCCACCTGCCCCCCAGGAGTGGCAGATTGGAATAGAGAATTGAAGAAAAATACAGGATAGTTTAGTTACCATGTTGTCAGGATTCCTCCATTCATAAATTTAGGAATAACATCCAAATTTATTACCAAATCCAAATTTATTACCAAATCCAAATTTATCCAAATAGGCTCTCTGTAATGGCATTGCTATTTACCAGGGCAACCTCAATTTACACACTCTCCCTTACTCACTTTACTTGAGTCACAACTTTACTGCTCTCCCTCAAATACGAATCTCATTTTTATCTGGGATTATATCACCTGCTGTTCACTCCATCTAGAATATTCTTCTTCCCTTGATTATCAACTTTGCATCTTTCAAGTCTCAATCAAATGTCTTAAAAAGGATCTTATTTTATCATTCAAACAGTATCCCTTGAATCACTACATTATGTTATTTGCATTTTCAATATCACCTAACACTATCTCATTATCATATTTATATATTTATTTCTTTGTATGCCTATTATCAATAACCTCAGATATGCAGATGACACCACCCTTATGGCAGAAAGTGAAGAGGAACTCAAAAGCCTCTTGATGAAAGTGAAAGTGGAGAGTGAAAAAGTTGGCTTAAAGCTCAACATTCAGAAAATGAAGATCATGGCATCTAGTCCCATCACTTCATGGGAAATAGATGGGGAAACAGTGGAAACAGTGTCAGACTTTATTTTTCTGGGCTCCAAAATCACTGCAGATGGTGACTGCAGCCATGAAATTAAAAGACGCTTACTCCTTGGAAGGACAGTTATGACCAACCTAGATAGCATATTCAAAAGCAGAGACATTACTTTGCCAACAAAGGTTCGTCTAGTCAAGGCTATGGTTTTTCCTGTGGTCATGTATGGATGTGAGAGTTGGACTGTGAAGAAGGCTGAGGGCTGAAGAATTGATGCTTTTGAAGTGTGGTGTTGGAGAAGATTCTTGAGAGTCCCTTGGACTGCAAGGAGATCCAACCAGTCCATTCTGAAGGAGATCAGCCCTGGGATTTCTTTGCAAGGAATGATGCTAAAGCTGAAACTCCAGTACTTTGGCCACCTCATGTGAAGACTTGACTCATTGGAAAAGACTCTGATGCTGGGAGGGATTGGGGGCAAGAGAGAAGGGGACGACAGAGGATGAGATGGCTGGATGGCATAACTGACTCGATGGACGTGAGTCTGAGTGAACTCCGGGAGTTTGTGATGGACAGGGAGGCTTGGCGTGCTGAGATTCATGGGATCGCAAAGAGTCAGACACGACTGAGTGACTGATCTGATCTGATCTGGTGCTTATTATCTCTCTCCTTTGTTGAATCTCCTAGAAAGTATGGATCTATCTAATTAATTTGTATTTTTATTTCAGTAGATATTATTGAATAAATGAATACTTCCAACTCCTTGGAGCCAGAGAAAAAAGATATATTAAATCTCTGCAATTCCAATAATAAGTGACTGTTTTTGAAGCATTATCTTTGCCAAAATAAAAACTATGGACAGTGCAAATTTTGTCCTGTACTCTGTGAAGATCCTGTTGCAATAAATTATCCATTAGGTTAAATCTAGAACAGCTGAGAAAATGACTCTTGCATAAAATTTCTCTGAGCGATTTCCACGTATACTGCTTTGAACCTACAAGTAGCACATAACTGAAAGATCAGGGGAAATGGTTTGCAGTCCAGATATGAAGAAAGAGCTTCCATAGTACAAAAATAAATTAGAAACATTTCCTCCTTCTGGGGACACTTCTGTTTAGTGGCATTGATGTTCACAAGAAGTCTGAACATGGAAGATAAACTCAATCAGGTGAACCTTTGAATTTACTTCTCCAAAATAAGAGAAAAATATTCTTTCCTTTCATACTGTTGGGAAGGAAGCAAATATTTTTGCCTCATTTTGTCACACAATGTATTGATTCAAGAATATTTATGAATTAGTTGAGCCAGTATAAGGGTAATTTTAAAAAAATACATGTTTAACACACATTCCATCTCTTTTTTAAATGAGATCCAGAGAAATTTGAACACTATGTATTTGATGATATTAAGTAATTATTTAATTCCTAGGATGTGAGTAGTAGTAAAATTAAACTGATTTGGTCATATTTGGTGAAGCTGACTGATGGGTACGTCAGGTTCATTTTTCTTTCTATACTTTCACATATATTTGAAGTTCTCCACAATGAAAATTAAAAAATAAGTCATTGTTCATATTACTTCTAACAGATAAATGAAACATTTCATGGATCCAGACTGAGAAGACAGTATGTCACATCCCAGGTTGTCCAAGTAAGGTATGTAAAACAGCCTGAAATGCACAAAAAATAAAATTTTCCTTTGCCTTCATATCTTATATTTAACAGAATGTCTTTGTATAGTATATAATCAAAAGGTTAAATCTAGGGCTTCAAAACCACTAGCAGTTTCAAATGTAAAAAATATATTCAAGGTCTGCTGGGAAATTATTAAACCAGAACCAAGAGTTCCAGCTCATGGAGAGTATCAGGTAAGGGTTAAATGGATTTGTTTTTCATTGGAAGGCACAAAGCCAAAGAGCAAATTTAAACGAGATGATGATTTCAATATAAGAAAGAATGGATAAGATAAGAGAACCAGGTACAGAATGTCTGACACAGGAGTAGCTAATATCTCAAGGATATATATCATCTTACCTGATATGACCTGGCTTCTCTCTGACTTCATCTCATACCCTCATCCTCATATAACACTTGGTATCCACGCAGATCTGTTATTCCTCCAATAAACATGCCAACATTGTTCCCATCACAGGGCTGTCAAAGCACAAATTACACTGGACAAAACTGAACAGACAAGGAAGACAATGTTCAAGTCTTTTGCAACAGAGAAGAGAAGCCAGAACTGTTTTATCTTCCCTAAAACAAAGCACCATAGGGTTTTTTTAAGGCTGGGGTGAGAAAGAGACCTCAGGCCATCTGTGTTTGTGATTGGCTTTGCCCAAAGAAAAGTAAACTTTTCACATATTCACAGTAAGAGAACTTGACCCAGTCTTGCAATTGTGCCTCCACCAATAAAGAAGAAAAAAAACTATAAATGATTCTGTCATCTTTACCTGTTACATTTCATTTCATTATTTGCTATTGGCTCTTCCTACAAGGTCCATAGTGCATTTATGAAACATAGATACCTTTATGTTAGTAAATAATTGTCCCATAACATTCTGAGATTTTTTCAAAACACCTCCATATACATTATCTTATGTGGTGTTTACAATAACCCAGTAAATGGCATTATCATCCCCATTATAGAGATGGAGAAGGAAACGGCTACCCACTCCAGTATTCTTGACTGGAAAAGGCTACAGTCCATGGGGTCACAAAGAGTCGGATACAACTGAACGACTGATCATGCACACGTTATAGAGATGAACAGTATGGAGTACAGTGCTCCTTGCTATAGTCAATGAACTGGCAAATGGTAGATCTAGAATACAAAGTCAATTCCCATGAGTCTAAATCAGTCTCTCTTTACTGTTCACCATGCCAACAAAGTGCCATTTTCACTCCCTTTAAAGGAACTGGAAAACTGCCAGGAACTCTGATAACCAAAGGATGGAATGACTCCACTAAAAATGATAGAGACTCCATAATAAAGTATAATTTCTTTGTCTTTTTCTGTTTTGCAGCCAAGCTAAAGGAAAGGTGATAATACACATCGTGCTTAAGTTTAAATCTTATTATACAAATACTTCTGCAAAATTTCGAGATAAGATCGAAACCATTTTACGTCAGAAGCTAAACGGCAAAACTGGGTCATTATGTATAGATTCTTCTTCATTTAGATTTTCAGGTAAGTCTTTTTATGTATGGGGCAGAATAATTTTCATCTTTTAATTTGAGTGTGGTGCTTTGTTGTGCAATTGAAAACAATACTGCTCTCTTTATCATTTAATAGATAATGGTAATTACTTTTAACCACTGTTAAAGTAATTAAGGTCTGTGTTAATCAATTTTTAATATAATATCATTCCTTTGTTCTTGAAATCAAACTTTGCTTAATTATAGATTAAAAAAAAAAAGCTATCATGGTCCCAAATATAAGTCCCAAGTTTTCTTTGCGTGAACTCAAATATCAGGGTGCCAAATAGCGCTGTTTCTTTACTATGTGAGCTCATGTTTTCAGCAGATGAGTTTCCAAAAATATATTCTTGGTGGTGAATTTTCTATAAGCTGGAGAGCTGTTTTATTTCTCCGTGGTTTTGTTTTTGAAATCATCAAAGGTTGGATAAGCTATGTGAGAAGAAAGGCTCTATGACAGAGTATCTAATAGTACCCAAGAAGAGTCACATTGGGTTCCAAGTTTTCTTTGCAAAACAAGACAATCTTAAACTCAAACTCTTCTGTGGGTCATGATTTCTCCCTAAGTTCTTTTGGATGTCTCAAGAATCTAGACTCCCAAATTCCAGAAATTTAGTTTAAATCTCCTTAACAGCAAATTTATTTCTTGATAAGCCTTTAATGGACTTCATTTGTTTCACTCCTATATATACTCTAATTCTTGTTCTTGGTCATGTGACAATATTGTGGAAGATGGCTTCTAAAAGATAGGGACACACGTTCTCCCTTCCCAGGATAATCAGTGTTTCTCTGGTCTTGATGAAAGTACAGCCAATGCCTGGCACATCTGAGCTAGGCTATCAGTTCTCTGCTACAACAAATATGATCAAGGGAAAAAAAAGTATCCCCAGCCTACAGGAAGGACTAAATGTTTGTGGAAAAAAATCCACTCCAAGTGTTCATTTGTCTGGAATAGCAAAAGGATCAAAAAGTAAAACCTGAATATGCTTCTCCTGGATAAAAAGACATCATGTTGTTGAAATGTGACTCCCCTCAGGTTATATTAGATGCTCTGTTGTACAGCCTTCCTTCTCACATAGCTTATCCAAACTCTGATGACCTCAAAAAAAATCACAGAGAAATAAAGCAGTTCTCCAATTTATAGAGAATTCACCAATAAGGACATATTTTTGGAAACTCATCCACTGAAAACATGAGCTCATGTAGTTAAGAAACAGCATTATATTCCTGGTATTCCTCCAGGCTTTAAGAACATTAAATAGGATCCTAGGAAAATGAACTTTCTGAAGGCATTTTCTAGGTTTATGGCTTTTCTCTGTAGTTTTATTTATTACAGTGCATCCTACAAGTTTATGAAGAGTAGTGACTGGTAAGTGCAATACATTTAAGTACACACAGTGCTTTGGTACTGTCTTAGCCTCCACCTGTTGCCTAGAAACTCCCTCTCTCTCCTCCCATCACCTCTTATCAGAAGCTAGACGTCTCATGAAACTGACTGGATGTTCACAGGTGCAGAATCAAACTCAGAAGTCAACCGGGCTAGGCCTCCAAAATCACAATGAAGTGACTTAACACAAAGCTCACATTCAAGACAGTTCTTACTTAAAGAGATTATGAATATTCACTGGTCACCACATAAATGGATCTCTGGCTTAGGGATTTACGAAAGCTTATTTAGGTAGCCAAGGTTGCTGTCAAAGCATCTTATTGAATAACCTGACCTTATTGCTGCCTGGTTAGTTGGGTTGCCTAGTACCTGATAAGTATGTCAAGGTTGTGGATTTCATTTTCATACAAGCTGCTAACACAGAGGAAAAAGACATCACTGATCAGTGCTCTAAGCTACAATGAATTGCTGAATACAATATCCAGTGTTCCTATATTATTATGCTTAGAAGAGTGCATGTAGAATAATGATATGCATAAATTCTGAATCATCTGGATGATATTTTAGGTGCATAAAAGTTTCATCAAAACAAAAGCCACCTGGGATTTTTGAGCTTAATCCCCTTCCAGAACCCCAATTGAGAAAGACTGATGGCAAGTTTGGCACATATATGTTCTAGCAAACATTGTTATCCCCAGATTTAAGAGGTAAAGAATGCCTTAATTACTAAGAACTGTGAACATAATATGTAATTTAATTTCCCACTTACTCATGAATTCCAAGAAAATGACACTTGCAACTACTGTCCTAGGTACTAACAGTCAGTATTGATGGTGTATTCTTCTGTGAGAGATCAACATTTTCTCCATCAGTTATAAACTTACTAGATCAGAGGATTTTCAAATTGACCAATGAGCATAAAACCTAGAGAACAACATATAGTTTTCCCCTGCCCATGATAGAATAGTTTTCTGAAAAAAACTCTCAGGTGGCTTTAGTGGTAAAAGACTTTATGCATTCCCAAACCCCTAAATTTATATTCACTTATGCTTTATGCTTAAACAATATTATATTCTTTTAAAAATAGAGATGATAACTTCAATAGTTATAATTAGTTAACACAATTTTTCTTTTATAATGTCCTTTGTAAATTATAAGGTCATGCTTACATGATCTTCTTGTTTCACAGCTTAAGAATCAGAACAGAACATACATATGATACTTATGTTCATGTAATTAAAATTTTAATGCAAAGAAAGAAAAAACAAGTAAAGCATTGCAAGTGATATATCACCCAGCAAGTCGATCTCACAATATGATGCACTTGACTATCACTTCCATAAACTATTAAGCTAAGAGCTAAGAAGAAAATGTAATGCTAGATGTACCAAGTACACAGCTGCAAGGATGACCATATTGTGTTTCTCTCCTGGAAGCTCTGGAAGGAAAAATCAGAATCATTTTCTGTAAAAACAAAAAAATAGCCTCATAAACTGAAGTGAGGTTTTTAATAAAATGCCTTATAAAGTTGAATGTTCATGACTTTAATGGGCATACTTAAGGATATGACTGTAACTTGTTTTAAAAAGTATTTATTATTTCCTGCAGACAAATGCCTTGTACATACTGCTATACTTAACCATCTATTGATTAAGCATGAAAAATATTTTAAATACGTATCCTAAATCATAATTGGTTAAAGTAAAAACTAAATTATGTAGAACTAATAGAAATTCATACACAAGGATGGTCATCCTGACCCACTATTAAGGGTTTTACAAGAAGAATGAAACTCTGGTCTTGCACTCATTTGTGAGCAACTGGCTAATGCTTAGATATAAATCATGTTAGTAGAACACACCTTTTTCATGTGGCTTGATCCTGAGATGCTGCATAGGTTCATTTGTAACACATTTTAAGCAACTTTATCCAATAATTCTTAAGTAAATTCTAGAGGACATTCTTTCAAAGTATGTTGTCTCCCACAGTGTCCTTTCTCAACCAAGAACCAATCTTCAGCTCCACAAACATGTTTTATCTGCAAAGTATATCTTGCAATAGTCTCAGTAGTATAAGACCTTGACCAGAGACAGTTCTTTGAAATAAGTCTTTCTAAATAGGCAAATTTCCTACTGTTGCTGCTAAGTTGCTTCAGTTGTGTCCAACTCTGTGAGACCCCATAGATGGCAGCCCACCAGGCTCCCCCATCCCTGGGATCCTGAAGAGTTTATATTTCATCTTTTTAACAAAACAGAAAAGTTCTCTTTAAAGTTATATTTTTACAAAAATCTTTCTCAAACCTACCACCTCCTCTTTGACATTACTATGGACATCCACTAATTTAGAGTGGATATTGTAGTGCCCTCAGAGCATTTAGGGAATGAAGAGATATTAATGCTTTCACCAAATAAACCCCAATATTGGAGTTTTGAGCTCTCATATCTGTTCATTTTCATACTTCAATGTCAAGTCAAATTCTTGCTGTCACTTTTATTCTCTCTGTTCTTTCTCCTACCTTCTTCAAATTCACCTTAAAATGTAAAATTTTAAAATTTTAAATTATTTTAAAATGTTTTATAGTAATTTCTATATTAAAATTGGAAAAATGAAATAGCCTTTCAATTAAGGTGTATTGAGCCTCCTTATTTAGTTATATAAGCTTTAGTGAGCTGATATTTTTGATATATCTTTTGATATAGCTTTTGACTTCTCAGATACCCTTGTTTCCTGATTGTTGACTTTATTGCAGAGAATGTTTCCAGGTTTACCAAGAGATATGGAGCACTATTTCTGTTGGCAATTCAAAATGTCTTTCAATAAAGCCAGGAATTTGTTTCAAACAATATTTAAGTTATTTTTCAAATGTAAGTTTGAAATATATGTTATTGAATGATACAGCTATTAGACATTGTCCAGATATTTTAAAGAATTTAAAACTTATTAATAGTCATTTCATTAAAAGACTCACTATCAATAGGGCCCACAAGAGACACTGCCACAAAATTATCCATGAACTAAGAATGATCCTGCAAATGAGTCATCCTTATTTTTTAATCTCTAAAAAGGAAAAAACATAATTTACAATAGTTATTTTTGATAGTTAACACTAAGTTTAAATGATTAATGCTAAAACACTGCCTCTAGTGAGCCAACTCAGTTACTTGCCTGAACTACCTGTTAGATTATCTAGAATGACTGACACTCTAGATCAAAAGAGGCATCCTATTAGCTGACCAGACCCCACAGATTTTTTTAGTGAAGTTCTAAATTCATCTTGCCAATTTAGATCCAGTATACCTGAGATGAATCCTGAATTTCTGCCCTATGCTATCTGTATCATATCTTTTCCTTGATACTTCTTGTGACTGAATTCCCAATCTGCTTCTCTATTCTGTATTGTACAACAATTTCTATTTTAGTAATTTGTGGTTTCTACATTTTCATTCTCAAGCTGAAGTTTCTCTTAGAAACTTAGCCATTTGGACTGGTGTCCTAATAGCTATGATAGCTCTTGTCACCTACCCATAAAATTACTGGAATCTTGTACTCATGGCTTCCAAGGTGACACAGTAGTAAAAAAATCTACATGCTAATGCAGGAGACACAAAAGTCATGGGTTTGATCCCTAGGTTGGGAAGACCCCTGGAGAAGGAAATGGCAACCCACTCCAGTATATTTGCCTGGAAAGTTTCATGAACAGAGCAACCTGGCAAGCTATAATCCATGGGATCACAAAGAGTCAGGCACAACTGAGCACACAATCCTTGTACCCGTGGCTTTTAACACCTGCACACCAGACACTACTGTCCTGACTAAAGTCTGGTATTATTCATCTGAGTTTATATGATGGTAAATTTTGTGCCAACTTGACTGTGCCATTCCACGTGCCCAGATATCTGTTTAAACATATTCCTGGCTTCTGTGAGGATGTTTTCAGAAGACATTAGCATTTGAATGGGTGGACTGACTCATTGCCCTCTCCAATATGGGTGAGCATAATCCAATCCATTGAGGGCCTAAACAGAGCAGAAGGATAGAGGAAGAGTGAATTCTCTCTCTCTGCATGGCTGATTAAATTGGAGCATTGGTTTTCTCCTGCCCTCAGACTGGCATTGCATTTCTCAGGCCTTTGACTAGAATGACAGCACTCTCTTGGTCTCCAGCTAACAAATGGTATATTGTGGGATTTCTCAGCCTCCATAATTGCCTGTGAGCCAATTCCTCATAATATATATGTTTCTCTAGAGAACTCTGACTAATACAGACTGCCATAGAGCACTGTAAGCTACCATCAAGCCCAAATAAACTCAAATTTATTATGGGCTTTTGGAAATCCCACTTGCCTTACATACTCCTAAGAGTCCAACTGTGCATATAGCTAGAGCAACTCTCCTATCTCTTTTCAAGTCTGACCTGGCTGCCTTTCATTTCCCAGGAACTTAACCCTTTGAAGCCACAGAATTCCATACGCTCAGCTTGAGTGTCTTATAATATAATATATATTAAAAGTGATTAGTTTTAGGTTAAAGAGTTTGGCTTTGGTAGTTATAAAGGGTCCATTAAAATCCATTAAATCATGAAAGACCTGTAATGAAAGGTCTCTTTTCTAAAATTTTTATCTGATACTATTTTGTAAGATGAATTAGTGGGGAGAGTCTTTAAGCAAAGAGATCAGTTAGGAAAGAATTGCAACTGTCCAAGTGTGAAGAATTAAAAACCTGAAATATAATAGTGAAAATAATATTAGAAATAATAAACATGTTAAAGAGATTATACTTATAGAATTTACAGAACCTAAGACTGGATATGAGACATAACAGTAAAAGGAACAGAATACAACGTCCAAGTTTTAAGTCTGAGTAATCAGTGAGATGATAACTTCACCGAAAACATGAAAAGGTAGGAGAAAAAAAGGTTTCTAAATATTCAATCAGGGATACATAATGTTACCTTCTAAGATGGACTGGATACACTTTTCCGTATTTCTCTCACTAAATACAGCTTAGACCCCTAGTTATTACAAATAAAACAGATATAAGAAAAGCCCAGACTGGCTAGTGACCTCAGGGCCCAACAACATGGTGAGACTCACGGGTGTGTTTTATATATCCTGGAATTGGAACTGAAGATGCCGGCAGTCCCAAAACTTCCAAGGATGCAGGAGAAATCATCTTTACATATTAAAAGACTCAGTTAGATGGCAATTGTCTCCAAATTGATATACAAGATCATAATTTTAGGAAAAAATATGGGAGGAAATCTTTGGCATCTAGGGCTAGGTAGAGTTCTTTAGACTTGACACCAAAAGCATGTTTCATAAGAAGAAAAAATAATGAATTGGACTTCATCAATGTTCAAATTTTTCTCTGTGTAATATAACCTGCTGTTGCTGCTGCTGCTGCTGCTAAGTCACTTCAGTCATGTCCGACTCTGTGCGACCCCATAGATGCCAGCCTACCAGGCTCCCCGGTCCCTGGAATTCTGCAGGCAAGAACACTGGAGTGGATTGCCATTTCCTTCTCCAGTGCGTGAAAGTGAAGTTGCTCAGTCGTGTCCAACTCTTAGTGACCCCAAGGACTGCAGCCTACCAGGCTCCTCTGTCCATGGGATTTTCCCGGGAAGAGTACTGGAGTGGGGTGCCTTCTCCTGTTAAGAGGAGGAAAAGACAAACTACACACTTGGAAAAAATATTTGCACCTACACATCAAATGACTAGAGTCTAGAATATAAAAAGAACTATCAAGACTCAGTGAGAAAACAAACAATCCATTCAGAAAATGGAGAAAAAACATGAAGATACATTTGACCAAAAGGAATATATAGATGGCAAATAAGCACATGAACAGATGCTCAATATCATTAGCAATTAAGGAAATACAACTTAAAACTGCAATGAGATATTGCTACACACTTAAGAGATGGCTAACAAATTCTAGCAAGAATGAGGAGAAGCTGAATCACTCATACGATGCCTGTGGGAATGTACAATGGTACATTCACTCTGGAAAACTCTTTGGTAATTTCTCAAAAGAAGCAAGCATGCAACTACCATATAACCCAGCAGTGGTACTCCTTGTCATTATCTCAGACAGATAGTGAGTTGTGTTCAAACAAAAATTTATGCATGAATGTTTATAGCTTTATTCCTAATAGTCAAAAGCTGAAACAACCTAGGTAACCTTCAACAAGTGATGGTTAAATAAATTCAGGTACATCATGACATGTAATACCTCTCAACAAAAAAAAAGAAATTGAATACTTAAAGAAGCCAGTCCAAAAAGTTACATCTTGTATGTGTCTATTTATATGAATATATGACATTCTTGAAGTGACAAAATTACAGAAAGGGAAACAAATTAGTGTTTGCCAGGGACTAAGAATCATGGAAAAAGCAAGAGAGTTCCAGAAAAACATCTATTTCTGCTTTATTGACTATGCCAAAGCCTTTGACTGTGTGGATCACAATAAACTGTGGAAAATTCTGAAAGAGATGGGAATACCAGACCACCTGATCTGCCTCTTGAGAAATTTGTATGCAAGTCAGAAAGCAACAGTTAGAACTGGGCATGGAACAACAGACTAGTTCCAAATAGGAAAAAGAGTTCATCAAGGCTGTATATTGTCACCCTGCTTATTTAACTTCTCTGCAGAGTACATCATGAGAAACGCTGGGCTGGAAGAAACACAAGCTGGAATCAAGATTTCCAGGAGAAATATCAATAACCTCAGATATGCAGATGACACCACCTTATGGCAGAAAGTGAAGAGGAACTAAAAAGCCTCTTGATGAAAGTGAAAGTAGAGAGTGAAAAAGTTGGCTTAAAGCTCAACATTCAGAAAACGAAGATCATGGCATCCGGTCCCACCACTTCGTGGGAAATAGATGGGGAAACAGTGTCAGACTTTATTTTTCTGGGCTCCAAAATCACTGCAGATGGTGACTGCAGCCATGAAATTAAAAGACGCTTACTCCTTGGAAGGACAGTTATGACCAACCTAGATAGCATATTCAAAAGCAGAGACATTACTTTGCCAACAAAGGTCCATCTAGTCAAGGCTATGGTTTTTCCAATGGTCATGTATGAATGTGAGAGTTGGACTGTGAAGAAGGCTGAGCACCGAAGAATTGATGCTTTTAATTGATGCTCCAACTGTGCTGTTGGAGAAGACTCTTGAGAGTCCCTTGGACTGCAAGGAGATCCAACCAGTCCATTCTGAAGGAGATCAGCCCTGGGATTTCTTTAGAAGGAATGAGGCTAAAGCTGAAACTCCAGTACTTTGGCCACCTCATGCGAAGAGTTGACTCATTGGAAAAGACTCTGATGCTGGGAGGGATTGGGGGCAGGAGGAGAAGGGGACGACAGAGGATGAGATGGCTGGATGGCATCACTGACTCGATGGGCGTGAGTCTGAACTCTGGGAGTTGGTGATGGACAGGGAGGCCTGGCGTGCTGCAATTCATGGAGTCGCAAAGAGTCGGACACGACTGAGCGACTGAACTGAACTGAACTGAAGAAGGCAATAGAGTGGGAGAAAACAGGTGTGGCTATAAAAGAGCAATGTGACAAATTCTTGTGGTGATGGAAATGCTCTGTAATTTAGCACCATCAATGTCAATATCCTGGCTATGATATTGTAGTATAGTTTTGAAGATTTTAACCTTTACATCATCTTTGCAAGATATTACCTTTGGTAGAAATTGGGTACCAGAGTACATAAGCGGGGTTTATTGCATCTACATCTGAATGCACTATTATAACAAAATGATCATTTTTTAATTGCACTGATGAGTTTGGTTCCTATCTCTCATGTTCCTAGATCTCTGAGTTGCTGCATAACAAATATTATTTAAATGAGTCATAGTATGAGTTTTGTTTCATAAAAAGACATAAAAAGTCTTATGAATAAAAAGTCTTTTATGAAAAAACATTGATAAAAAGTCTTGATAAAAAAAGACATTTTTAAAATGTCTTTGAAAATTTTGGACATCTTTTCAAACTAGCATAATGGATTAATCCTACTAAAACATAATAATATTTTATCTTCCGTTCCAGAAGCCTCAAACCTTTTGACATTCATAAACATTTTATATAAGATTGTGAAGGTACTAAAATTATGTGCAAAGCCAGTTTGATTTTTTTCTTTTTTATTACTGATAAGTTGCATATGATTCTTTAATTCCTACATTAAATAGCTGAAAGTACCATATACTAAATGCCAGTTTTAATGTTCTATTCTCCTTCAATTGATTTCTGTTTCTGATAAAATATGCCGAGCCTTTTATTAAAGCTCTGTACATTTTGAAGAGCCTTTATTAAAGCTCATAATGTGAGATAAAATCAATAAGGACAAGACAAGGCATTAAAAATATTAAAAGCTCTTTTTTAAAAAAAGAAAAATCTTTCTCAAGTCTGTCAATTCAGGCCACAAAGAAACTTAAAAATTTCAGAAATTTCTCCCAAACCAATTTTTCTATTCTTTTAAAATAGCATATCTTTATACTCTCTGCATTTTTTGTCTCCTATGTAGAATTTCCAAAGAAACACATGAATCCTACATGTTCTGAGTAAGAAAAAAATAGTTGTGGTTTATCTATAATGACAGCTCATTTGTTCAACTTCAAAAACCATGTAATTGTCATGGATTTACTCATAAGTAATGCATATTAATCACTGCCTGAATATTATTTCTCTGTGTTTTTTTTAATATATACAGTTCTCAGAAGAATTTTTACTTTAGGAAAGATATATTTAAAACAAGAAACTTGAAATAAGTTTCAGAGAAAAAATTTAGTTTGTTCAGAATGAACAAGTGAATACTACCAGATGATGGTTATTTTGAATCAAAAACTACTATATCCAAATTGGCAAGGCAATATGAAGCTAAGGAATTATTTGAGAAGAGGGAGATAAGAAGGAAAGCTTCATGGAGAAGCTACATCTCAAGATGAGTCTTAAAGAAATAAATGGGCATGAAATGAAAGAAATCCACAAAGTCATTCTCTGTGGGATGCAACATGAGAGCTGTAGCATCAAAATGCAAACTCCACAAAGTGTCTAGGTATGTGGGATAGCCAGACTAGAAACTCTCCAAACTGAAAATGCTAATCTTAAATATTAGCTTCCTGTCCAACATTATCAACTGAGTCCTATATCAACACAATTGTCTAAAGATACTTCTCAGTACATGTACTGTCCTCTCTTCATTATGGCAATCTTTTATACTGCTTCCAAAACAAAGCCAACAAAGTCATTGGAGAAGCATTTGTAATATCCAAATAAAAATAGATGCTTCTTATCTTTCATATTTCCTTCAGTGAATAGTTCTACCTTTCAAGCTACCGCCTGTGTATACATCTGGTTATTTAATTGATTTTTAAATAAGTATTTAAATATAAATAAAATATTTTAAAATTTTATCTTCAGAGTCAGAATGGCAAACATATTAAAGATCTGTACTGTGAATAACTTTGTGAATCACTTTGATAGTATTACAAATGATATATAATATCAAACCACAGAGATAATTTTCAGTCTATTAGAAACATAAAGAAAAGGATTTATTGAGGCTAAATATGCAGCCAAATGACTATTCAAAACCTGCAGTGAGTGAATGGGGGATTCAGATTTTGTTCAACCGCAATCCAGGTCCATGCTCTGTTCCTTTGCCTTTCAATGTAGATCAGTCATATAATGCTCCAGAGTAGCTTTTTTGGTGAATACGTTGTGAATAAACTTACCTGGTAGGAGATGATCATTTCTCTGTCAGAAAACAATTTTATTTGTAACAGTATCTTGCTCAGTAAGTTCCTGTATGTTTAAAGGTTTTCAGAAATTTACTACATGAATATTTTAAAATAGCTCATAAAACACACTTTGTAAGATAATTCAGCTGATCTCCTGAATTATCAGGAATTTGTAAGATAATTCAGCTGATATTTTTACTGCTGTAACCCTAGGAAAACTATCTGAAAAGTAGGGTTAATCCATTAATTTAACATTGGATTCATGTAAAGTAATAACTTTACCTGCATTCCTGCTTAGTCACTCAGTCATGTATGACTCTTTGCAACTCCATGGACTGCAGCCCACAGGCTCCTCTGTCCATGGGGATTCTCTCCCGGGCAAAAATGGTGGGTTGCCATGCCCTCCTCCAGGGGATCTTCCCAACCCAGGGATCAAACCCAGGTCTCCCGCATTGCAGGTGGATTCTTCACTGTCTGAGCCACCAGGAAAGCCCAATAAATTCACCTCAGTGGAGTTAAAGCCCATGGTATATGTAAAATTTATATTATAAATGTATCCACTGCTACTGTAAAATTCTTCCTTATTGGAACCATATAGCTCAGTTTTCATTATTATTATGCTTCAGACTTCTTTCTTAAGAAATAAACTATCCACTGGATAGCAGACTTTTAGAGTCCTCATTCTTACCAGTGCATCCAAAGTTGCATTTCTTACTTCCTAATCTCAAAAAGACACCAAATATGAAATAATAGTCATGGATTTGCAACACTACAGATCCAAAAGTCCATTTAGAGAGCACTTATGAGAGTGAAAAAGTAAAAGTGTTAGTTGTTCAGTCATGTCCGACTCTTTGTGATCCATGGACTGTAGCCCACCGGGCTCCTCTGTCCATGGAATTCTCCAGGCAAGAATACTGGAGTGGGTAGCCATTCCCTTCTCCAGGAGATCCTAATCTAATTTTCAGTAGTAAGTGAATTATGCCTATTTTGCTCCAGTAAAATTAATTCTTTGACTCCTCCCCAAAAGAATGGTATCAACTGTTCCCATTCTCCCCATCATCCCTCTATGCTAGATGTATCCAATTTTCTATGCACACATCTAACATAGTACTTATCACATAATGTTATCTATTTAATTGTACATCTCTTCCACAGCACTCCAAGTTCATCGAGGACAGGGTCCATGTCTCTCCTTTGATTCCTGGCCCACTGGAGAAGACCAATGCTAAAATTAGCTGAGCTGCTTTTTAAAACTGCTTTTTCATATTATTCTTTGCTGGAATCTCCTCCTTAGCAAGGGCAATGCCATTGTTTTTGTCACTTCCTTTATGTGGTACATTGTAAACAGATTATCTTAGGTTACAGCACTGACTCCCTGATTCAGAGGTAAATCCATAAGAGTCCCAACCCTCAAGTGTGAGCCAGGGGCTCACGGGGTTAGGATAGAAACACAAACAGCCATAGCAATGACTCAGTCAAAAACAGTGATGACTTCAGTCATTTCCCCATTCATCATCCTGTCTTCCACCTTCCCAAGATATACTTGTTATTTTAAGCTCTAAAATAATACAGCTATTAAAAGTAAGTTCTAATTTAAAGACATTTCTTCTTTTTAGAAAGTCATACATCAATAAAGAAAACTTCAAAGAAAGAAGAAAGTCTGCCAGTAAATTAGGATTTCTAAACAATTAATTCTTAAGATATAGGAATTAACATTTTTCCAATTGAATTGGAAAATTATTTCCCAAAATATTAATACAGTTTGATATATTTTACCAATCACATAAAGCTCAAAATAAAACTGCTCAAGTATAATGTTGAGTAAAAATTAGTTTCTGGAAAGCAGTCATAAAGGATTAGATGGAAATACGCCATCTGTTTAAGTAGGTGCGGCTCATACTTACTCATAGTCCATCTAACTGCTGAATTGCTCCTGCCTTTTTGTTCAGGCAGGTTGACTTTCTGGTAAAGAATGCTTTTGTCTCCCTGATTCGTTGTGCAACCTAATATAAGAGTGTAATTGTCATTGGCATATATAACTGGATACTCCCTCTGGGTTTATAGAAATCAAGAGCACAATAAAAAATAAACCTACATTGGCACTTATACTATTTAACTCATAGAACACCTGGTGATTTTTTTTTGAAGAGCAACTCCTAAGAAGAAATGCCTTATAGGTTTACAGTTCTCTGATCTGAAACTTGGGACATAATTGTCATTCATTTACTCACCCTCTCCTCACACAGTTTGCACTTGAATTAAACAGGTTTGCAATTCTGCAGGAATTGGAGAGGCATAGCAAAATTATCTGGAGTAAATCTTACTCTAGAATATTCCCTAGATATCTAGGAATGAGTAAGAAATGATTATTAAAATATATTTTTATCCAAAATGGATGAGAAGTGGAATGGCACACTTAACTGAATGTTCTGAATAATGGAAACTTACTATACAAAATATATTGATTTCTAAATGAGCAAAATACAGCAAAATGCATGTAACACCAAAAAATTCATTAAATGTAACAACATATCACTCTTTCCTGGTTACAAGCATTATTTTTTCTGTTATATAGTTGTTTTAGTGTCACAGCCTGCTTTCTCAAAAAGCAGAGCCTGAGACAGAGACTTATATGCAGTAATTGATCTGAGAAAGAATAAAGGATAGAAAGAGTAAAATGGGGAGAAGAAGTTGACCATTACTAGCAGCAACCCTGGCTTCATCTCACTGGACGTTTTGAATTTTATTTCCCCTGTGACTAACAGGGGAAACATTTTTGCATCAGCTCTCATCCTATCCTGGCTCTAACAGAGTTACTGCCCCTATCTCTTATTGTCCATCTGGGAATGTCCAGTGGTTTCCTTCTAGCAGAAACTGAAAAGTCCTAGGTACTGACTTGAGAAAGTCATCTGTTACTCCTGAGATGAGCAGATCCAAATCTGCATGCAACTGGTAACCATACTGTGGCCAGGATAATTGGGCCAAGAGCATTCAAAGTGGCACCCAAAAAAAAAAAGGTTAAATGCATTTAGTATTTAATGATTCGTATTCAAGATGTGGTGAAAAATCACCATTTTTCACATATTTTAGTATTTTTGAGGACCCAGACTTCTTTCTCAAATAACTTGTAATGGGGAACTTGAGAATCTTTTTAGAAACAGAATAATAAATACTAAGATTTTATTACTCTCTATGCTAACCTATGAACATAGAAATTACATAGTCAAGACTGACTAAAATTATTATGCCTATAGAATGTGTTCTCTAAAACAAAATAGTTAATATTAATATTTTTTTAAATGTGTTCATAAATCTAACTATGTGCATTTTCTTCTCCCTTGACATTTAGATATTGCAAAGCCAATGGCAGAAAATTTTCTCCATACATGTAAGTTCATTAATAGTTATTTTCTAGTAAAAAATTTCTTAGATGTGGGAAAAAAAAAAAGAAGTTTTACTTGAGAGTTAATGTGGTATGCACAAAGGGGCAATGGGAAGCCTTCTTTTAAAAACTGTATGAAGGTGATTGTAGATGGTCTTACATTGACTGATACCATGGACTTAAAATGAGGAACACATTATCTCATGCCATAATGGCAGAGGGGATCTAAGCAGTGATAATTAAAAACTCAGAATCTAAACATAGCTACATATTAGTTTTGAGCCCCAGGTCTGCCAGTTACTAACTGGATAAATTTACACGGGTTACTTAACTTCTCAGACCTTCAGTTCCACGGTATTGTGATGATAAATGGAGGTACAAGTAAGGACTTGAAAAGAGTACACGCTCCTAGTGAGCACTCAAAAGATGTCAGCTATTTGCATTTTCTATTCTGCCAATGAAAACTTCAGGCCTAAGAGCTCTCTGTGGAATTCTGATCCTAGAAGCCAAGCCCATTAGTGTGCTGAGAAGTCATCTGCCTTACACACAGGCAGCTCCTTGCTGGCCAAGGCCTTCTGCTAGATGCTTTAAGAAATGTGATCCCCAAGGTTACTAGAACCTGGAGCACACTGTCAGAGAGAAGCACTCCTCTTACCTGAGGTTGACTGGAACAGCTGGATTAGAGGAATCGCCCTCCAGAGCGAGGTGACACCAACCCCAATGGCTATCCTTCAGTCACAGCTTGGTTATTCCTGAGCAACCTGGGTAATATTTAACACAAATCTGTATTAGATTGCTTTCCTCTGTGATATATTTTGATGAAACAATCATTTAGCAACTAATAAGACATTTTAAGCTCATTTATTCCTATAAGAAACTTCAGTACTGATATGACCAAAATCCAAAATTAAGACTCTGTCAGGTTGGTAGAGGGAAGTAATCAACATAGGAATAAAAGCAGTGATAAGAAAGAGATCAGCCAATTTGTGCATCCCCCCAACTAGAACATTAAACAACCATCTATATCAATATC
Source organism: Bos taurus (assembly GCF_002263795.3). Taxonomy (NCBI): domain Eukaryota; kingdom Metazoa; phylum Chordata; class Mammalia; order Artiodactyla; family Bovidae; genus Bos; species Bos taurus. The sequence continues at coordinate 83,472,012 of NC_037333.1, read as the reverse complement.
CGAATTTGACTTGGTTTGTCTGAGATTTTAACTCTACTTTAAGTAAAAGGGGAGAAGGGAGAAGCAAGAAAAATCAAACGGGATTGAAAAGAGAATACAGCGGCATGTGACATAAAGTGACATATTAAAGTGCAGTAATAGGATAAACACCAGTATCTTACTGTATAGCACAGGGAACTATATTCAATATCATATGATCAACCATAATGGAAAAAGAATATATATATATGTATAACTGAGTCACTGTGCTGTATAGCAAAAATTAACACAGCATTGCAAATCAACTATACTTCAATAAAAAAAAAAAAATTTAAGTGTAGTAAAAAAGTGATGATAGAGAGGCTGTTAGAGCTTGGTGGATTATTTGATGTTTCTGAAACTATCACACAGAGAGCCTTTATTGTATTCCTTAAATCCTTGAAATTTGTCATAAGACTTCTTTTGACAGAAGAAAAGCTCTGAGGTGCCAAGTAAGATTGTGCAAAGACAATAACAAGGTAATCCTGCAGCGGTGGCATCCAAAAGCTTAACAGAAGCAATTATCATGAATAAGTAAAATCTTGGAATGAAAATTGGTGCATGGATGTAAATTAGATTAAAATTCTGAGTAAGAGCAGAAACAGCAAAGTAGAGTCACCGAGGGGAGCTTCTAGTAGCCCAGAGAGCATCTTTGTTTTTACATTCCTCTGAAAGAAGTTGAGTAAAAGCCAACTTCCTTTAGGAGTTGTTCAAACAGAAGGGAGGATCCGGAGGAACCCTTGTAGTTTTAGGTTCTGTGTTATTTGCTTTATCCTCAGAAGCGTCCATGGTAAGGGAGTGGAAAGAAAGAGGGAAAGAAAAAGGAGTCATACTCAGTGAATCAATATGAGGGTTCTCTCATTCAAAAATAACAACCACAAAGGCCCTGCTTCAACTCAGTGATGCTTGTGAAGAGGATGCCTTCACAACCTGAAGTTTGCGTCTCATCAAAGAGAACAATCTAGAATCAGAAGCAATATATAAACTTAAAGATTTCAAGAGGCTAGTGAAGGCCTTTTAAAAGTCTACATGTGCCTCTTGTGTGTTTCTAATCCTTTCCACACTCAGGAAAGAATATCTCAAGATACATCTTGTCACATATAATGCATAACATCTCTATGAAGCAGTTGACCATCTAACCTTTCCAATAAATTTAAATATTCCCACTCTTGATACAAATACCTTTATCTAATTCAGAGTTTTTCAATCTTAACTACTAACATTTTGGGCTAGAAAATCTTTTGTTTCAAGGACAGTCCCATGCATTACAGGATTTTTAGCAGCATTCCTGGCCTCTACCCACTACATAGCAGTAGCCAAACACTGGCCTCCTTCCAGTTATAACAACCAAAAATGTTTCCAGATATTACAAATTACTTCTGGGAATGGGAGGTGGCATGTAAAACTGACACCAATTGAAACCACTACTTTAATCTAAGACCACTGCATTGATTTTAGCAAGTTTTATTTACTCTCCAAATTCTTATGAACAAACATTATACATAAAAGAGTTTTGTAGTCAAATATTTTTATCTTAAGATGTCTCATGAATTACACTATATAGACTTCATTTCCACAAACATTTGAGAAATTGTTTCAGCTTCTTTTATGTGATGAGTTCTCTCCATTAGGTTCTGGAGATATATATATATATCTCACTTTCATATATATATATATATTTCATTTTCACTTTCATATATAGATATTATTTTTAAAGATATGGTTCTTACACTCTAGAAATATTTGTTAATGAGACTGAGAATCTCTAGCAAAAGGTACCATAAATTGTTAAGGGACAAGCTCAGTGCTTTAGTAAGACAAGATAAGAGAATCAGAGAGAGGGTCAGACGGGTAGGATAATAGTGAAGTTGTACTATTACTGCAGATTTGCTTTAAAGACTTAAGAGTCTAGCAGTTTCTCTGGACCTAAATTGATACTAAAGCATAGTCTTGTTACTGAAAAGTACTGAAAACTTTGGGGCAAGGGTTAGTTCTCTGCATGTATTATTCCTTTTATCCAAGTAAAACACATTTCTCTTTACTCTGGCTCTCATCAGTATCTCATTCACATTCACATTCATTCACATTTTCTTATAAATGCTTCCTAGCAATCATTGCTTTAAACAACTGTTCACAATTTTAAAAGCACACATTTTTCCATGCAACTTTGTAATTTGTTTTACAATTATTCCAAATTTAAACATTTAATTCCACCTGCCTCTTTCAGGAGGTCATAGCAAGGACAAACACACACGCAAAGGGGATGAGGATGGGGGAGAAGGATGTCCATCTATTTTGAATGAATTTTCAGGAAATCTCATGACATCAGTAAATTAGTGTTAACGTCTCCAAGACTGTGTTTTTTCTCAATTAAAAGTTAATAGTGACTTATTTATAGAAAGGTAGATTGTTGAAGAATGCATGCATAAGTGGTCTCAATATCGTTATGTGCTAATGACTCCATTTTGGAGCAGGTTGTGGACATCGCAAAATTACTCGCTCTGGCAACAAGATAGCCGGGGGCATGGATGCTGAGGAAGGAGAATGGCCCTGGCAAGCTAGTCTTCAACAGAAAAATGTCCACCGATGTGGAGCCACTCTGATTAGTAACAGCTGGCTTGTCACTGCTGCTCACTGTTTCCTAAAGTAAGCTCTGGACCACATAAAGTTCTCAAATTCACTCAAGTACCTAAAAGTCTGATAGGTATCTTTCAAGAATACAGCCATATGACTATGCTTCCAACTGTCCAGTATTGTGAGGTATAGCTCAAAATTACTCAATGAACTATCAGTTTTTTTAAAAAAAGATATATTCAGACTGAGAGATTTTATCAACAGTGGCACATTTTGGACCAAATAATTCTTTGTTGGGGGGGGCTATCCTGTGCATTACAGAATGTTTAGGAGCATCCCTGACCTCTAGACACCAAATGTCAGTAGCATCCCCTCAAGACTGACAACCAAAAACCTCTCCAGACATTAGCAAATGTCTCTTGGAAGACAAAATAGCTCTCAACTGAAAGTCACTAAGATGAATCTACTTAATTCAATTTCATAAGGAAACTATAAAGCCCAAATTGAATGCAGATCTGTTTCTTTCTCATCTATTACATTAGGTCTAATTTACTTAATTATAAGTATTTTAGTCCCTCCTGCAACCTTCCATATATATCTCTGTTTGAAATGATTATTTCTTTAAAGGATATATTATTATACCAAGAGTTTGCTCTTTTATACCTAAAAGTTTTTTACCCTTTTGTTTGATGGTTCGTTTCACCAATTTCTGTTGACTTTATATAACACTTACTGGTTTTATATACAAACAAAAATTCCTCTCAAACTTGAGAGTTTTAAAGTGTTCCAGCAGCATTATTCCGTGCTTAATGCGTTGAATACAACCCTTGATTAACAAGTAATAGTAAAAATCAGAAATATCTTTCTACTTATAGTTTTTAATGATTATAAAACAGAATTTTGACTATATCCTTAATTTCCATAAGTTTAGTCTATCTCATATCCTTGCACACTATTTATAAAATCTTATTTATCTTGTGTTGTTATATTTATCTTTCTAAATCCTCTTGAGTCTTTTCTGTACAAAAAATAATAATAATAAAATGTAGTTTCTATGAGTTACCTTTTAAAATAGAGCTTATTGACTTATTCAAAATTTATTCATGCTATCATTATTTTAACTTTTTTTCTTACGTACAGCTTTGCTTTTGTATACTTATATGCACTATGGAATTCAAAATTTATCTCTTTTGCAAGTATAAGATATTAATTCCTACAACTCCAATATATAGGACTTTTAATAAATAAATCTATTTTCTTTAGGGCCAGGGATCCCAAACAATGGAATGTTAGTTTCGGGCTCCTTTTAAGTGATCCACAAATACAGCGAAGTGTCAAGGATATTATAATTCATGAAAACTACCACTACCCCTCACACAAGAATGACATCGCTGTAGTGCGTCTGTCCTCACCAGTACTGTATACAAGCAATATCCGAAGAGCATGTCTTCCAGAAACTTCTTATGCATTCCCATCCAATTCTGATGTGGTGGTCACTGGATGGGGAACATTAAAGACTGATGGTGAGTTCCTAAACTTCTATCATTATATGGTTCGGGTTTTAGGAGTTTAAAAAGATACTCAGAATCACAGCTAAACCTGAGAAGTACTCTCTCTAGGTCATTTTAAAGGAGATGAAAACCAACTTCAATGACATTCATATACAAACTATAATTTCGTAGCATTTTTTTATGTAACTTCACTTCCCTTAACAATGGCAGTTTTTACAGAAATGTAATGTTTGAATGAATTGCTTATTACTTGAATAAGCAATTCATTCACCTCCATTTCATTTATTGATTTACTCATTCAATAAATGTTTATTTTGATCACAACCTTTATTCCAAGTACTGTCCTAGGTCGTTTAGATATATTAGTAACTAAAATATGCGAATATTTTCTGCCCTTACAAAGCTCACATTCTTGGTAAAGGAAGACAGACAGTAATCATGAGATATAATAAATAAGATTACACAGCACATTTTCTGTAGGTAAGTACCATAGAAAAAGTAAGCACCACAGAAGATTGGACATTTTTGATGGGGTAAAATGAATGAACTTCTGTGACAAAGCAATACTTGAACGAAGACCATTTAAACGTGTGCATTTACATGACCCTAATAATGTAAGCATGTTGTGTTTGTGTTCATAAATGCATTTAAAAGCAGAAAAAATAAACCCCAAATTCCAAGATAGGATTATAGTAACAAACAGCAGAAAATCTAAAAATGATCATAAAATGTATATTTCCGGAATATGAGTTTTTCATTTTGTTTTCTAAAGTATATGTGTAATAAATATAAACTCCCAAAACAATTCAAAAGTAAAAAAATTCCATCAACATGGATGGACACACTTAGTATTTCTAAATATGGTCATTTTTAACAGTAGCTGGGTGTGTTCATAACATTATTTCCTTGTAAATAAGAAAGCACACAAATACAAGTTTAAATAAAACATATGTTTTACATTGATTTTGAACTTATACACAGTGTTAGATACTAATAACCTACTACTACTACTACTAAGTCGCTTCAGTCGTGTCCAACTCTGTGCGACCCCATAGACAGCAGCCCACCAGGCTCTGCCGTCCCTGGGATTCTCCAGGCAAGAACACTGGAGTGGGTTGCCATGTCCTTCTCCAATGCATGAAAGTGAAAAGTGAAAGTGAAGTCGCTCAGTTGTGTCCGACTCTTCAGACCCCATGGACTGCAGCCTACCAGACTCCTCCGTTCATGGCATTTTCCATCAAGAGTACAGGAGTGGGTTGCCATTGCCTTCTCCACTAATAACCTAGCCAGGGAGATTAATATTGACTTTAGAAAAAGTTATATAATTTTTTCCCTAGGAACAAGTCCTAATATACTCCAAAAGGGATTAGTGAAGATTATAGATAGCAAGATCTGCAACAGGAAAGTGGTATATGACGGTGCAATCACACCCGGGATGTTGTGTGCTGGGTTTCTGGAAGGAAGTGTCGATGCCTGCCAGGTAAATCTGCTTATTCTGTTTTCAAACGGATTTTTTTGTATGATTTTTAATTTCCAATTAATCTGTTCAATGGTCTCAAAAGACTGATAATCTTTAAAGACTGAAGTACGTATTATAGCCAAAGTAGCTGATTAAAATTATATTTCTTATATATAATGATAGGTCTCACTAAAGTATTAACGGGCTAAATCACCCTTACTGAAAGGGGATGAGAATCAATTTCAAATAAACAATGAAGAGATGCAACTGAATATTTGTAACTTTATTTCAACTGGTCCTCTTTCACTGGGAAACACAACTGGGTCTGACAACAGGACTAAGGATTGTGGAGCTTTTTTGATTTAGGGTGGCTCCAACACCTTAAATATTTGATTTATTTAACATTTATATAGCATCTTCATGAGCTAGGCACTGTTTTAAGCTCTTTAAAAATAATTTAGTTGGGCTATAACAATCTTGTGATGTATGCTTATACTATTATAAACCCAACTTCTCAAATGAAGAGACTGGGACAAGTAGTTCAAGTAATGTCTAAACTAACACAGGTATTCAATGATAAAACTGAGAATAAGTTCAAGAAATTAGACTCCACCAACTCTAATTTGAATGCCACACCAAGTTTCCTTTCCATATGCTTCAGTTCAGTTCAGTTCAGTCGCTCAGTCATGTCTGACTCTTTGCGACCCCATGAATCACAACACACCAGGCCTCCCTGTCCATCACCATCTCCCAGAGTTCACTCAAACTCACGTCCATCAAGTCAGTGATCCCATCCAGCCATCTCATCCTCTGTCCTGCCCTTTTCCTCCTGCCCCCAAATCCTCCCAGCATCAGAGTCTTTTCCAATGAGTCAACTCTTCACATGAGGTGGCCAAAGTACTGGAGTTTCAGCTTTAGCATCATTCCTTCCAAAGAAATCCCAGGGCTGATCTCCTTCAGAATGGACTGGTTGGATCTCCCTGCAGTCCAAGGGACTCTCAAGAGTCTTCTCCAACACCACAGTTCAAAAGCATCAATTCTTTGGTGCTCAGCTTTCTTCAGTCCAACTCTCACATCCATACATGACCGCAGGAAAAACCATAGCCTTGACTAGATGGACCTTTGTTGGCAAAGTAATGTCTCTGCTTTTCAATATGCTATCTAGGTTGGTCATAACTTTCCTTCCAAGGAGTAAGTGTCTTTTAATTTCATGGCTGCAGTCACCATCTGTAGTGATTTTGGAGCCCAGAAAAATAAAGTCTGACACTGTTTCCACTGTTTCCCCATCTATTTCCCATGAAGTGATGGGACCGGATGCCACGATCTTTGTTTTCTGAATGTTGAGCTTTAAGCCAACTTTTTCACTCTCCACTTTCACTTTCATCAAGAGGCTTTTGAGTTCCTCTTCACTTTCTGCCTTAAGGGTGGTGTCATCTGCATATCTGAGGTTATTGATATTTCTCCCGGCAATCTTGATTCCAGCTTGTGTTTCTTCCAGTCCAGCGTTTCTCATGATGTACTCTGCATAGAAGTTAAATAAACAGGGTGACAATATACAGCCTTGACATACTCCTTTTTCTATTTGGAACCAGTCTGTTGTTCCATGTCCAGTTCTAACTGTTGCTTGCTGACCTGCATACAAATTTCTCAAGAGGCAGGTCAGGTGGTCTGGTACTCCCATCTCTTTCAGAATTTTCCACAGTTTATTGGGATCCACACAGTCAAAGGCTTTGGCATAGTCAATAAAGCAGAAATAGATGTTTTTCTGGAACTCTCTTGCTTTTTCCATGATCCAGCGGATGTTGGGAATTTGATCTCTGGTTCCTCTGCCTTTTCTAAAACCAGCTTGAACATCAGGAAGTTCATGGTTCACATATTGCTGAAGCCTGGCTTGGAGAATTTTGAGTATTACTTTACTAGCGTGTGAGATGAGTGCAGTTGTGCGGTAGTTTGAACATTCTTTGGCATTGCCTTTCTTTGGGATTGGAATGAAAACTGACCTTTTCCAATCCTGTGGCCACTGCTGAGTTTTCCAAATTTGCTGGCATATTGAGCGCAGCACTTTCACAGCATCATCTTTCAGGATTTGCAATAGCTCAACTGGAATTCCATTACCTCCACTAGCTTTGTTCGTAGTGATGCTTTCTAAGGCCCACTTGACTTCACATTCCAGGATGTCTGGCTCTAGGTCAGTGATCACACCATCGTGATTATCTGGGTCATGAAGATCTTTTTTGTACAGTTCTTCTGTGTATTCTTGCCATCTCTTCTTAATATCTTCTGCTTCTGTTAGGTCCATACCATTTCTGTCCTTTATCGAGCTCATCTTTGCATGAAATGTTCCCTTTGTATCTCTAATTTTCTTGAAGAGATCTCTAGTCTTTCCCATTCTGCTGTTTTCCTCTATTTCTTTGCACTGAGGAAGGCTTTCTTATCTCTTCTTGCTTTTCTTTGGAACTCTGCATTCAGATGTTTATATCTTTCCTTTTCTCCTTTGCTTTTCGCTTTCTCTTCTTTTCACAGCTATTTGTAAGGCCTCCCCAGACAGCCATTTTGCTTTTTTGCATTTCTTTTCTATGGGAATGGTCTTGATCCCTGTCTCCTGTACAATGTCATGAACTCATTCCATAGTTCATCAGGCACTCTGTCTAAGACCACAGTTCAAAAGCATCAATTCTTTGGCGCTCAGCTTTCTTCACAGTCCAACTCTCACATCCATACATGACCACAGGAAAAACCATAGCCTTGACTAGATGGACCTTTGTCGGCAAAGTAATGTCTCTGCTTTTCAATATGCTATCTAGGTTGGTCATAAATTTTCTTCCAAGGAGTAAGCGTCTTTTAATTTCATGGCTGCAATCACCATCTGCAGTGATTTTGGAGCCCCCAAAAATAAAGTCTGACACTGTTTCCACTATTTCTCCATCTATTTCCCAGGAAGTGATGGGACCAGATGCCATGATCTTCGTTTTCTGGATGTTGAGCTTTAAGCCAACTTTTTCACTCTCCTCTTTCACTCTCATCAAGAGGCTTTTTAGTTCCTCTTCACTTTCTGCCATAAGGGTGGTGTCATCTGCATATCTGAGGTTATTGATATGCTTCAAATACTTCTGATGCTGTTTATAAGCAATAGTCCTAGAACCGACAAAAATACTATTGTAGTTATCTAGGCAGGCAGAATCAGTGATAAATCCAGAAGGATTCTTATCCTACTCATTCAATTCACTCATTATTCTTGCACTGTAGGAGCTAGATTTCATGCAAACAAGAACTTGTAATACATAATTATCATTTCTTATTACTTATTCCCATCTTCCCAACTGTCTCATTAAACTTACTCTTCAACATCATTACAAACTTAAATTCTGTTTCTCTCAACTTTATCCCAGTCTATCACCCTCTACCCCATGACTCTCTTCTAAATTTGTGCACCCTAGAATCCATGTTTTATTGTTTCAGCCACTCCATTGACAGCACCATCAATGATTTCATCATCTTTTGATTCCCCCACACCCATCTTAATCTCCAAACACAAAGAAATCTATTTGCCTTACTTGCTTTTATATATGATCCACTGTTCATGGGGTTCTCAAGGCAAGTACTGAAGTGGTTTGCATTCTTTTAATGGTTTGCCTACAAGACCTTTTAGAACTAATACCCAAAAGAGATGTCCTTTTCATTATAGGGGACTGGAATGCAAAAGTAGGAAGTCAAGAAACACCTGGAGTAACAGGCAAATTTGGCCTTAGAATACGGAATGAAGCAGGGCAAAGGCTAATAGAGTATTGCTAAGAGAATGAACTGGTCATAGCAAACACCCTCTTTCAGCAACACAAGAGAAGACTCTACAAACATGGACATTGCCAGGTGGTCAATACCGATATCAGATTGATTATATTCTTTGCAGCCAAAAATGGAGAAGCTCTATACAGTCAGCAAAAACAAGACCAGGAGCTAACTGTGGCTCAGATCATGAACGTCTTATTGTCAAATTCAGACTTAAATTGAAGAAAGGAGAGAAAACCACTAGACTATTCAGTTATGACCTAAATCAAATCCCTTACAATTATACGGTGGAAGTGACAAATAGATTCAAGGGATTACATCTGATACACAGAGTGCCTGAAGAACTATGGATGAAGGTTCGTGACACTGTACAGAAAACAAGGATCAAGACCATCTGCCAAAAAAGAAATGCAAAAAGGCAAAATGGTTGTCTGAGAAGGCCTTACAAATAGCTGTGAAAACAAGAGAAGTGAAAGGCAATGGAGAAAAGGAAAGATATACCCATTTGAATGCAGAGTTCCAAAGAATAGCAAGAAGAGATAAGAAAGCCTTTCTCAATCATCAGTGCAAAGAAATAGAGGAAAACAATAGAGTGGGAAAAACTAGAGATCTCTTCAAGAAAATTAGAGATACCAAGGGAACATTTCATGGAAAGATGGACAAAAAAAGGACAGAAATGGTATGGACCTAACAGAAGCAGAAGATATTAAGAAGAGGTGGCAAGAATACACAGAAGAACTATACAAAAAAGATCTTCACAGCCCAGATAATCACGATGGTGTGATCATTCACCTAGAGCCAGATATTCTGGAATGTGAAGTCAAGTGGCTCTTAGGATGCATCACTACGAACAAAGCCAGTGGAAGTGATGGAATTCCCATTGAGTTATTTCAAATTCTAAAAGATGATGCTGTGAAAGTGCTGCACTCAGTATGCCAGCAAATTTGGAAAACTCAGCAGTGGCCACAGGATTGGAAAAGGTCAGTTTTCATTCCAATCACAAAGAAAGGCAATGCCAAAGAATGCTCAAACTACTGCACAATTGCACTCATCCCACATGCTAGCAAAGTAATGCTCAAAGCCAGACTTCAGCAATATGTGAACCGTGAACTTTCAGATGTTCAAGCTGGTTTTAGAAAAGGCAGAGGAACAAGAGATCAAATTGCCAACATCCACTGGATGAACAAAAAAGCAAGAGAGTTCCAGGAAAACATCTATTTCTGCTTTATTGACTATGCCAAAGTCTTTGAGTGGATCACAATAAACTGTGGAAAATTCTGAAAGAGATGGGAATACCAGACCACCTGACCTGCCTCTTGAGAAACCTGTATGCAGGTCAGGAAACAACAGTTAGAACTGGACATGCAACAACAGACTGGTTCGAAATAGGAAAAGGAGTACATCAAGGCTGTATATTATCACCCTGTTTATTTAACTTATATGCGGAGTACATCATAAGAAACGCTGGGCTGGAGGAAGCACAAGCTGGAATCAGCATTGCTGGGAGAAATATTAATAACCTCAGATATGCAGATGACACCACCCTTAAGGCAGAAAGTGAAGAAGAACTAAAGAGTCTCTTGATGAAAGTAAAAGAGGAGACTGAAAAAATTGGCTTAAAACTCAACATTCAGAAAACTAAGATCATGGCATCTGGTCCCATCACATTATGGCAAATAGATGGGGAAACAATGGAAACAGTGACAGACTGTCTTTTCTTGGGCTCCAAAATCACTGCAGATGGTGACTGCAGCCATGAAATTAAAAGACGCTTGCTCCTTGGAAGAAAAGTTCCAACCAACCTAGACAGCATAGTAAGAAGCAGAGACATTATTTTGCCAACAAATGTCCGTCTAGTCAAAGCTATGGTTTTTCCAGTAGTCATGTATGGATGTGGGAGTTGCACTATAAAGAAAGCTGAGCGCTATTGGAGAGATGGTGCGTGTGATAAAGAGGCAGGTTGAGGAGGGTAAGAGTTCCATTTGGGGTTTGTAAAATATGAGGTGCCTATGGAATATCCAGATACATATGTCCAATATATCATTGTAAATAAAAATCTTGAGCTCAGGAAAGAGTTCTAGCTATAGAGATATACCTTAAAGTCATTGTCATCTGGACAGTAGCTGTATTCATGAGCATGGATACAATAACTCAGTGTATAAAATAAGAAGCAGCTAAGTAACTGAACTCAGATATACATGCTTTTAAAGGGCTAACAGTAAGAGATAAGAATGATCAGAAAAACTGAAAAGCATAAGAAATTGATCTCACCAAAATCCAGGAATTGGAAAAAAAGGGGATGGTTAATAGTAACGTATAATATCAAGTTAACTGCTGGAAAGTGTCTATCAAATTCAACAATTGTTTATTGGTAAAGTTTGGAAAACTACTTTGGTAGAAAAACCATTTTGAATTTTTCTACCAATTGAGTAAAAGATTAAGTAAGTTGAGTAAAAGAGTATTAGTTTAATATAGTCTCATTTATTTTTTCTTTTGTTGCTCTTCCCTGAGAAGACATCCAAAAAGCTATTGCTAAAACCACTGTAAAAGTGATTACTGCTTACATTTTCCTCTAGGAGTTTTATGATTTTGGGTCTTATATTTTAATCTTTAATCCATTTTGAGTGTATTTTTGTATGTGGTGTAAGACAATGGTTCAGTTTCATTCTTTTGCATGTAACTGTCCAGTTTTCCTGGAAATGAAAGTGAAAGTCACTCAGTCATGTCTGATTCTTTGTGAAATTCCAGGCCAGAATAGCCTTTCCCTCCTCTAGGGTATCTTCCCAACTCAGGAATCAAATTCAGAATCCACACTGCAGGCAGATTCTTTACCAGTTGAGCCACAAGGAAAGCCCAAGCACCATTTATTAAAGAGGGTGCCTTTCCCCCATTGCATACTATTCTTGCCACATGAAAAGATGCCCAACATCATTAATTATCAGAGATTTGCAAATCAAAACTACAATGAGATATCACCTCATACCTGTTAAAATGGAAATTATGAAAAAGAAGATACAAGTGTTGGTGATTGCAAAGAAAAGGGAATCCTTGTACACTGTTGATGGGAATGTGAATTGGTGCAGCTGTTATGTTAACAGTTGGAAGTTCCTCAAAAAATTAAAAATATGACTACTTTATTAAATGGAAGCTTCCTAAGTGTCCATTGATAGGCGAATGTATAAAGAAGATGTGGTATACACACACACACACACACACACACACACACACACACACACAATGGAATATGATTCAGCCATACAAAAGAATGAAATCTTGTCATTTGCAGCAACATGGATGGACCTGAAGGGTATTGTGCTAAGTGAAACAAGCAAGAGAGAATAACAGTTACTATATAATTTCACTTATATGTGAAATCTGAAAAACAAAATGAAACAGACTTATAGGAACAGAAAAGAACCTAGTGGCTACCAGAGGGGAAGGAGTAGGGGAACAGATGAAATAGGTGAAGAGAATTAAGGGGTACAAAATTCCAACTATAAAATAAATAATGAAGTAGAACATAGAAATATGTCAATAACACTGTAACAACTTTGCATGGTGACAGCGGTACCTGGACTTATCATTGTGATCAATTCATAATGTATTCAATATAAAAGATCAAATCACTATGTTATACACCTGAAAATAACATAATATTATATGTTAACTATAATTCAATTTAAAAAAAAAAGAAGTGAAGAAAAGAATGAGAAACTGGAAACTTCAGTATAGACTACTACATTAAGTTTGGGCTTCCCAGTGGCTCAGATGGTAAAGAATCTGCCTGCAATGCACGAGACCCGGGTTCAATCCTGGATCAGGAAGATCCCCTGGAGAAGGAAATGTCAACCCACTCCAGTATTTTTGCCTGGGAAATCCCATGGAGAGAGGAGCCTAGTAGACTACAGTCTATGAGGTTGCAAAGAGTCAGACATGACTGACCGATTAAGACTATTACTACGTTAAGTCCCTTTTATGAAACGAAGATAATTAGGACAATAGAAGAGCTTCTAATATCCAGAAATATTGTGATTTTTTCAGGTAGACAAACCAAAACAGGCAGACCAAAAAGTATATATGCCTACAGAGAAAAGGCAGTGAAGGAAATGAAGACATATTGGAAAAAAACACACAAAACAATTACTGAGAGAACAAAGTTTTGATTCAAAGAACAGATGAGGGGATTAACCCTGAAAAGAACCAAATACATCCATTTGCCTGAAAAGGAGAGTAAACATAGATGCGGGCTGATGTAGGTGAGCTGGGAAATCAAAAGGGACAAGGACAGGAAACAGAGATTGCTATCTGTTGCTCTCTACTTATTCCATCACTTTGAAGCTAAGTAAGATACTAGGTTCCAAGTGAGAAAATCAAATTTTTAAAAATTCTGAAATGAATCTTGTATGTTGCTGGTGGGAACATAAAATGGTAAGCCTATATGGAAAGCAGCATGGTAATAATTTTTCAAAAACATATAAAAATATATTAACCATACATTCCAGCATTTCCATGTCCCAGTATTCACCCAAAAGAATTAAAAGCAGGAACACAGATATTTGTACATCTATATTCATAGCAGCGTTATTCACAAGAGCCAAAAGACTGAAGCAGCACAACTTTCCATTGATGGAAAAATTGATAAACAAAATGTGATATATGCATAACATTACATATTATTCAGCCTTAAAAAGACGAAAATTCTGAGACACTCTACAACATAGATGAAACTTAAGACATTATGCTAACTGAAATAAGCCAGTCGCAGAAGTACAAATACTATACAACTCCATTCATGTGAGGCACTTGAAATAGTTAGATTCATAGAGACAGAAAGTAGAATGGTGACTGCCAGGACCTGGAGAAGGGGGACAATGAGGAGTAATCATTCAATGCTGGGTATAGAGTTTCAGTTGTCCAAGATGGAAAAGTTCTGGAGATGGGTGGTGATGATGATCACACAATATGAATGTACTTAATGCCATTGAATTGCATACTTAAAATGGTTAAAATGGTAATTTTATGTGTATTTTATACAACTGAAAAAAAATAATACTTTTTTTAAATTATGAAATGAGAAGAGATTTTACTGGCTTTTCTTAACAATGAGAATGAAATATGTCTAAGGACCCCTAACTACAGGGGAGAAGATGTTGGTTTAAGGATGTAAATTTGTGAAAGATTTTCTTTCACAGTGTATAGTTGGCCCAGATTGTGGTGGGGAGGAGGGTAAGAAGCTAAGAATCTTGTTGGCAGAGTAGTCATATGGATAAATCATGCACTATGGTCACATAAGAAAGATAGAAAGTAGGAGGTAAGTTAATACACTAGGAGAAAAGGGAGGAGTCAAAAATTAGCTTTCTCAAGAAGTTGAAGAGCAGATGTAGACTGAAAAGGAATGGAGTGAAAAAACTGCAAGTATAAGGCTGGTAATAGCATTTCAAAGGTGGAGCAGATCCAGGTGTTCCCCCAAGATTGGAAGAGCAATAGCCCAGTGCTGCTAGGGAGTAAATATAAACTACTTCTTTTTCAATATCTGTGTGAAAATGAGAGCGTTTAGGGAGATAATCAGAGAATTCCTCAGCATACTGATGATGGTATAAGCAACAATATCTTAACTATCTCTTTTGGGTAATAATTGAGTTGAAATTTTTCAAATGTATTTCCTATTATTATATTGTTGTATCCAAAGACATATATTGATGTCTTTGATTTAAATAAATGATTATAGAATTTAAAAGTGTTCTTGACTAGAATCATTTTAATATTGAAATATTTAGCTATTTTCCTTCTGTTTCTTCTGTCTTTACTACAGGAGAAAAAAATAAGCAATATTCATACTTAAATTGTAGTCGTTATATATATCCTTTTCTCTCTAGGGTGACTCTGGTGGACCTCTGGTTGGTGAAGATTATAAAGGCACTTGGTTCCTTGCTGGTATTGTAAGCTGGGGAGATGAGTGTGCCCTTCCAAACAAGCCTGGAGTCTACACTCGAGTGACACACTACAGAGACTGGATCATGTCCAAAACTGGTCTCTAATGCAGAAGTACATTAAAGTTCAAAAATTATACCCTTGTTAAATATGTTTGTAATTCCAAACCATATTTAACTTAGTATCACCTCTCTTTATGCACATTTAATGTTTCAAATTTAAACATATTTGTATAATTTTAGAATTATGAAAACTTTTTATGTATTAGATTTTGACAAATATTTAGTGATAGCAATGGACCAGGACATAGAAATCTCCTTTCACCCCTCTCTAGACTGAAGGAAATTATTTGAGTAAATATGGATTGCAGTTTACTAAGGAGATTTTCTCTGTTGATTTGTAGATCCATGTCCCTTGGGAAGTCACAGATTAGGTGTTATCAATAAACTCCCTTCTATTGCATATAAACAATCTTCTCCTGAATCACATGGACTCCTCCAGATCCACATATCAGTGGGTTGTAAGCTACCGAGTTGCAATAATACTGCCTATAAAAATTTTTTTCAGGAAAATTTGTCTACTTATTTTCTTTCCAGTTTTTGTACTAATGCCAATCCCCTATTGATGGCTTCCTTACCTTGAGTGACACACAATAGCATGATAATCCCATGAACTATCCCAAGTCAATAGATCCCTTGACAAATTCTGATGTCCCTACTATACAGTTATATGATATAGTTGTAACTAAGTATCTGCCTAACACAGTACTCTAAAATGAAACTTTTGCCGTAAAATTTTTGCATGAGTTAACACAGTAGGTTTATTATTTGATTGGTCTTAAAATATTCTGCTATATCTTGAGACATAAATGTGTAAAAATTAACATTTCTACGCCCCGCCAAAGTAGTGCTGAAGTCCTGGCCAGTGTTCCTAAGCACAAGAAGGCTGTAACGTGCCTTATGTAGAAAATGTACATGTTAGATGAGCATTCTCAGGCATAAGTTATAGTCCTGTGTCCATGAGTTCAATGTTAATGAATCAAAAACCTTGCACATCCAGAAAAGGGAAGAGGAAATTTTCTGATCTGTACGTGAGGCTGCTTCAGAGAGTGCTAAGCTGAAACTCATAGTATATGACAAAACCATAGGAAAGCTGCACAATGGTGAAAATTGTGGATTCATGAGATGAGGGCTGATTTTTTTTTAAACAAGTCAAAATTTTAATCATCAAAATAATTTTAATCGGCAAAATGTTATAACTTCAAATGGTATTTACACTGACAACACAAACATTGTCTAAAAGATCTTAATGAAATAGTTTAAATTTGCTTTTTCTTATTCCATCTTCAGAATTCATTGTGCATTTTACACTCAAAGCACATCTCAGTTCAGCTAAGCCAAACTTCAGATGGTCAATTGCCACCTCTGGTTGATGGCTATAGTGCTGGACAAACCCATGTCTCATCCATTTCACCAACTCAAGTCGAAGCTAAATGATAGATTGAGTCTTTCTTTCTAACAAGCATCCCAAATATCAGAAGTTCTAGGCCAAGGGTCAATTATTAGTATTTTTTATTGGAGTATAATTGCTTTACAATGTTGTGCTAGCTTCTGCCGTACAACAAAGTAAATTACCTTTATATATACATGTATCCCTTTTGGACTTCACTCCCACCCTCTCCATCCCACCCACTAGGTCATCGCAGAGCACCGAGCTGAGCTCCCTGTGCTATACCACAGGTTCCCACTAGCCGTCTATTTTACACATATATTTATGTCAAATGCAATCACCCAATTCATCCCACCCTCCCCTTCTCACGCTGTGTCCGCACGTCTGCTCTCCACATCTATGTCTCTATTCCTGCCCTGGAACTAGGTTCATCTGTACCATTTTTCTAAATTATATGTACATGTATTAATATACAATATCTGTTTTTCTCCTTCTGACTTACTTCACTCTGTATGACAGCCATAAAAGGAATGAAATTGGGTCATTTTTAGAGATGTAGTTCGATCTTAAGGGCTGATTTTTTAAAGTATAGCGGACAGCATTGTTGTGCAGCTGAAAGTCAAAGAAACTCATGGTAACTAGTTTGCACGTTTCAAACTAGTTATAGTGTGATATTGTGATATAGTGATATAGTGTTATAGTGTGGGAAATGTCGAGCTTGCAGGTGAGACAGTTTCTGCATATCAGGGATTTGGGGAAGAATTTGTAAAGAAGTACAGTTGATTTATAATATTATGTTAAAGAATTTTTTAAAAACATCTGCTATATATTATACAGGAAAAGGCTTATGTGAAGAGCAGGTGTTCAACACTGATGACTTTGGCTTGTTTTTATAAGGATGTTGACAAATGAACCTGTGTGATGCAAGTGATATTTTTGGCTTGCAGAAACCTAACAGTGTATTTTCACTAGAATCAGTGGCTCAGTATTCACTAATTCAGAGTTCATGGCAACTTTATAGAATATAACTACCCAAACAAGTAAAATGAACTGTATATCTATACTATATTTTTGTTTAAAAATGCATGTGTTACATTTTTCTAAAAAAACACACTTCTCTTGATTTCTAACTCATCTATTTCTACCACTGATTTTTCTAAAGCAGTCTATTTCAGAACCAAAACAATCCATTAGAAAATATTTCCAGACCCTTCAGGAAGGCACTGATGAAGTAGATTCCATGTCCTGTGGTATAATATTTCACCCAGGTCTAGAAGTAGGAAGGAAGCCAGTATTTCTGAGCACGTGGTGACAACCAAAACGGAACCCAGGTAAGCAACTGGTCTAAGCTGCTCAAAACCCAGGAGCTAGCACAGAAGAAACTGACGAGGTACATAAGGTAAGTCCAATATGCTTATCTATCCTTATATAGTACTGAATAGACTCCTTCAGGGCCTCGGTGATGCAATGTTGTTGGTGGTGGTTAGTCTCTGAGTCATGTCTGACTGTCTTGTGACCCCATGGACTATAGCCCACAAGGATCTTCTGTCCATAGGATTTCCCAGGCTAGAATACTGGAGTGGGTTGCCGGTTCCTTCTCCAGGGGATCTTCCCAATCCAGGGATTGAACCAATGTCTCCTGCAATGACAGGTGGATTCTTTACCACTAAGACACCAAGGAAGCCCAAATGATGCTATATTCATATTTCATTCACCTGCCAAGAGAGTATATATAGCACGTATTTAGTAATTATTTATTTAATAAATGAATGTAAGACAACAAACAAATAAATGAAACTACAAGAATGGGCCATCTAAATTAAAATAACCACCCTTACTTTTAACATTATTCTTTCTTTGGCTGCTATAGAAGCAAACTAGCTGATGAGGCAAATCAATCTGGTAATTTAATAAATTCCAATCTAAATCATACCAGTAGTAGGAAACATCATCAAACACTCAATGTGTAAGATACAGCAACAACACAGAGAAAGTTTCTAAGTGGCCCTAGTGTGAAATGGTCCAATTACAATATAAAGGGATGTATATTGTATATAAACATGCATGCTTCTGCTAATTCGATTCAGTAGTGTCCGACTCTGTGCGACCCCATAGACGACAGCCCACCAGGCTCCCCCGTCCCTGGGATTCTCCAGGCAAGAACACTGGAGTGGGTTGCCATTTCCTTCTCCAATGCATGAAAGTGAAAAGTGAAAGTGAAGTCACTCAGTCGTGTCCGACTCTTAGCGACCCCATGGACTGCAGCCCACGAGGCTCCTCCATCCGTGGGATTTTCCAGGCAAGAGTGCTGGAGTAGGGTGCCATTGCCTTCTCCGTAAGCATGCATAGACGTGGTTAAGACATTTATACAGTATTCCCTCTAATACCAAGCTACCCTATGAAATAATGTGCAAAAACGGCAAGTACAATAATTAGACAATTATAAAATCAAAGCAATAACAAAAATTTTTCATGAAGTTAATGATTTTATCTAAACATTAAGACTGATAAATTTGAATGCATCTCAATATTATATCAAATTGATTCTAACTGTTAAGGTATTAGTTTGATGTTTCATAGAGGACAGTTCTGAATAAATATATTTATCTAGTGTTTGGATGCTCAGCATTGTGTGATTGAAAAGAAAACAAATTTTTTGAGAAATTACAAATTTGTGATTCTTTAAATTACAAATCTTAACTGGATCAAGTTTTTTTTTAGTATTTTCTTCTTTTTCATTTTGCATGTATTGAACAGAACACTTAAGGTTTTTTTTTTAGAAAACATCTTCACTAAATTTACTTGAATAATATCCTAAGAGAATTTTAATTACAAAATTAAGTTTCAAACGTCCTTCTTCACTTAGGAAAAATGTTGTGAAAACCAGGCCATCTGCTGAGATACTACAGTTACATTTGGCCCTCAGAAAGTGTTTGTCTGCTTTGCTTTAGCACCCTGCTGGATTACAAGCCCACAAAACAAGTTCACCTTGATCTTTCACTTTAAATACAAAATATCTCAGGGACAAAATTTGACATAAATATAAACCTGTGACGTTATCAGCCAAAGAAGGCTGAAATAAAACAGGACTCCAAGTGCAATTACAATAAAATATCAGAAGTGCCAGAAACACGAGTCTTGAAGCTGCATCAGCCATAAAGGATGGCAAACAGTGACTCTCCTGAACAGAATGAAAACCACTGTTCAGCGATCAACAGCAGCATCCCTCTAACACCAGGCAGCCTCCCCACCCTGACCCTATCTGGAAAGATCCGAGTGACAGTTACTTTCTTCCTTTTTCTACTCTCCACAATTTTCAACACTTCTTTCTTGTTGAAACTTCAGAATTGGACTCAAAGGAAAGAGAAGAGGAAAAAACTCTCGAGAATGAAGTTGCTTTTAAAACATTTGACTTTAGCCAATCTGCTGGAGACTCTGATTGTTATGCCACTGGATGGAATGTGGAACATAACTGTTCAATGGTATGCTGGAGAGCTCCTTTGTAAAGTCCTCAGCTATCTGAAGCTTTTCTCCATGTACGCCCCCGCCTTCATGATGGTGGTGATCAGCCTTGACCGCTCGCTGGCGATCACCAAGCCTCTAGCAGTGAAAAGCAACAGCAAGCTTGGACAGTTCATGATTGGCTTGGCCTGGCTTCTCAGTAGCATCTTTGCTGGACCACAGGTAAACCAACATTGCAAACTTTTTATGGAGATTACAGATTTCCTATCTAAATCTGAATGAAGGTCTTGTCAAAGGTAGTATTGTATTATCTCTAAGAGCTTGGGCTCTGGAAGTCAGAGTGTGGAATTTAATCCTGACTCTGCTCTGTTACCTTTGGCAAATATCTTAACCTCTCTGGGTTTCAGGTCTTGCATTTATAAAATGGAGGTAACGTCTACTTGATGCACCTTTGTAATGATTAAACAAATCATTTGTTAAGTTTTCTATCATACTATCTGGTACATAGTAAATGCTCCCTCAAAATGAAGCTATTCTCAAATTTGAACTCATCCTCATTTGATTCTTTCATCTACATTTTCTTTTACTCTGGTTGACATGGTAAATTGGGGGAATCTTTAGGAATAATAAAATTTGCATAGGTAGAAAGTATGCATAACTTGTTTTATTTGGAACTTCTTGAGTCTTCTGTCATTGCAGCATAGAAAGAACTAGCCTTAATTAGTATGTTCTGCAGTTTGCAGCTGGGTGGGATTGAATAAAAGGAAATGTGGGACATCTTAGACGTTTGGATATTTGAACATTTCCCTGAGGTTGACTTGAGCTTTATCTGGAGGTAGATGAGACTGTAACAGGCTGTTAGCAAAACTCTATGACTGTTGGTGCAGGCAAGGCCCTCTCCTTCAGAAAGTAGATAGCCCTCCAGACTGTCTTTATCAGAGGCACCCCAGTTGATGGATCTTCAGAATCTGCCTCTTCAACAGCCAAATCTCTGAAGAAGACGATGCATTCTTGAAAATGGCAAAGATGACCAAATTGTCTCTATGTTTGTGAATGTACCCTGTGATGAATCCAGGGTACAGGGATGTGTCAGGAAGTCAGAGTTTACCATGATCCTCCAAAAACTTGTCACTACAAATAGAAATTTATCTAGAGATTCTAAACTAGCCAGCTGGCATAAAAACAAACAAACAAACAAAAGCTGCCACACAAGATGCACTAAATAGTTCAGGACACTAGAAAGTTAGATAACTATATTCTCCCACCAATTCCTCACTTGACATTTTTTGTATATCAGTGTGTGTTTTATGGCAGAAAAAAACCAAAATGCTTTGATTTCCCTGGAGAAAAGTATATTAAAATTATTCTCACAGTGACTGCATATACAAGAATTAATTTAGCAAATATGTTACTTAAATGAGGTTACTTAGCAAAGGTTTATGCTCTGAAATTTTCCATTTTATTTCTTTGAACTATGAGTGATGTGTATTTATATATTGTTCAATTTTCTTAGAGAAGATAAACACAAGTTGGGTTCCTAACACTGAACCAGCTACTGATGAAACAAAGAGACAAAAAAATGTCATTCAGTTATAGAAATAAAACTTATACAAAATGAATACAACTATGTACAAAAAAGTTTTCAAGTCTATTACCAGTGTAAGAAGAGAGAGAGATGAATTATTAAAGTTAAAATGGTGAAGGAAGGGTAAAAGTAGGATAAACTGAGTTTTTTTTTTTAAAGGTCTTTAACAATTTTATTAATGCTTATATAATAGGTCTTATGCTTAGTTGCTCAGTCATGTCTGACTCATTGCGACCCGGTGGACTGTAGCCTGTCAGGCTCCTCTGCCCATGGGGATTCTCCAGGCAAAAATACTGGAGTGGGTTGCCATGCCCTCCCCCAGGGGATCTTCCCAATCCAGGGATCGAATCCAGGTCTCCCTCACTGTAGGCAGATTCTTTACCCGCTAAGCCACAAGGGAAGCCCTAAACTGAGTTTTTAAAGATGAATGTATTTGAATGGAAAAAAAAAAGCCAAGGATCACATGTATTTTTCAGCAAAAGTTGTAAAGTGATTAATTTTCAAAGGAGACTTGTTTGGCTCAAGTGACAGATTGACAGTAGCAGGAAATTAGATTTCATGGTTGCTGCCTTTCCTTTGACCTCATAGCACACTGTTTCTTTGTCAGAAAACATTGTAATTATGTACTTGTTTGTCTTTGCCATTATGATATGTGCTGCTACAACAGTGAAAACTGTTGTGTTCAATTTAATTCATATTCACAGTACTTAATGAGACACCCAACAAAAATATAAATTTTAAATGTTTGGATACTCTGATTCCTCTTCAGATCAAATAAACCTTTCACCTTTTACTAAAATGAAAACAAAGTTTGGATAGATGAATCAATAAATGGAGGTGGAATGGATGTATATAACAGAAGATAGCTGGGGGAAACTCTGAGAACAATGTGGACGCCATATAACTTTCATGAGTCTTACACAAGGATTAAATGATTTTTTTGTTTTTCTTCATTTTCAATTTTTTGAAAAATAGTCTGTATACATCACCATGTAGGTTTAACGTGTACAGCATGATAGCTTGATTTACATATAATGTGAAATGATTAACACAATAGTTTCAGCTAACTTCTTACATCATCTCATATTGACACAATGAAAAGAAAAAAGTTTTCTTTCCTTGTGATGAGCACTCTTAGGATTTACTCTCTTAACAACTTTTCTAAACATCATACATCAGTGTTAACTGTGGCCATCATGTTGTACATTATTAAAATGATGTACCTAAGAAAATTTACATATGGGTCACAGAATATGGTAGTATTGACGCTATTTCATTTTGTAAAACAAATGACTCATTCTTGCTTTCAGCAGCACTTTAAATTGATAAAGCACTTTGCTGAAGTTTCCTGAAAGACCTCACATTCATAATCTTATTTGGTATTTACACGGACTCTGTGAGGAACCTAAAGGCTATGCTATTATCCCCATTTCACATAAAAAAGACCATTCAAAGAGAACCTTTGAAATCAATGTCCTTCAAACCTTCTTGACAGTAATGGAAAGAAAGAAATACAGACTACATGAAGACTTAATCTATCTCTCATAGACCTATAACTGAGAAAAGTTTTCATAAAATAAATACTCTATTCTGTTCCAAATCATTTTTTATTACTGATTACAACTAACTGATGGGTACAACCCGCAGTTTGAAAAGTATTCACTTAAAAGGATTAATTGTTTGCCCAATGCCACTTGACCTGTTGTATTCCTGTCTTTTTGTTAAGTCCAGTTTATCTTTTTATTATAGCTCTCTGCTCTTTCTCTCTGAATAAAAGAGGCTTCAACCCTGTGAGTAATGTAATGTGTGCGTGATGGGGAAGACAAGAGATAGGAAAGGCTTTTGATTTCCAGGCTGTGTGACGCCGTGAGTACAGCTCACGCTTCACCACGCCCCACAAAGCCCATTGACAAAAGCACATCCCGTTGTGGCTAATTTAAAAGGCGTTTGAAAGGATGACTTTTAATTTTCATCCTGTGTTTGTTGTTATTCAGTTGCTCAGTCATGTTCAACTCTTTGTGACCCCATGAACTGCAGCACACCAGACTTCCCTGTCCTTCACCATCTCCCAGAGTTTGCTCAAACTGATGTCCACTGAGTCAGTGAGTGATGCCACCCAACCATCTCATCCTCTGTCGTCCCCTTCTCTTCCTGCCCTCAATCTTTCCCAGCATCAAGGTCTTTTCTAATGAGTCAGCTCTTCACATCAGGTGGAGCTTCAGCTTCAGCAGCAGTCCTTCCAATGAATATTCAGGATTGATTTCCTTTAGGATTGTATTCATCCTTTGGTATATATATGGATATTCTATCACTTGATTAATTCATGCTAGGTTGGAAAAAGAAAAAAAAATTAACAAGCTAGTTGTCATGTTCCCAGGAACCTGAGAATTTATGACATTTTGCTAGAGTTCAGAATGACCAACTTTCAAACTGACCACCTTGCTTTTCCACCTTGCTGATCACCTCAGAGTTCTGTGATGGTTTGGGGATATATTTCCAAAACTTTCAGTGTCCTGTGACCACAATTTTATACTTTTGCTTGTAATTGAATTTTATTTAAAATGAAATTCTGTGTGGAGCTTCAATAAATGAAGCAGATATAAGTGGAGTTGCTCTGGTCAAATAGGGATAAGGGAGCCCCAGTCCTCTGTTTGACCATTCACCAGCTCCAGTCCTAGTCTCAGAAGACCTCAGATATCCCTGCAAGTCTGAAAGGCAGTGGGATTTAAACAAAGCTGGTTTCAAATCTCAGTGCTGTCTTTTACCAGCTATCTGAGTAATTTACTTAACCAAGTTTAAAAGGGTCATTGTAAAAAGTGCTATAAAGAGTAAGATATACACAATCATATATAAGACTTTAAGTATAAAGTCTTAAAAATGCATTACTATTCATTTCTTCCCCTTTTCCTACCTTAATTACTTCCTTCATAATAGGATTTTTGAAGTCAGGAGAAAAAAGTATTAGGGAAATATGAGTATGAAAATAAAATAATTATTTAAGAAACAGCAAACAAAATTGCTTATGTAAAAATTGCTTCAAAAAATTATGACATTTATTCTGACTGATAAGTAAATTTGGCCAATGTCCTCCCTAGTCACTAAGCTGTCTTATTCACTCTAAAAGATTTATATGCCAGAGCATAATGATTCAAGTCTTGGAGGTATTGTTTCTAAACATAGGATAAGAAAGGAAGAAAAGGCGGAAGGGAGAGGAAGGCAAGGCAAGACAGCCAACAGGACTTGAAAGGATATCTGACTTAAGACTGACTGTGGTCAGGCTAGTAGGTGCATGTTAAGCAGAAAACATTTCCTGAATCTGGTGTGTCCATTTCCAATTAAAAAACGCAAGGTTTCTGATGACTGTCATCTAAGACCACAAGAATTCCAGAGCAGCAGATTATTTGCAGATAGAGTTCACATCACTAGTTTCTCTGTGTTACTAGGGAGAATTATATGTTGACAGATTTTTAATTCTGTAGGTAACCCAGGCCTGAAGAGAAAATGCAGTCACCCTTGATATCCCCAGGGGATTGGTTCCTAGACATCCTCCTTCCCCACCGTGGTGGCCTCAGATAAGAAATTTCCCAGATGTTCAAGTCCCTTCTATAAAATATGGTATACTATTTGCCTGTAACCTATGTACATCCTCCTATATACTTTAAATCATCTCTAGATTACTTATAATACCTAATACAATGTAAATGCTGTGTAAATAATTGTAAATACAATATAATATTATATAGACAGTTTCTGGAGCTTTCCAAGTTCACGTCTTACTCTTTGGAACTTTCTAAAAATTTTTTTCTGAATATTTTTCCATCTCTGGTTAGTTGAATCTGCAGATGTGGAACCCAAAGATTTGGAGGGTCTGTTGTATATGAGTATTCCTTTATTCTTTGGTGTGAAGATGTGTGGTCTGAATAAATGTGGAAGCTTGCCTGTTACAAACATAAATTTACAATGCTAGCAGGCTCTTCTGAACTTGACAAGCAGCTTGTGCATGCTCTATACATGCTGTCACTTCAGTCATGTCTGACTCTTTGCAATCCTATGGACTGACTGTAGGCTGCCAGGCTCCTCTGTCCATGGAATTTTCCAGGCCAGAATACTGGAGTGGGTTGCCATGCCCTCCTCCAGGGGATCTTCCCGACCCAGGGATCAAAGTGGCATCACTTATGTCTCCTGCATTGGCAGGAGGGTTCTTTGCCACTAGTGTCACCTGGGAAGACCCACAAGCAGCTTAAATTCAATAAATACTCACTACATGTGTACAATATGCCAAAAAATGTTACTGGAATGTAGTAACAGCATACTAGTAGCAGAAATAACAATAATGGTGATGATTATTTTGATAAATAATAGTTATTCAGTACATAAATATGTGCCAGGAATTGTGTTAAATGCTTCTGTGTTGCTTTTTGTTTTTTTATTTGTCTCTGGTCATGCTGTGCGACTTGCAGGATCTCAGTTCCCCTAGCAGGATTGAAATCGGGCTTCAGCAGTGAAAGCCCAGAATCCTAACCGCCAGGATTTCCAACCCGCTTGGAAAATTACATGAACAGAAGAGCCTGGTGGGCTATAGTCCATGTGGTCACAAAGAGTTGGCATGACTGAGCGACTGAGCATGCATGCATATCATTGTATCACAGTGTGCAATACTGTCTCTTTTTTCCTGTAAGAGGCTAGAGAAGGAAAAGGCAGGAAAATCTTAAGGTAAGAATAAATAGTTAAGTGATATCAGGAAAAATATGGTATAAATTTATAAATATGTAAACGTATGCAATATATATTTATATATTGTGTGCCTCAAAAAAATGTTTAATAATGGCTATGATTTATATAGTGCTAACTGTGGGCCAGGCATTACTCTAGGTGCTTTGCAAGTATTCGCTTGTTAACTGTCATGACAGTCCCTAGAGTTAAATACTATTTATATCTCCCTAGCCCACTAGGTTCCTCTGTCCATGGAATTCTCCAGGCAAGAATACTGGAGTGGGAAGCCATTCTTTTCTTTAGGGCATCTTCCCAACCCAGGGATCGAACCCGGGTTTCCTACTTTGCAGACGGATTCATTACTGTCTTAGCAGGGAATCCCAAGAGGAACCTAAAGCATAGCATCTAAAGATAATCACCTTCAGAAAGATTAAGTCATGGTGTCACTAATATGGGGTAAGGCGAAGGTTAAAAATTATGTGCTAAGAGGAATAGCATCTGCAAGTGACTGTAAAGGTGGAGAACAAACTGCTATTGTTTAGGGCAAAATAAAGTAAACACTGATGAGAACTGGGGCCAGGCATGAGAGAGGAGAAACAAAGAAACTTTTGAAATATCATCCAAGTATGAAAGAATCACTGGAAGTAAAGTATATCCCTATATTAATCATTCAAATGAACATGGTCTTGGAGTTGAAAATAAACTGAATGAAGCCTAAAACAAATTAGTTTGTGGGTGAGTAAAATTCTGAATTTTTGTAACACTATAACTCTCCTTCGGAACTTGTCACAGTCTATTGAGTATTATAGTTGTCACATACATGCTGTATCTCCCCTAAGAAATATTTAATTTCTTGATAGCACAATATATTTAGTTCATCTTTCATGACAGAGTGTACCAAGTATAGTTTTATGACCAAGGAGTTGCTTTAAAAACAAGCATTCATTACATAAAGATGAAAACCAAATTCAAACCATAGTACTATAAAGTCCTTTTCATTGAAAGACTCATCATTATAACTTAAAAATATGAACTATTAAAGTGAAAATGTGACCCTGTGCAGAGCAGAAAATCAAATTCAGATTATATGGTTCCAAGGCTGACTAGGGAGATGGGAAGAAAAAACGATTTTTAAGAGTTAGAAGACTCTCAGGGTCATGTGAAAAACCCTTCCAAAGATTTCAATTCACAACACCTGTTGGGTCAAATTCAAAACTCAACTTTAAACAAGGGCAGTTTGCAAAGAAGTATGGAAAAACTGAAAGGGTCACTTTGTAACATGGAAAAAATTGATCTGGATCATAAAACAGAATTAGCTGAACTTGCTTTTCTTGACTTTAAGATTGATAATATTGTCATTGGGCGCCCTCTAGTGGAATAACCTAAAAATTCTTGTTTGCCCTTGAAGCTGAAAAGATCACAAACTGAAAATCAGCATTTTAATTACAAATAAAATAGGCTTGTATTTTATATTATATGTACTTAGATCTTATTATATATGTATTTATTTTGTTTATTATATTTTATATTTATTAAAACTTTTCTACTCTACAAGCAAAGAGGAAAACAGTATTTTTTTAAGGTATACTCTTTCCACTCTGCCACCCCCAAAAGGAAAGAAATTCTGAGCTTATTAAATTAACTAAATGGAATTTAAGTTTACTAATTCAGTCAACAACTAAATAAAAATGAATACTGCCCCTCACTTGCTTAAAACTTAAAAAAAACAAACAAACAAACAAACCTGCAACATTTTTGTTTGAATTAACTTATCAGTTTTAAAGCTCTTGGGCACTCTTATCTCTTCATTTTAATGATATTTTGTGGTAAAATGAAGTTTTTCAGTAGAAAATTTTGGAAATTATGAAGTAAGAAGTGTGCTTGACAAATTGGGAAAGAATGAATAAATGTCAACTAAAACTTGTTTGTGAAAACCACTTGCATTGTTTCCTTGTTGACTCAACAAGTTCTTTTTTTAAAATAATTTCACACTTAGGGAAAGGCTGCAAGAATCATACAGAGATTTCTAGGATACTTTTCCCTCAGATTCCCCAAATATTAACATGTTGCTACATTGCTTATTCTCTCTCTTGTATGCATGTTTTTATGGATTGTTTAAAAGTTCAGACATGATGCCTCTCTCGATACCTCAGTGTATTTTTTCTAGCACATAAGCGCAGTATAAAGTATCAAAATCGGGAAATTAACATTAATACAGTACTGCTGCTGCTGCTGCTAAGTCGCCTCAGTCGTGTCCGACTCTGTGCGACCCCATACACTGCAGCCTACCAGGCTCCCCTGTCCCTGGGATTCTCCAGGCAAGAACACTGGAGTGGGTTGCCATTTCCTTCTTCAATGCATAAAAGTGAAAAGTGAAAGTGAAGTCACTCAGTCGTGTCCGACTCCTAGCGACCCCATGGACTGCAGCCTACCAGGCTCCTCCGTCCATGGGATTTGCCAGGCAAAAGTACTGGAGTGGGTTGCCATTGCCTTCTCCAATACAGTACTACTGACTGCCAAAGAATTGATGCTTTTGAACTGTGGTGTTGGAGAAGACTCTTGAGAGTTCCTTGGACTGCAAGATCAAACCAGTCAACCCTAAAGGAAATCAGTCCTGAATATTCATTGGAAGGAATGATGCTGAAGCTGAAGCTCCAATACTTTGGCCACCTAATGTGAAGAACTGATTCCTTGGAAAAGACCCTGATGCTGGAAAAGACTGAAGGCAGGAGGAGAAGGGGATGACAGAGGATGAGATGGTTGGATGGCATTACTGACTCGATGGACATGAATTTGATCAAGCTCCAGGAGTTGGTGATGGACAGGGAAGCCTGGCGTGCTGCATTCCATGGGGTTGCAAAGAGTCAGACACAACTGAGTGACTGAACTGAACTGAAGTACTACCATTTAATCTATATGCCCTATTCATCTCTCAGCTGTCTCAATAATATCCCCTTTAATAAAAGAAAATTCAAGATTATGCGAGAGGTTCAGTCGCCTTGTCTCTTTGCTTGCGTGTTCAGTCGTGTCCAACTCTTTCTGACCCCATGGACTGTAGCCTGTCAGGCTCTTCTATCCACAGAATTTTTCAGGCAAGAATACTGGAGTGGGTAGCCATTTCCTACTCCAGGGGATCTTCCCAACCCAGGGATCAAACCTGTGTCTTCTGCATTGACAGGGAGATCCTTTACCACTGAGTCACCTGGTAAGACCCTTTGTCTCTTTAGTCTCCTTTAAACTAGAACAGTTCCTTGGTCTTTCTTTGTATTTCATGACACTGACATTTTTGAAGAGTGCAGACAAGTTGTTTTGTAGAATGCCCCTCAATTTGAGTTTGATTGATATTTTCTTGGGGGTAGATTCAGGTTGTGCACTTGTCAACTGAAAAAAAATCTATGACCTAAAAGTTGAGAAATATGTTTTATTCAGTAGACTTTTGAGAACTTAAGCCTAGAAGACAGTCTCTCAGATTGCTCCCAATTCATAAGAGGCAACAGAGGAGCCAGGAGTTTTTAATAGGAGGCTTCTTTGCAACAAAAACCTGGTAGTCAGAACATCAGAAGATTGTTGCTAATTAAAGAAAAACCATACATCTCAGGTTAATGAATGTAGCGCTTTTCTAAGTACAGAAAAATGCAAGAGTTTGGGCTTATTGAGATCATTCCTTTGATACATCATCTTAACTATCTAGGGCCATGTTTCTACTTTTCTCCATCCTGAATCCACTCCTTAGGGAGCACTCCTGAGGGTAAGTACAGTGGCTAATAACTTGATGGCCACAACATCCTTTGTTTACTGTGTAAGCGACATTCTTTGTCTACATTGTTGTTCTTCAGTCACTCAGTCGTATCCAACTTTTGGCAACCCCATGGAATGCAGCACACCAGGCTTTCCTGTCCTTCACTATCTCCCAGAGCTTGCTTAAAATCATGTCCATTGAGTCAGTGATGCCATCCAACCATCTCATCCTCTGTCATCCCCTTGTCCTCCCACCTTCTATCTTTCCCAGCATCAGGTCTTTTCTAATGAGTCAGTTCTTTCCATCAGGTGGCCCAAGTATTGGAGCTTCAGCATCAGTCCTTCCAATGAATACTCAGGATTGATATCCTTTAGGATTGACTGATTTGATTTTTAACAAAAACATGAAAGAGGTGACTCAGTTCTTCTCAATGCTTTCTAGAAGGAAGCAGATGCTGTCAATCTGTCCCATTATTGGCAATGTTAGCTTAATTATTTGGTTATTTCTCTACTGTAAAGTTATTACTTTACTGTTTATAATGTTTTGCCATTCATTGGTGATCTTGCCTGAATCAATTATTATTATAGTAACTACAAAATGGTAATCACTACTTCCATTGTATCTTTTACATTTACTAGCTGACTTTCTGTATAGTAAAGAGCTTTTTCCTTTCCCCATGTATTTGTTATTCTGGTTTTGTCATTTACATCAGCATGGAGTCATGGTTTCTTTATTTGAACTCTTATTCTTTTCTATCGGGGTTTGTTTGTTTTCATGCTTAAACTATCCCAAATTTGGCCAATGGGACCTCTTTCAAGCTGGTGCCTGAAATGTTTTCACATGCTCCATCATTCTCTGGGCATTTCCAGACTTTTTGGCACAGCAGGTGTTCCAACGACTTATTGTGCTTTGATTGCCCCAACCTTGGGATTACGCACTTCGCCAATGAGCTCTGATTCCTTTTGGTAGAGAATGATACTAAAAATAAGATCTGCATACACACTGAGGAAACCAGAAGGGAAAGAGACACGTGTACCCCAATGTTCATCGCAGCACTGTTTATAATAGCCAGGACATGGAAGCAACCTAGATGTCCATCAGCAGATGAATGGATAAGAAAGCTATGGCACATATACACAATGGAGTATTACTCAGCCATTAAAAAGAATACATTTGAATCAGTTCTAATGAGGTGGATGAAACTGGAGCCTATTATACAGAGTGAAGTAAGCCAGAAGGAAAAACATAAATACAGTATACTAACGCATATATATGGAATTTAGAAAGATGGTAACAATAACCCTGTGTACGAGACAGCAAAAGAGACACTGATGTACAGAACAGTCTTATGGACTCTGTGGGAGAGGGAGAGGGTGGGAAGATTTGGGAGAATGACATTGAAACATGTAAAATATCATGTAAGAAACGAGTTGCCAGTCCAGGTTCGATGCACAATACTGGATGCTTGGGGCTAGTGCACTGGGACGACCCAGAGGGATGGTATGGGGAGGGAGGAGGGAGGAGGGTTCAGGATGGGGAACACATGTATACCTGTGGCGGATTCATTTTGATATTTGGCAAAACTAATACAATTATGTAAAGTTTAAAAATAAAATAAAAATTAAAAAAAAAAATAAAAATAAGATCTGGGTACTGGAGAGCGGGGTATGCTCACTGCTACTTAGATGACATTGTTCTTAGCCTCTCTCCACACAGAGCTAGAATAAATGTATGTACATGTATACACACACACCTTCAGATAGAAATTTCCCTCCCTCTTTTTTTACTACTCTATAGGACTCCATTGTGTGGTCCACCATAGTTTATTCAGCTGGTGTTCTATGAATTAATATTTAGATTATTTTCAATGTTTTTCACGTATAAACAATGCATCAGTGAATAATCTTGTGCACATGTATGTTCATATAATGGAAGTAGGGGTGTATCTTCATGGAAAACTCCTGAATGTCAGATTGCTGAGTCAAAGGTAAGTACAAATGTATACTAATTATTGCCAAATTCCTCTCCTTAATGATTGTACCAATTTGTGTGCCCATTAGCAATGTATGAGAGTTTCTGTTTCCCTATAGCCTTCCCATGAGAGTGTGCTACTGTTTTGTTTTTGTTTTTTAATTTTGCCAGACTTGATAGTGCGAAATGGCATATCAGTGTAGCCTTAATTGATTGACACTGCTCTTATCATAAGTGAGGTTGAAACTATGTTTTTATATACTTAAGGGTCACTGTTACACCCTTTTTTAATGAACTGTCTGTACATGTTTCTGGCCATTTTAATGAGATCTTATGTCACAAAAATAAAATTTAAATATTTATTTTGAGGGCATATTCTAAATGCCAGACAGTTTTTTTGTGCTGCAGATTTAACAATAAAATCACTTGCAAAAAGTTTACTCATCATAATAGCATATGAAATTGAAATACAGAGGAGGTTTAAATCTTTGGTTGGTGATTATTCGGCAAGGCTGAAATAATTTTGGAAGAAATTCAAAATCCTACAGATCCATTCACATTACCCAAACATATTTAAACTAAAGATCCACTTACAACTTTTTGTAGAAAAGCCAAAAGCCAAATGTCAAGAAGCTTAGCAGTTGCTTTGGGCAACAACATGTTAGAAGATTAGTATAATACAGAAGAGAAAACTTTCGAGAAAACTTGCAAATATTGTTTGAAAATAAGCAATATCCCTTTTTAATGTTTTAAATTTTCTCCTACAGCTATACATCTTTGGGATGATCCATTTAGCAGATGACTCTGGACAGACTGAAGGTTTCTCTCAGTGTGTAACACACTGCAGTTTTCCACAGTGGTGGCATCAAGCCTTTTATAACTTTTTCACCTTCAGCTGCCTCTTCATCATCCCTCTTCTCATCATGGTGATCTGCAATGCAAAAATCATCTTTACCCTAACAAGGGTCCTTCATCAGGATCCCCACAGTATGTATTTCTCAGATTAATTGTGGATGGACAGTTGTTAACGGCAATACCCCAACCAGAGAATCAGAGTGGCACTTGCTGTGCCAGGTACTATTTTATCTGTAATAGTGTTGTATTGTAATAGTATTGTGATATTATTATGAGCAACTAACATACATTAATTAACTCTTTCAGTATTCAAAATCACCCTATGAGGCAATACTTTTATTATCCCCAATTTAGAGATGAGGTAATTTAATATCTCCCCATATTATAAATTTACAGCATGGAATTAAAGCTAAAAGGACAATTACTTCATTTACCCAGTAGAAACATGGGCAAATTGTTCCTGCTGGTTCATCATAACACTTTATCAAACACCTGATGCCTAGAATATAGCAAAGTACAACTCATAATATAGTTGCCAATAGACCTGTTAAAGTTAAGTTGTTCTGTATCACATTCAAATCTCCTGTATCTACACAGTGTATCCACACACTATGCACATTTCGGTGTGTGTGTTGAGTGTGCTAAATATTATGGAACATGCAATTGACTATTTGATCTTTCACTTCAGGCACATGGTTGTATCTTTTTTGCTTCAATAATCTGTTGCATTCTCAAAAACAAATGTATGAATTTTTAAAATTTTATATTGGAGTATCGTTGATTAGCAATATGGTATTAAGTCCTGATGTACAGCAAAATGATTCAGTCATACATATACACATATTTATTTATTTTTAAATTCTTTTCCCATTTAGGTTATTTTAGAATAACCTAATAACAGAATAGAGTTCCCTGTG
Organism: Bos taurus; assembly: GCF_002263795.3. Lineage (NCBI taxonomy): Eukaryota > Metazoa > Chordata > Mammalia > Artiodactyla > Bovidae > Bos > Bos taurus. The sequence continues at coordinate 83,438,042 of NC_037333.1, read as the reverse complement.
CTATACAGTAGTCCCTTGTTGGTTATCTATTTTTTGAATGAATACCTTTTTCCATCCCCTCACGTTCAGTCGGTGGTGGTGATTGCTAAATCTTATCTGGCTCTTTTGTGGTCTCTATGTATCCCTAGATCTGAAGTGTGTCTCTTGTAGACAGCATATATATATAGGTCTTGTTTTGGTATCTACTCAGCCAGTCTCTGTCTTTTGGTTGGACTGTTTAATCTGTTTACACTTAAGATAATTATAGACATGAATGTTCTTATTGCCATTTTTTTGGATTTGTTTTTGTAAGTTTTTTCCTTCCCTTCCTATTGCGTTCTCTTCTCTTGTGATTGATGACTCACTTTCAGTTCAGTTCACTCAGTCATGTCTGGCTCTTTGGGACCCCATGGACTGCAGCACACCAGGCTTCCCTGTTCGTCACCAACTCCCGGAGCTTGCTCAAATTCATGTCCATCGTGTTGGTGATGCTATCCAACCATCTTATCTCATCTCATCTCATCTCATCCTCATCTCATCTCATCCAACCCTTCTCTTCCTGCCTTCAATCTTTCCCAGCATCAGGGTTTTTTCCAATGAGTCAGTTCTTCGCATCAGGTGGCCAAAATATTGGAGCTTCAGTTTCAGCATCAGTCCTTCCAATGAATATTTAGGACTGATTTCCTGTAAGATTCACTTTAGTTTTGTGTTTGGACTCCTTTTTCTTGTGTGTGTGTGTGTATCTATTGTATATTTTTGGTTTCTGGTTACCATGAGGTTTTGATATAGCAGCCTATATGTAAACAAGACTGTTTTAAGTTGCAGGTCTTTTAATTTCAAATGCCTTTCCAATATCTTGCATTTATGCTCTCCTCACAGTTAATCGTTTTGATTTTGTATTTGTCTACAGATGATTTCCTACCTTTATTGTATGTTTGCCTTCACCAGTAAGCATTTCCATTCATAATTTTCCTGTTTCTAGTTGTGACCTTTTCTTCTCCCCCTGGAGAACTTTTAGCATTTGCTCCAAAGCTGGTCTTGTGGTGCTGAATTCTCCTAGCTTTTGCTTGTCTGTAAAGCTTTTGATTTTTCCATCAAATCTGAATGAGAGCCTTGCTGAGCAGAGTGTTTTTGGTTATGGGTTCTCTCATCACTTTAAATACAGTAAATCCTCTATATACAAACCTTAAAGTTGTGAACTTTCAAAGATATGAATGTGCCTTCACATGTCCAATCACATAAGTCAGTTCATGTGTCTCGTGTGTTAAAATGGCAGCCTTCAAGAGGGCTACACCAATGAGTCCTCATAGTGAGCCACAACCACCCCCTGCCTCCATAGGAGACCCTCCAACACTAGCAGGTAAATCTAACTCAGTCTTTTATGAGGTCCCCATTTTTAACTTGGGTCCTAGTATTCACAAGACCTTGTGGGTGCCCTCCAATAGTGGAGTTTCTGTTTCCTCCAGTCCTGTTTAACTCCTAAGATCAAACCCTGCTGGTCTTCAAGGACAGATTCTCTGGGGGCTCTCCTATTGCCAGATCCCCAAGCTGGGGAGCTTGATGTGGGACTCAGAACTTTCACTCCTGTGGGAGAATTCCTGTGGTCTAATTATTTTACAGTTTGTGGGTTACCCACCTGGTATGTATGTAATTTGATTTTATCACTATTGCACCCCTCCTACCATCTCATTATGTCTCCTTCTTTATCTTTGGATGTTCAGTTCAGTTCAGTTCAGTCGCTCAGTCATGTCCGACTCTTTGCGACCCCATGAATCACAGCACTCCAGGCCTCCCTGTCCATCACCAACTCCCGGAGCTTACTCAAATTCATGTCCATTGAGTCGGTGATACCATCCAACAATCTCATACTCTGTCGTCCCCTTTTCCACCTGTCCCCAATCCCTCCCAGCATCAGGGTCTTTTCCAGTGAGTCAACTCTTCGCATGAGGTGGCCAAAGTATTGGAGTTTCAGCCTCAGCATCAGTCCTTCCAATGAATACCCAGGACTGATTTCCTTTAGAATGGACTGGTTGGATCTCCTTGCAGTCCAAGGGACTCTCAAGAGTCTTCTCCAACACCACAGTTCAAAAGCATCAATTCTTCGGCGCTCAGCCTTCCTCACAGTCCAACTCTCATATCCATACATGATGTAGGGTATCTTTTTTGTTAGGTTCTAGTGGGGTTTTTTTTGTTGACAGCTGTTCAGCAGTTAGTTCTGATTTTGGTGTTTCTATAAGAAGAGGTGAGCTAATGTCCTTCAACTCCTCCATCGTGTATTATTCCTTAAATCTCCTTAATGCCAACTAGTATTCTGACACCAATCCAGTGCATGTGTTTCTTGCCTGCACCAAGCTTACATCACCTCCTATGATGGCAACAGGGCTTCCTGTTTGGTCAGTCAGGAAAGGTGAAAAATTATAAATTTATAAAATAAATGTGGCTATGTTGGTATGACAACCAAAGGGCAGAGAATTAAATTCAGTTCAACCTCAGTCTACTCTCTTAAAATTTTATTTGAAGAATTTGAGTAACCTCCTATTTCAAATCCTTATTAGTTTGATGGAAAATTTATTTTAAGAGCATTACTATCTTTAATATTTCTATTTATTATGTAGCTGAGTGGAAAACTTGAAATATAAACATGCTTTGCAAGCATATTGTCATTATTAAAATTATTAGCAATTTGCCTCCATTATATTCACCAGGTTGAATTATGATTCTCTGTTCCTTTTTTTCTATTTTGGCTTTGTAATAAAACTGGTTATTAAAAACACCTTCTATTTTCTCTGTTTAAAAGAACTACAACTGAATCAGTCCAAGAACAATATACCACGAGCTCGGCTGAGGACCCTAAAGATGACGGTTGCATTTGCCACTTCATTTACTGTCTGCTGGACGCCCTACTATGTCCTTGGAATTTGGTATTGGTTTGATCCTGACATGGTAAACAGGGTGTCAGATCCAGTAAATCACTTCTTCTTTCTCTTTGCTTTTTTAAATCCATGCTTTGATCCACTTATATATGGATATTTCTCTCTATAATTGTTAGACTGCATAGAAAGTCAAAGAAAGGCAAAGTAATGAATTTCCCCTTTTGGGAATGAGAAACACAAAGCATAGTGTGACATATTTACATATGAATAAAGTAGAGTTTAAGGTAATGTTACGCTTCTTCCTTTAGAAATCAGAGAAACTCAATTACAAGGAAAAGATTTTTTTCAGGAAAAATAATGAAATATTTTCACTTAATCACGTTTCTGAATTAATCTCTTTGCTTTCTGAACTCCTATAACACATTATATGGGTTTTTTAGTCACTTTATTCTTGTATAATAATATATAAATATTTAAAATAGCCATGGCCTAAGGCAAACAAATGCCAAAAATTAACACTGAGAAACACAGACCTTTTTCTGCAAAGGGGCTTAGCAACAATTACAATCTTATGCTAAGATAAAAATACATAAAGCACAGATAGTATTTCCCCTGCCCATATGATCGGTTTTTCCTCCTGTGGATTAAGAAAAAATGCAATGAATCTAATTTTTTCCTTGGCTTCAAAAGCATTCTGATATTTGGAGTATTCAGCAACCAACCCACTATCCACTCCTTCAACTTGACAAGTTCTCCTTCATCCCATTCTTCACCTGGTACAGGTTGTGAAGTACCTCCATATAAAAGGGAGTTTCAGAGGGGTTCAGATTTGGACTGGGGGATAGAACATTCCTGTCAGCTATGTGGTCTATGGAGTTTGTGGTAATTAAGTGCAGTAATAACAACACTGTTTTAATATACAATCAAGAAAAAATCTATAGTGATTATGTTTTATAAATAGTCTACCCTGTCTTTTAAGATGATGGATTTTTTCTGTCTTCTGATTTTTCTAAATCCATAATCCACAAATCACTAAAAAAAAGAGAGAGAGAGAGAGATCAAGCAAATGCACAAGCAAAATATTATTTGATATGTAAAATGAACTCTGAAAACCTCAGTCTCACTATTACAAGTCAAAAGAGACAGAAGAGTGTTAGAAAAAGGAAAAGAAAACTCTCTGTAAATGTGTAACTAACATCCACTGATATTTGCATTAAATGGTGTGGTTTCCAAAATATGTTGGCACAATACCTCTTTTAATTCAGGCCTGTTTCCACACATTCCATGAAAAGGGGAATAGGATAAAAAGGTTCTTTAGTATCCACTAAATAAGAAAACTATATAAGGGACTTAAAAGAAACTCAACCACTATTCATTTTTTTAAATAGGTAAAATATTACTATATTCACATGTGATATGCAGTGCCACATTGAAGATGAAATGTAATTTCCACATATTCCAGGCCTTATGGAACCGTGGAAAGTAAATTGCTAATTAAACTAATGGTAGGTCTTTGCTTTCCTTATTTTTCTCTCCTCATACTTTGTCTTTTAGTTTTGTAGGGTGTGGTGGGTTTTTTCCCCACATTCTATATTATTTTCCAATTCTGTCTTCATTAATTGAATTCCTTCTTTCTACTTTTTTTTCATACACATCTCCTTTTTACTAAACTCATACCTTTAGTTAGCCAATCAATGACCCAACTCCACAACTGAATTGGGCTGGACTCAAAATTTGTAAAGTGCTAAAATACTCAAAGTTAACTTTAAAGGTGTGTATATTGATACCAAGAATATATAGTTCTGCTAGATGACACAGGAATATAAAGATAAGTCACAACAAAATCATTCTTCTCCTTTGTCTCTTTATCATGCATATTCTTACTCCTAAACTTATAACAATTTTGATGTGTGGATTTAAAAGCAAAAATATATCGGATTCAATCTAAGGGCTTTAGTAGATATGTGTTTATAAAACGTATGTCAGTTTGGCTTTGTTCATGGAACTGTTTTATTTAGATATGTTCTCAGGCATTTTTTAAAAATATATTAACTAAAGGGCTATTCAAAATCTTTATGCAGGTGTTTTTAACCTGTGCTCTATGCACAAAACTATTTTGATGGAACAACTTTTCTTTGATTCTTATTTCTATTATTTTATGCACTTAAAAACATTATCCTGAGAGGAATTTACAGGCCAAATCAGGCTGCCAAAGGAGCAACGTCACACAAAAATTAAGAATTGCCAACTGATCTTGTATATTTATAAAGAAGTTTATTATAATAAAAATGTATCAGAATGTATTCATCTATTTGTGCATAGTCACAACCCCATGGACTGTGTTTATATATACATAATAATATTGAAACTGGATTTCAATTTGATCACTCACCATTTTAACCTTGGAAACTCTCTTAAGGGTCCAAATATATGAAAAACTTTGCAGAAATAACTATATTATATAAAATATTGTGGTATGTAAATTATGATATGAATATGGATACAAACCAAAATTAATAGTGCAAAAGGTAAATGTAACTTTTAAGTTAAAAGTACATCACTCAACAAAGAGTATTTAATATTTGATATTATAATCATTTACTCTGTTTTCAGGCATAACAAAAAATGAGGATTCCTTGTATCTTCTGTAATCAAATCTATTAGATAATTAAGAGTCTATCTTGGCTGTCTTTTCTTCTATTTAGCATATGCTGCTGCTGCTGCTAAGTCGCTTCAGTCGTGTCCGACTCTGTGCGACCCCATAGACGGCAGCCCATCAGGCTCCCCCATCCCTGGGATTCTCCAGGCAAGAACACTGAAGTGGGTTGCCAGTTCCTTCTCCAATGCATGAAAGTGAAAAGTGAAAGTGAAGTCGCTCATAAAACAGGTTAAAAAATGGATTTCCGCTTGCAATTCAATTTAGTTATACATAACATGAACAAACAACACTGAATTAAACAAAGATTGCACAAATTCAACTTCAGTCTAAAAAACAGAGGTATCATAGCTAAAAATAAGCAAACCTAAAATTGTTGAGGTACCACAAACATTATCTTCCCAGGAGCATAACTCAATGTAAATGAACTAGAAAAAAATTTTAAGTGCCCTGCTCTCAGAACTTACTTGGTAGTCTCAAAGAGATAATATTTGTGTTAAAATACATTTAAACTTCATCTGTCAAAATACATCTGAATTTCATGTTTTATCTTTAGCCTAGTTTCAATGTCAAACCAATTCCTAAAGCTTGTCTGACTGCTATAATTTGTGTTCATAGGAAACTAAATAAAATTAAGATTCAATTTAATCTCTAATTAGGATTAATTGTTTTAAATCTTTAATTTAGTTCTTTTGGTTATTAAGTTTAAAAATTAGGTATAAGACAATTACTTTAATTTTTAAATTATATAATATACAAAGTGCATGCATAGGAACAACAGAATATACACAAAAAGTGTTGACATAGTTATCTCTCATTTTTAAAAAATTTTCTTTCTTGTGAATATCTATATCCCAAATTTCCAAAATAGACATATATTGCTTTTGTAATGAGAAAAGGGTAAAATAAATACTATATGTGTGTGTTTGTATGACTTTCGTTTTATGCTGTTTCTGTTAGAGTGTTTTCTGTTGTAATAGAAATGTCAGACTAGAAATGGTGTGTTTTCATTTCATACTACAGGAAGTCCAGAAGAAAGCATGCAGAGTTGGTTAGCTCAGAGCTTTGAGTCATTTTCTTTACTTCCTCTAGGTTTTACTTTATTTATTAGAAGTTAGTTGTCACCAACTAGGAGTCTCAAAGGCATAAAGAAAGGGTGGCTTCTCACTGTGCTTCTCTCCTTGCGAGAACCCTCAGCACTTCCTCTTAAACTGGCTAGAATTGGAGCACATGACCACCCCTAAACTAATCACTACCAACGGAGAAAAGGATTACCCTAAACACCTTAAGGATATGATTTATCTTACAGAGAGCAGCACTCGGTTTCCCTGAACATTTAGTCACCTGATAATTTTTTTTTTTTAAATCAGTTCTCTCCCCCCGACCCTGTCTCTCTCTCTCTCTTTTTCTTTTGTCTTGTTTTATGAGAACAAGAGGGGAATGTTTTGGGGATCAGAAGTCAGAAGTGCCAGCTATAATCACCAATTACCTTCTCAAAATCATAACTAGGTATACCACAAAGTTTAAATAGCACACAATTTAAACAAAAAGAATAAAGGCTAAATATAGTAATTACACTATAGCAATTAAATAATAAATGTAGCCCTAAGGGAACAGATTTTATTATTTTCAAAATCAAAATCCAAGGGCGGTCCTAAGATGGTGGAGGAATAGGACATGGAGACCACTTTCTCCCCTACAAATTCACCAAAAGATCATTTGAACTCTGAGCAAATTCCACAGAACAACTTCTGAATGCTGGGGGAGGACACCAGGCACCCAGAAAGGCAGCCCATTCTCTTCGAAAGGAGGTAGGGCAAAATATAAAAAATAAAAAGAGAGACAAAAGAATTAGGGACAGAGACCTGTCCTGGGGAGGGAGTCATGAAGGAGGAGAAGTTTCCAAATACCAGGAAACCCTCTTACCGGTGGGTCTGTGGAAAGGTTTGGAATCTGGGAGGGCAACATAACTGGGAGGAAAAAAAAGAGAGAACCCACAGATTACGTGTCTAGCTGCAACTCCCAGCAGAGAGGTAGCCCAGAGGCTTGCATCCGCCAGCAGCGAGCGGGGGCTGAACAGGGAGGCGCTGGCTGCATGCATAGGGTAGGGACCCGGCCTGAATGCCCTGAAGACAATCTGAGGGAGCTAACATGAGATAGCAATCCAAACTGCAGGATAGCCAGAAAGAAAAAAAAAAAGAGAGAGAGAGAGAGAACTTGCCCATGAAAAGCTCTGAGGCACAGCCTGGCCTGCTCACAAAACAAAGGATTGTGCAAACACTAGAGGAGAGCTAGCCGGCTGCAGACCAGCCCCTCCCCCCACTGGAGGCAGAGACGCAGGCGGGCGACAGCCAGAGCCAGAAGGCAAGGGGCAGTCTTGGCCCCAGAGATGGCACCCTCTACCGAACTGTGAGCAAGTCCCCAGTTACTAACGAAGTCTTGCTGTGATCCTGGAGGGTTGACATCTGCCATGAGGGTCGCAGTCAGAGATCAGCTCCCCAGAGGAGCCACATGACACATCTGAGACTGCGCTCTCATGGCATACCCAGGAAACCGAGGGGCTGGGACCAGGGAGGTGATAAGATGCACCGCCCAGCTGGGAGAGTGCACTCCCCGATCACCTGGTTGCCTGAGCTGTTCGGACCTGGGAAGAGCACAAAACGCAGGCCCAACCGAGTCTGTCCCTTTGTGGAGTACCTGAGAACCTGAACCTGAGCGGCTTAGACCTGGGAAGTGCATGCCAACCCAAGGCCCACCTTAGACAGTTCCCCTGCAGAGCAACCTGGAGCCTGAGCACTGTAGACCAGGAAAGCATACACTCCATTAGCAGGGGCAAACCCAGTGTGGCCCAGACACTGTGAGCACTCCCCCTACACACCATGATATTTGTTTGCAATGTTCCTCCCTCTTCACAGCACAACTGAACAAGTTAGCCTGCTGCTGCTGCTACGTCGCTTCAGTCGTGTCTGACTCTGTGCGACCCCATAGACAGCAGCCCACCAGGCTCCGCCGTCCCTGGGATTCTCCAGGCAAGAACACTGGAGTGGGTTGCCATTTCCTTCTCCAATGCATGAAAGTGAAAAGTGAAAGGGAAGTTGCTCAGTTGTGTCCGACTCTTCAAGACCCCATGGACTGCACCCCACCAGGCTCCTCCATCCATGGGATTTACCAGGCAAGAGTACTGGAGTGGGGTGCCATTGCCTTCTCCGAACAAGTTAGCCTAAATAACCTAAATAACTTCTCCCCCTAGTGTCAGGGCAGAAATCAGACACTGAAGAGACTTGTAAAGAGAGGAAGCCAAAATAAGCAAAGCAGAGGGAACTGCTCTGGAAGTGACAGGTGCAACAGATTAAAACCCTGTAGTTAGCACTGACTACACTGGAAGGGGCCTATAGACCTTGAGAAGAAGTATAACCTTGAGAAGAAGGCATTATTTGAAACTGAACTGACCCATTTGAAAAGACCCTGATGCTGGGAAAGATTGAGGGCGGGAGGAGAAGGGGACGACAGAGGATGAGATGGTTGTATGGCATCACCGACTCGATGGACATGGGTTTGGGTGGACTCCAGGAGTTGGTGATGGACAGGGAGGCCTGGCGTGCTGCGGTTCATGGGGTCTCAAAGAGTCGGACACGACTAAGTGACTGAATTGAACTGAACTGACCCTACACTGCCCTCAACAGCTCCAGAGAAATTCCTAGATATATTTTACTATTATCATTTTTTAATTTTTTGAATTTTTAAGTTCTTTATTATTCCTTTGTCATTTTTATAACCTAATGCCTTTTCCAAAAAAAAAGACCCTCTTTTTAAAGCAAATTTCATACATATTTTTTATAATTTTTGTGATTTTGTTTAGTTTTTTTCATATTGTATTTTCAAGATTTTAATTTCTATTCTAGATTTTTAATCTTTGCTTTTTGTTTTTTGTTATCAATTTTGTACCTTTACGAATCCAATCTTCAGTACCTATTTTTACTTAGGAGTGTGATTACTGGCTTGATTGCTCTGTCCCCTTTTTGATCTTTCTTTTTCTCCCCAGGTCAACTCTATCTCCTCCCTCCCTCTTTTCTTCTCTGCCCGACTCTGTGAATCTTTTTGGGTGTTCTGGGCACCCAAACCCATAGAAACCTCAAAACTCACTCCTGAACACTTCATTGCAGTCCAGAGAGAGGAGATCAAGCTCCACCCACCAGAACACGGACACAAGCTTCCCTAACCAGGAAAAACCTTGACAAGCCACTTATCCAACCCCACCCACAGAGAGCAGGCTCCACAATAAAGAGGAACCACAAACTTCCAGCATACAGAAGGCCACCCCAAACACAGCAATCTAAATAAGATGAAAAGGTAGAGAAATATTAAGCCGGTAAAGGAACATGATAAATGCCCACAAATCCAAACAAAAGAGGAGAAGATAGGGACTCTACCTGAAAAAAGAATACAGAATAATGATAGTAAAAATGATCCAAAATCTTGAAAACAAAATGGAGTTACAGATAAACAGTCTGGAGACAAGAATTGAGAAGATGCAAGAAATGTTTAACAAGGACCTAGAAGAAATAAAGAAGAGTCAATCAATAATGAATAATGCAATAACTGAGATCAAAAACACTCTGGAGGGAACCAACAGTAGAATAACTGAGGCAGAAGATAGGACAAAGTAGATGGAAGATAGAATGGTGGAAATAAAATAAAGCAGAGACTAAAAAAGAAAAAATAATTAAAAGAAATGAAGACAACCTCAGAGACCTCTGGGACAATGTCAAACGCCCCAACATTTGAATCATAGGAGTTCTAGAAGAAGAAGACAAAAAGAAAGGCCATGAGAAAATACTTAAAGAGATAATAGTTGCAAACTTCCCTGAAATGAGGAAGGAAATAGCCACCCAAGTCCAAGAAACCCAGAGAGTCCCAAACAGGATAAACCCAAGGCGAAATATCGCAAGACACATATTAACCAAATTAACGAAGATCAAACACAAAGAACAAATATTAAAAGCAGCAGGGAAAAACAACAAATAACACACAAGGGGATTCCCATAAGGATAACAGCTGATCTTTCAGTAGAAACTCTTCAAGCCAGAAGAGAATGGCAGGACATACTTAAAGTGACGAAAGAGAAAAACCACAACACAGATTACTGTACCCAGCAAGGATCTCACTCAAATATGAAGGAGATATCAAAAGCTTTAAAGACAAGCAAAAGCTCAGAAAATTCAGCACCACCAAACCAGCTCTTCAACAAATGCTAAAGGATCTTCTCTAGACAGGAAACACAGAAAAGGTTTGTAAACTCAAACCCAAAACAATAAAGTAAATGGCAACGGGATCATACTTATCAGTAATTACCTTAAACATAAATGGGTTGAATGCCCCAACCAAAAGACAAAGACCAGCTGAATGGATACAAAAACAAGACCCCCATATAGGCTGTCTACAAGAGCCCCACCTCAAAACAAGGGACACATACAAACAGTAAGTGAAGGGCTGGAAAAAGACATTTCCTGTAAACAGAGACTAAAAGAAGGCAGGAGTAGCAATACTCATATCAGATAAAATAGACTTTGAAATAAAGGCAGTGAAAAGAGACAGAGAAGAACACTATACAATGATCACAGGATCAATCCAAGAAGAAGTTATAACAATTATAAATATATATGCACCAAACATAGGAGCACTGCAACATGTAAGGCAAATGCTAACAAATATGAAAGGGGAAATTAACAGTAACACAATAATAGTGGGAAACTTGAATACCCCACTGACACCTATGGATCGATCAACTAAACAGAAAATTAGCAAGGAAGCACAAACTTTAAATGATACAATGGACCAGTTACACCTAGTTGATATCTATAGGATATTTCACCCCAAAACAATGAATTTCACCTTTTTCTCAAGTGCACATGGAATCTTCTCCAGGACAGATCACATCCTGGGCCATAAATCTAGCCTTGGTAAATTCAAAAAAATTGAAATCATTCCAAGCCTCTTTTCTGACCACAATGCGGTAAGATTAGATGTCAACTACAGGGGAAAAAAAAAAAAAAATTAGAAATACAAACATATGGAGGCTAAAAAACATGCTTCTGAATAACCAAAAAATCACCGAAGAAACCAAAGATGAAATCAAAATATGCATAGAAACGAAAGAAAATGAAAACAACAATCCCAAATCTATGGGATTCAGTAAAAGCAGTGGTAAGAGAAAGGTTCATAGCAGTACAAGGTTACCTCAAGAAACAAGAGAAAAATCAAATTAATAACCTTACTCACACGTAAAGCAACCAGAAAAAGAAGAAATGAAGCACCCCAGGGTTAGTAGAAGGAAAGAAATCATAAAAATCAGGGCAAAAATAAAGGAAAAAGAAACAAAGGAGACCATAGTAACAATCATCAAAGCTAAAAGCTGGTTCTTTGAAAAGATAAACAAAATAGACAAACCATTACCCAGACTCATCAAGGAAAAAAGTGATAAGAATCAAATCAACAAAATTAGAAATGAAAATGGAGAAATCACAACAGACAACACAGAAATACAAAGGATCATAAGAGACTACTATCAGCAACTATGTGCCAATAAAATGGACAACTTGGAAGAAATGGAAAAATTCTTAGAAAAGTATAACTTTCCAAAACTGAACCAGAAAGAAATAGAAAATCTTAACAGACTCATCACAAGCACAGAAATCTAAACTGTAATCAGAAATCTTCCAGAAAACAAAAGCCCAGGACCTGATGCTTTCACAGCTGAATTCTACCAAAAATTTAGAGAGGAGCTAACACCTATCCTACTCAAACTCTTCCAGAAAATTGCAGAGGAAGGTAAACTTCCAAACTCATTCTATCAGGCCACCATCACCCTAATACCAAAACCAGACAAACATGCCACAAAAAAAGAAAACTACAGGCCAAAATCCTTAACATGCAAAAATCTTACATGCAAAAATCCTTAACAAAATTCTAGCAAACAGAATCCAACAACATATTAAAAAGATCATACATCATGACCAAGTGGGCTTTATCCCAGGGATGCAAGGATTCTTTAACATTCACAAATCAATCAATGTGATACACCACATTAACAAATTGAAAGATAAAAACCATACGGTTATCTCAATAGATGCAGAGAGAGCCTTTGGCAAAATTCAACATCCATTTATGATAAAAACCCTCCAGAAAGCAGGCATAGAAGGAACATACCTCAACATAATAAAAGCTATATATGACAAACCCATAGCAAACATTATCCTCAATGGTGAAAAATTGAAAGCATTTCCCCTAAAGTCAGGAACAAGATAAGGGTGCCCACTCTCACCACTACTATAGTTTTGGAAGTTTTAGCCACAGCAATCAGAGAAGAAAAATAAATAAAAGGAATCCAGATTGGAAAAGAAGAAATAAAACTCTCACTCTTTGCAGATGACATGATCCTCTACATGGAAAACCCTAAAGACTCCACCAGAAAATTACTAGAGCTAATCAATGAATATAGTAAAGTTTCCAGATGTAAAATTAACACACAGAAATCCCTTGCATTCCTATACACTAACAATGAGAGAACAGAAGAGAAATTAAGGAAACAATTCCATTCACCATTGCAATGAAAAGAATAAAATACTTAGAGATAAATTTACCTAAAGAAACAAAAGACCTATATATAGAAAACTATAAAACACTGATGAAAGAAATAAAAGATGATACAAATAGATGGAGAAATATACCATGTTCATGGATAGGAAGAATCAATATAGTGAAGATGAGTATACTACCCAAAGCAATCTATAGGTTCAATGCAATCCCTATCAAGCTACCAACAGTATTTTTCAGAGAACTAGAACAAATAATTTCACAATTTGTATGGAAATACAAACAACCTCGAATAGCCAAAGCAGTCTTGAGAAAGAAGAATGGAACTGGAGGAATCAACCTGCCTGACTTCAGACTATACTACAAAGCTACAGTCATCAAGACAGTATGGTACTGGCACAAAGATAGAAATATAGATTAATGGAATAAAATAGAAAGCCCAGAGATAAATCCACACACCTATGGACACCTTATCTTTGACAAAGGAGGCAAGATTATACAATGGAGAAAAAACAATCTCTTTAACAATTGGTGCTGGGAAAACTGGTCAACCACTTGTAAAAGAATGAAACTAGAACCCTTTCTAACACCATACACAAAAATAAACTCAAAATGGATTAAAGATCTAAATGTAAGACCAGAAACTATAAAACTCCTAGAGGAGAACATAGGCAAAACACTCTCCGACATAAATCACAGCAGGATCCTCTATGACCCACCTCCCGGAGTAATGGAAATAAAAGCAAAACTAAACAAATGGGACCTAATTAAACTTAAAAGCTTTTGCACAACAAAGGAAACTATAAGCAACATAAAAATACAGCCTTCAGAATGGGAGAAAATAATAGCAAACAAAACAACTGACAAAGAATTAATCTCAAAAATATACAAGCAGCTGCTGCTGCTGCTGCTAAGTCGCTTCAGTCGTGTCTGACCCTGTGTGACCCCATAGACGGCAGCCCAACATACTTCCCCGTCCCTGGGATTCTCCAGGCAAGAACACTGGAGTGGGTTGCCATTTCCTTCTCCAATGCATGAGAGTGAAAAGTGAAAGTGAAGTCGCTTAGTCGTGTCCGACTCCTAGCAACCCCATGGACTACAGCCTACCAGGCTCCTCTGTCCATGGGATTTTCCAGGCAAGAGTACTGGAGTGGGGTGCCATTACCTTCTCCAATACAAGCAGCTCCTGCAGCTCAATTCCAGAAAAATAAATGACCCAATCAATAAATGGGCCAAAGAACTAAACAGACATTTCTCCAAAGAAGACATAGACATGGCTAATGAACACATGAAAAGATGCTCAACATCACTCATTATCAGAGAAATGCAAATCAAAACCATAATGATGTACCATTTCACGCTGGTCAGAATGACTGCTATCAAAAAGTCTACAAACAATAAACACTGGAGAGTGTTCAGAGGAAAGGGAATCCTTTTACACTGTTGGTGCAAATGCAAACTAGTACAACCACTATGGTGAACAGTGTGGAGATTCCTTAAAAAACTGGAAATAGAACTGCCATACGACCCAGCAATCCCACTGCTGGGCACACAAACTGAGGAAACCAGAATTGAAGACATGTGTACCCCAGTGTTCATCATAGCACTGTTTAAAATAGCCAGGACATGGAAGCAACCTAGATGTCCATCAGCAAACGAATGGATAAGAAAGCTGTGTTACATATACATAATGGAATATTACTCAGGTATTAAAAAGAATGCATTTAAATCAGTTCTAATGAGGAGGATGAAACTGGAGCCTATTATACAGGGAAGTAAGTCAGAAAGAAAAACACCAATACAGTAGACTAACGCATATATATGGAATTTAAAAAGATAGATAGCAAAAGAAACACAGATGTAAAGAACAGACTTTTGAACTCTGTGGGAGAAGGTGAGGGTGGGATGGTTTAAGAGGATAGCATTGATACATGTATATTAATATATATATGAACTAGATTGCCAGTTCAGGATTGATGCAGGGGACAGGGTGCTCAGGATTGGTGCACTGGGATGACCCTGAGAGATGGGTGGGGAGGGAAGTGGGAGGGGGTTCAGGATAGGGAACACATGTACACCCATGGCTGATTCATGTCAATGTATGGCAAAAACCACTACAATATTGTACAGTAATTAGCCTCCAGTTAAAATAAAAACAAACAAAATAAACACTAAAAAACGAAACAGAGAAAAAAAACAAAATCCAAATATCTAAACTCTAGTGGCTGGAATCTTCATCTGATGCATAGAAGGTAGCTTCTACCTAATTATTGAATTTCTCTCATAACTAGTCCATTGAGTAAGAAATTCGCATGAGTTTTTAAAATTCTAACAATCATTTTAGATCAAGAGAATAATTGTCAAGTAAATTAATAATTTTAAAATGTGGCAACCTGAAGTGGATTTCCTAGGAAACTAATGAAACTTTACTTCAAATCTCCTCGTTCATCCCCCTCATGAGCCCTGGAAAAGAAGTCTTCCTATGGTTATATGCTTTTATAGAATCACAAAAATAAGATATTATAATTGTAATGAGTTAAGACCACCTCTTTTCACTTTAACTTCCCCTCTGTCACATTCCTTTATCAGATGAGGTGGTGGTGGAATGACCATGGGTAGCTTTGGGATCCAGCCAAGGGGAACCTGTTGTTCAGTTGCTAAGTCCTGTCCCACTCTCATGCCAGGCTCCTCTGTCCTCCACTATCAAGGGGAGCTTGGTGGTAGGCAAATCTATTTCTTGCCTATCCCCTTCATCCAGAATTGCCCAACATTTGGAACTAAATATGAAATCTTACCAGCAGAGGGGTGAGGATTCATGAGAGTAATTTGTCATTGTTGTTGTTGCTATTTAATATTATCTTAATTGGTAATAAAGAATCTTTAGAGTATGTTTATCTTAAAATCGTCAAATTTCACTAATTATTAAAGATAGATATCTCTCTTCTTGTCTTATTGGAGATGATAACCTAGACTCAGTATGTATTTCCACACCTTTGCTTCCTATCTCTATCATTAAAGCATTAAATCATCTAGCATTAAAGCATCGCTAACTGCACGGTGAAGGTTATTGTACAGATTAGAAAGAGCTCCTGGGAGCTCTACTTGCTGGAATATAAATTCCAGCCTCCCACCCAAAGCCCAGTGAAAAGAGGACTGTGAGAGATGACACCTTCCATACCTTCTTCAGTGAGATTAGTGTTCTTAAGTATGTCCCCACACTAGTGTTTCTAGACCTACAATGGATCGTAAGTGATGAAGGTCTCTCTAGAATGACACCATGGACAAAGAAGATGTTGCAAATACCTATGCCCCTAGGCACTACACCACTGAAAAGGAAATCAATGAGCTAGTGTTGGACAGGGTTCAGGAGCTAGCTGACCAAAGTGTAGGTTCAGGCTTTCTTGGATTCCTGTTGAGTGTTTGTAAAGCCAGTTTCTATTTCACATTTCTGCTGATAGTTGATTATAGGAACACAGTTCATTTACCCAACTGTTTTTCTTAGCTGTCACTAAAGTCTTCATCTACTATATAGCATTATGATTGTGCTTTTGTATGAGCTAATGGAACTATTTACATTTGTGTTGAAACCCTGATAACAAGCAATCAATATGCAATAAGCTTTAACCATATTTCAACAGGATTCTATTCTCCATCAACACTTCCCTCAAATTTTGATACCATGCATATCTATATGACAGACTTCCAACGAACTTCTTCTCTGTTTCCATACCTACTCCCTCTGTCCACATATATTCCAGTTACCTTTGCTTTAAAAAAAAAAAAAGCCCAATTACAAACATTTTCTGTACTAGTGCTTGTTATGAGTTAACCAACCCTGTGACCCTTGCAATGGTAAACATAAGGCATGTCTAAGGAAAGGTAGGATCCAGAGTACAAAATGACATCAGACCCAAGAGGAATGGGACTGCAAATAAACCAAGCAATAGAATTAAAAGACTAATGCAAAGATAAGTACAGCCCAGAATTTAATAAGGAAAGCTGTATGGAAAAGAGGTTCAGAGGTAGCCCACAGAATGAGTTAGAGGAAGCGACTGAGGGCAACACAAGGCACTTTGAAAACAAAGGCCTAGGTCTAGCAGAACAGATTTCACCAGGGAACTTTTTAGAAATGCAAATGCTCAGCCCTCCAACCTAGCATAGCGAAGCAGAAATGCTACCATCCGCTTTAACCTGCAGGCCAGGAGATCCTGCTGTGCTGAAGGTTGATGCCTCCAGGCTACAGGTTTTGTTGTTGTTGATCAATCACTAAGTCTGTCTCTTTACAACTGTCTGACTCTTTACAACCTCATGGACTGCAGCATGCCAGCCTCCTCTGTCTTTCACTATCTCCCGACCTTTGTTCAAATTCAGATTCATTGAGCTGGTGATGCTATCTAAGCACCTGATCCTCTGCCACACTTTTCCCCTCCTGCCCTCAATCTTTTCTAGCATCAGGGCCTTTTCCAAAGAGTCTGCCACAGTATTGGAGCTTCAGCTTCAGCATCAGTCCTTCCAATGAATACTCTGGGTTGATTTCCTTTAGGATTGACTGGTTTGATCTCATTGCAGTCCAAGGGACTCTCAAGAGTCTTCCCCAGAACTTCAATTCAAAAGCATCAGTTCTTCAGTGCTCAGTCTTCTGAGCAACATCACATATCTGTACAAAAGCTGTTGGAAAAAACCATAGCTTTGGCTATATAGACCAGCTAGAGGTGCTGGTTGTCAAACTAAAGACTAGAAAACAAGCCATCCATGGGAAGGGACATGATCTGAATATTGTTTCAGTCAAGACAAAGAGGTAAAATTCAATAGTTTGTGTCTATGTTGAATAGTGACTGTGGCTGAATTTGGATCTCTGGAATAGCGCGCTGAACAGCCTCCCTCATAAAGGGGTTGAAGTGTCTCCACCGTGAAATTAGGGCATATTCTAATGCATTTACAGCATATTGCCTAGAAAGCCACAAATATACAAAGTCCCACCTTAGGGATTTTCAGATTTGTTATCTGTTTTCCACCAATATTAGAAGAAGGTTAAACTTAGGAGCATGATTTATTATATTTTATCTCTAGTCACTGAAAAAGCTGGTTTAAAACTCAACATCAGAAAATTAAGATTATGGCATTCGGTCCCATCACTTCATGGCAAATAGACAGGGAATCAATATAAACAGTGACAGACTTTATTTTGAGGGGCTCCAAAAACACTGCAGATGGTGACTGCAGCCATAAAATTAAAAGACGTTTGCTCCTTGGAAGAAAAGCTATGATCAACCTAGACAGCATATCAAAAAGCAGACATTACTTTGCCAACAAAGTCAAAGCTATAGTTTTTCCAGTAGTCATGTAAGGATGTGAGAAGTGGACTATAAAGAAAGCTGGGCACTGAAGAATTGATGCTTTTGAACTGTGGCATTGGAGAAGATTTTCGAGACTCCCTTGGACTGTAGGGAGATCCAATCAGACAATCCTTAAGGAAATCAGTCCTGAATATTCATTGGAAGGACTGATGCTGAAGGTGAAACTCCAATACTTTGGCCACCTGATGGGAAGAGCTGACTCACTGGAAAAGACCCTGATGTTGGAAAAGACTGAAGGCAGGAGGTGAAGGGGACGACAGAGGATGAGATGGTTGGAGGGCATCACCAACTTGATGGACGAGTTTGAGTAAGCTCCTGGAGGTGATGTTGGACAGGGAAGCCTAGCGTGCTGCAGTCCGTGGGGTTGCAAAGAGTCAGACGTGACTGAGCAACTGAACTGATCTCTAGTCACTGATGCATAAGTCGATAAATGAAATAATAAAGTGTCTTGGAAAATTTTATTTCAATTTTTAATCTACAGTAATTTGTCTTTGTACTGTTGTATGGGCAATTAAAAAATATTTCAGGAAAACATTATAAGCATACATCTCAATCCATAGACCACTTAAGAGGATAATTATTCACATTTTGGAAAGGCTTATTTCCTTCACAAAAGAATTCTCTCGAGTTCTTTCAAATGGCCAGCTTGAAGACAGTTCAAATGTTACTGCAGCAGCTTTGGACAGTGAAGTCTGCTCCAAAACTCAGAAGGTTGGCTGCTTTCCAACCATGGTCATGAACGCCTGACCTCAGGACTCAGTACTTCCTAGTCTTTATGACAGTCACAGAACAGATGTTCCAATTTGGGGCATCTGGGTATAATATATTAGAGAAATACACAACAAGGGATGAAACTAGTCATGGCTCTGAATCTACAATGATGTGAATTTATCCAAAACATTTAAGCTCTTCATCTTTTTGAGTCATCCTCTGTAAAGCAATGGCGTTGTATATTTAGGTGACTGCTCAGTATCATTTCTGACCTAACAGTCAATAATTTAGGAGTATGAAGTGGACTGCTACTGCTGCTACTGCTAAGTCGGTTCAGTCGTGTCCAACTCTATGCGGCCCCAGAGATGGCAGCCCACCAGGGTCCCCTGTCCCTGGGATTCTCCAGGTAAGAACACCGGAGTGGGTTGCCATTTCCTTCTCCAATGCATGAAAGTGAAAAGTGAAAGTGAAGTCACTCAGTCGTGTCAGACTCCTAGCGACCCCATGGACTGCAGCCTTCCATGCTCCTCCATCCATGGGATTTTCCAGGCAAGAGTACTGGTGTGGGTTGCCATTGCCTTCTCCGATGAAGTGGAAAATACATGTAAATAGCCTCTATAATTATAAAACACAATATAGATGTTATTATCTTTATAATTTATGATATAAACTATTTCAGAAATCCAATTTGCACATAAAATTTCAAGAAGATATTCATTAAAATGTACACTTACATGATGATCAAGACAGGGCAATTCTAAATATATCGTATCCTGGATTGGACACGTACCAAAAAGAGGACATTAGTGAAAAACTGGTGGAATCCAAATAAAGTATGTAGCTAGTGAATAGTATTGTACCAATATTAATTTCTCAGCCTTGACAAATGGACCACAGTTATGTAAGATGTTATCATTAGAAGAAACTGAGTGAAGCATATACAGAAATTGTTTTACCTTTGCAAATTTTCTGTAAATCTAAAATTATCCCAAATAAAGATTTTAAAACAAAGCTATTGTATTATGCCCTGTTCAGTTCAGTTCAGTCGCTCAGTCAGGTCCGACTCTTTGCGACCCCATGTATCGCAGCACGCCAGGTCTCCCTGTCTATCACCAACTCCCGGAGTTTACTCAAACTCACATCCATCGAGTTGGTGATGCCATCCAGCCATCTCATCCTCTGTCGTCCCCTTCTCCTCCTGCCCCCCATCCCTCCCAGCATCAGAGTCCTTTCCAATGAGTCAACTCTTTGCATGAGGGGGCCAAACTACTGGAGTTTCAGCTTCAGCATCAGTCCTTCCAATGAACACTCAGGACTGATCTCCTTCAGAATGGACTGGTTGGATCTCCTTGCAGTCCAAGGGACTCTCAAGAGTCTTCTCCAACACCACAGTTCAAAAGCAGCAATTCTCTGGCGCTCAGCTTTCTTCACAGACCAACTCTCACATCCATACATGACCACTGGAAAAACCATAGCCTTGACTAGACGGACCTTTGTTGGCAAAGTAATGTCTCTGCTTTTGAATATGCTATCTAGGTTGATCATAACTTTCTTTCCAAAGAGTAAGCGTCTTTTAATTTCATGGTTACAATCACCATCTGCAGTATTTTGGAGCCCCCCAAAATAAAGTCTGACACTGTTTCCACTGTTTTCCCATCTATTTCCCATGAAGTGATGGGACCAGATGCCATAATCTTCATTTTCTGAATGTTGAGCTTTAAGCCAACTTTTTCACTCTCCTCTTTCACTTTCATCAAGAGGCTTTTTAGTATTCAAACATACAAACATACATAATACCTATAAACACACGTGCAACACAGGGACAACTGAAACGACGGAAATTATAGAAATCAGCCACCATACTTTTCAGCACTACACTAAAGCAAGAAAGGAGCTTTCTAGTGCTGGAAGAGTTTTCCTGAAACCTGAGAGGAAAGAAACATGAGCCTGAACTAAGAAAAGTAAACATCTGCTTTGCCATTCATCAGGCATAAAGACAGATAAAGCCAGCTGTAAAGTTAACAGAAAATACTATTTCTCCCAAGAATATGCTGTAAAGCATCACCAAAAGAATCCACTTCGAGTAACTGCTACTTTTTTTACTCACAAAGAACTCTTTTCTCTAAAATCATAGATTGTCAAACAAAAAAAAAAACTTGCTCTTTGAAATCTTTCATTAAAATTGAAATATCCCATTCTTGGCTAGATGACCTAAGTTATGTGAAACAGTCTCTATTTCCAGAACTTCAGAAAAGGAGTTTGTGGACATATCCCCCGTTTACTTTCACTCTGGAGCTTCCAAAAAAAAAAATTAGTTGAGAGGTTCTTAGACGTATATTTTGGTACTTAATCTGGGAAGTCACTTACATTGATTGTAAATTTGTCCCTCACTCACAAACTAAAGGCCACCTGGATGACATATGCCATTCATCGTTCAAGAAAATCACATGATTCTACCAAATTTGTGACAGTGCTTGACATGTAATACATGTCCAAAATTAGATGTTACACGTATAACGTCTTAAACTGGAATTCCAGACGGGAAATCCGGAGCTACTTATTACTAGCCTTTCGGTTTTTTCTATTTTTAATAAAATGAAGCGTTTCTTCTTGCCGGAAAACTCTTAAGGATTTTGCTATGGAATTCCATGACTTCGCTGGCCATTGAAATCCTGTGCTTGGCTTGCGATGAGTTTTGGTTCAGCTTAAATCCGCCAGAACCAAGTCGCTACAGTGCCACTTCAGGCTTCCCTGATGGGTCAGACGGTAAGACTCTGACAGATAGACAGACAGACAGACACACACACACACACACACACACCCACACACACACACACTCCCCGTTCCCACCACCACCCCGCCCCCCAACACAGACAGAGAGACACACACCCACCCAGCTGCGCGCTTCAACTACCTGCGGCAAAGCCCTCCCCCGGACCACACCCAAACCGGAAGCCAGGATGCCCCTAGGGTTGACGGGAAGGCGCCGCCTGGCTGCTGGCTTCTGAGGCCGGCCCCCTCCTGTGACGTCATTGCCCGCCCCTTGACCTCGCGTCCCGCCCTCTTCCCTGCCTCCCAGTGGTCCGCTGAGGCTGCGTCTCTGGAGGCGATGGAGGGATCCCTGCCGGTGGCAGCACGTCCCGGGGAAGAGGCATCTTGCTCCTCCTGGAGAACCAGCCGGTGAGAGAACGAATGTGGGCGCGAAGTGAGGCGTGGCGGGCAGAACCCGGGGTCCGACTTTCTGCATCTCCCACTCGGACGGGCAGGGAGCGCGCGAGAGGCCGCGGGGCAGGGCAGAGCCGGCCTTGGGCGGCGAGGGTAGCGCGCGGGGTAGGTGTGGCGGCGCGGGCTCCGGCCTCTGCGACTCCCGGCTTTGCTGAGGAGGAAATCCACTCGTTGCCCCTTTCATCGCTTTCTCAGTTCTGGTTGGGGTCTGCCATCCTTCTTCCTTCCAGTCACCGGACGTAGGAGGGAGGGAGGGGCTTTCGGTGCGAGCTTCCCTGCCCCGGTGCCGTACACCTTCCTTCCTTTCGATAAAGTGAAAGCCGAGCTCCATGGTGCACGATCCTCCGCTGAGATTCTCCTTTGAAAACTATTACCAGAGGGAACTCGGTAATAATGAATCAGTAGTAGTCAGAACACCCTGAGGCCTGTTGATTGCCCTTTAAAACAAGAGAGAAAAAAGAAAGAAAAACGCAGGGAAGAAAACCACGAGTTACCCATTCTTATTTCGCAGTTGGTGTTCCTGCAGAAATAGAGTGGAAACATTTATGTAGTTCCTATTTGTCATTTCATAATTAATAAAGCGGATAGTTACATTCTGCCCACTACCAGAATATGATGTGCCGAAGACAGAAGTGGTGGATATTTGATTTTGAGCTAATATGAATATTCACAAGCCTATGGCTTTTTCACCAGCCTTAGACCGAAAGGATGCTTTGATACCATGGTATTGCCTGCCATTGCCAGCACTGCCAGACTTACGTGGGGGATATTATGTAATACAAATAAAACCTCCTCTTATTTAAAGCATTTTCGTTTGCCATTTAAGACCTTATCAGAAGAAGAATATTTGAAAGATTCCAGTAAGGCAGCACTTTCTGAAAAGTGGATGTCAGTCATAATCACTAAGAGACAGAACTGGTTAGAATGTAGCTTTTCTGATTTTTACTTAAGAGCTTTACCATCTTAGACTGTTGCTCACCATGCAAGGAAGACAGCTAGAGAAAGTGTACTAACAGTAAGAAAGTTGTAAGAAGACTTTTTCTTGAGTTTTGTATTTTGTTGGAGTGCCAGGGAATATTGTGTATGTGTTTTTATTAGTTAGCTGGAAGGTGATATCACAATGATAAGAGAAATAATAACATTTTCGACCATATGTTTTCAAATTCTTTGCCTATATATCAATATACCAGGCCTATAAAATTGGATCCTGAAATTGAATTTTGTGTTATCACGTTGTTTTTAGAATCCTGAAACTGATATATAGAGCTTCCCAAAACCTAGAATGAATTACACTTTTGCCAAGATGGTATTGATTTTAGCTCAGGCTCAAATTGTCCTGGTGGTTCCCTCTGCCCATGAACCATCTGTGTTTCCCAATTATCATTTTTCTTTCTGTGCCACACTGTGAAAAAATTGAAATGAGCTGCAGTAATTGATATATCACTCTGATCTTGTCACACCAGTATGGTTCAGTTCAGTTCAGTTGCTCAGTCATGTCCGACTCTTTGCGACCCCATGGACTGCAGCATGCCAGGCTTTCCTATCCATCACCAGCTCCTGGAGCTTGCTCAAACTAATGACCATTGAGTCGGTGATGCCATCCAACCATCTCATCCTCTGTCGTCCCCTTTTACTCCTGCCTTCAATCTTTCCCAGCATCAGGGTCTTTTCTAATGAGTTGGCTCTTCACATCAGGTGGCCAAAGTATTGGAGCTTTAGCTTCAGCATCAGTCCTTCCACCAATGAATATTCAGGGTTGATTTCCTTTGGATTGACTGGTTTGATCTCTTTGCAATCCAAGAGACTCCCCAAAAGACTTTTCCAACATCACAGTTTTTTAATTTTTAAAATTCATTTAACAGATTTTTTTTAGTGCTTCTTCATGCCTTCTATGAGAGGTGTGTGTGTGTGTGTGTGTGTGTGTGTGTGTGTGTGTGTTCAGTCGTCTCCACCTGAACCCATGGACTGTAGCCTGCCAGTCCATGGAAATGTCCAGGCAAGAATACTGTAGTGGGTTGCCATTTCCTACTCCGGGAGATCTTCCAGACCCAGGGATGGAACCTGTGTCTCCTTAATTGGCAGGTGGATTCTTTACCACTGAGCCACCTTGGAATCCCCCACTGTGAGAGGTAGTAGACAATATAGTGTGGTTGTAGGAACCTAGACTGATTAGTTGCAGGGCTTGCCATTTACCTGCTCCGTGACCTTGGGCAGGTTATTTAGGTTAATCTCTGTCAATCTCAGGTTTTTTCCTCTGTTCAATGGATATAGTAATAGTGTCTATCTCCTAAAGTTGTTGAAAGGGTTAACTGAGTTCAGTTCAGTTCAGTTGCTCAGTCGTGTCTGACTCTTCGACCCCGTGCATCACAGCACGCCAGGCCTCCCTGTCCATCACCATCTCCCGGAGTTCACTCAAACTCACGTCCATTGAGTCGGTGATGCCATCTAGCCATCTCATCCTCTGTCATTCCCTTCTCCTCCTGCCCCCAATCCCTCCCAGCATCCGAGTCTTTTCCAATGAGTCAACTCTTCGCATGAGGTGGCCAAAGTACTGGAGTTTCAGCTTTAGCATCATTCCTTCCAAAGAACACCCAGGGCTGATCTCCTTTAGAATGGACTGGTTGGATCTTGCAGTCCAAGGGACTCTCAAGAGTCTTCTCCAACACCACAGTTCAAAAGCATCAATTCTTCAGTGCTCAGCTTTCTTCACAGTCCAACTCTCACATCCATATATGACCACTGGAAAAACCATAGCCTTGACTAGACGGACCTTTGTTGGCAAAGTAATGTCTCTGCTTTTGAATATGCTGTCTAGGTTGGTCATAACTTCCAAGGAGGAAGCGTCTTTTAATTTCATGGCTGCAGACACCATCTGCAGTGATTTTGGAGCCCCCAAAAATAAAGTCTGACACTGTTTGCACTGTTTCCCCATCTATTTCCCATAAAGTGATGGGACCGGATGCCATGATCTTCGTTTTCTGAATGTTGAGCTTTAAGCCAACTTTTTCACTCTCCTCTTTCACTTTCATCAAGAGGCTTTTTAGTTCCTCTTCACTTTGCCATAAGGGTGGAGTCATCTGCATATCTGAGGTTATTGATATTTCTCCTGGCAATCTTGATTCCAGCTTGTGCTTCTTCCAGCCCAGCGTTTCTCATGATGTACTCTGCATAGAAGTTAAATAAGCAGGGTGACAATATACAGCCTTGACGTACTCCTTTTCCTATTTGGAACCAGTCTGTTGTTGCATGTCCAGTTCTAACTGTTGCTTCCTGACCTGCATATAGGTTTCTCAAGAGGCAGGTCAGGTGGTCTGGTATTCCCATCTCTTTCAGAATTTTCCACAGTTTATTGTCCACACAGTCAAAGGCTTTGGCATAGTCAATAAAGCAGAAATAGATGTTTTCTAGAACTCTCTTGCTTTTTCGATGATCCAGCAGATGTTAGCAATTTTATCTCTGGTTCCTCTGCCTTTTCTAAAACCGGCTTGAACATCTGGAAGTTCACGGTCCACATATTGCTGAAGCCTGGCTTGTAGAATTTTGAGCATTACTTTACTAGCGTGTGAGATGAGTGCAATTGTGCGGTAGTTTGAGGTAAACACTTAAAACTGTGTGACACAATGTTTGTTCTTGTTATTAAATGCCAGGTACTGTTTTAGAGATTTGAAATATGGTAGTAAATTCCCAATGGAGCACATCTGCCTTCCCCTTTCTATAGGGGAAGGCAGATAATAAATAGTTAAGGATATGTGATTTGAAAAAAATACAGCAGTGAGCCGCCTGAGCAGAACGAGACCATTTAGTTGATTGTGTTACCAAACTTGGGTCCACTCACTGAATGTGCAGCAAAGCCAATCTACTGACACCAGGTTGTAGTGAAGAAAGTACAGTTTATTGCAGGATTTAGCAAAGAACACTGGCAGCTCATGCTCCAAAGACAAAAACTGCCCCATTGGCTTTCAGGGAAGGGTTTTTAAAGACAGTCTGAGGGAGAGGGTCATAGGGTATGTGATCCATGCTCAGTTCTCTGATTGCTTGATGGTGAGATAACAGGGTAATGTTTTTGGAACCTTGGTCATCACCCTTCTGGTTCCAACTAATCTGAGGTCTACCTGCTGCTGGTCAGTTAACTTCTTCCGCTTGGTAGGGATGTTAGCATCTGCAAGACAACTAAAGTCCTTGACTTTGTCTTATGGCTAAACTATTATTATTTTGTCTTATTTGACTGCTGGAATGGGTGGCTGTTCCCTTCTCCAGGGTGTCTTCCCAACCAGGGATCGAACCCAGGTCTCCCTCATTGCTGGAGGATTCTTTACCATCTGAGCCACCAGAGAAGCCCAAGAATACTGGAGTGGGTAGCCCATCCCGTCCCCAGGGGATGTTCCTGACCCAGGAATCAAGCTGGGGTCTCCTGCATTGCAGGTAGATTCTTTATCAGCTGAGCTACCAGGGAAGCCCTAGATATCATAATTATATGTTAAATTCTGGGTATGTATATTATAGAAGGTTTATGGGCCACTCAGTATTGCTAAAATATAAATCCATCAGAATATATATTATAGCAATGATATTTATAGCAATTACAGCAATGATAACACCTGAGAATAAAACAACTATGGGCTCTAATTTACACACACAGCAAGCAGTGAATGAATTTAATTTTGACCTATTTTTACAATTGAAATAAACTGGTAAATAATAAAATATATGTCTGGTTTGTAAGATCTCTTTTAGTACCTGGTGAATCTGATTTCACATATTTTACATTACAAAATATGAATATTAAATAGCTATACTTGCTCTTTTGTTTTCTTTTTTCAGTGCAAATACAAATTTCTCCATCATGCCAACAGAATCTGTGGAGATTGATGATGCATTATACAGGTAAGAACCTTATGGAAGCAAATGTTTTTTCCAATAGTTCTTCTCCCGTAATGGAGTATAGGTAGTCTGTTCGAAGACACCATTAGGCCTTTGCAGAATTTTGTAAAATGTGTTGTAAGAGTTCTGCTCAAGTAAAAATTACAGTTTCTTTCTTTCTTTTACTATAGTCTGAAAGCTTGAATAATATTTAAATCTTGGTTGCTTTAGGTTTAATTGGTGTGACTAAGAATGATTTTGCTATCCACTACCAAATATACCTCTTATTTCTGGACAGGAGTACATATTTAATTTCCTGATATTGCAGGAGTGAGTCTCATGAAAGACAATTCATTTCACTTTAGTTAGTGATACAGCAGCATCTAGAGAATATGTTTACTTCAGTGTAAGCTCATTAACAACAATCCATGTTTGCACTGCATAGACAGTGGAGAAGTGATTGAAGAGCGGTGGTTTGAATGGAATTTAGTGGGACTTTTTTTTACCATATTTTTTTTATGAAATCGGGATACTTTTTTCAAAATTAAAGAGAACTTAAAAACACATAAGGCTTCCCTGGTGGCTCAGACGGTTAAGCGTCTGCCTGTAATGTGGGAGACCTGGGTTAGATCCCTGAGTCAGGAAGATTCCCTGAAGAAGGAAATGGCAACCTACTCCAGTACTCTTGCCTGGAAAATTCCATGGATGGTGGAGCCTGGTAGGCTACAGTCCATGGGGTTGCAAAGAGTTGTAAACGACATGACTGAGCAACTTCACTTCACTTAAAAACACATAAATTGCTGTCATTTCTAGTAAATTTCTTAAATACTTTGAGATGTTTGCATGGAAGATAGTATAATCACCATTTAAAAGTTTTTAGATTTTTCTGTATATGTAATCATGAAAAAAAGATTTTATGTAGGTAGAATTTGGAACAATAGGCTTTTTATGTATTTTGGATTTCTTTTTATATTATTTTATGTGGGATGCAGAGTCAGTTTTAAGCAGCTTAGGAGGAGCTGATATGTTGATTTCAAGTCCTATTTTGTCCTAGACCCTTGGAAGAAAAAGACTAACTTGATTTTGCTTATGTGAAAACTGTTTTACCATATGATATCCTAGCTATAATTATATTGGGTTGGCCAAAAGGTTCGTTCTTTTTTTTTTGTAAGGAGGCTCTAGTAGTGCTTAG
Organism: Bos taurus; assembly: GCF_002263795.3. Lineage (NCBI taxonomy): Eukaryota > Metazoa > Chordata > Mammalia > Artiodactyla > Bovidae > Bos > Bos taurus. The sequence goes on along the minus strand of NC_037333.1, from coordinate 83,409,596 downwards.
TTGTCTTTTAGTTCATTCAAAACAGTTTTATTAGGTGGTATTATGACAGCTGTTGTGTCAGTGTGTGTTTTGAAAAAACTTATTAAAATTGGTAGATTTTTATATGGTCATTTCAGTATTATTGAAGATGGAAGAAAGAAAGCATTTTTGGTGTATTATGCTGTATTAGTTCAAGAAAGGTAAAAATGCAACTGAAATGCAAAAAAAAAAAAAAAAGATTTGGTACAGTGTATGCAGAAGGTGCTGTGACTGATTGAACATGTCACAAGTGATTTGCGAAGCTTCGTGCTGGAGATTTCTTGTTGGATGATGTTCCACAGTCTGGTAGACCAGATGAAGTTGAAAGCAGTCAAATCAAGACATTAATTGAGAACAATCAACATTCTATCACACAGGAGATAGGTGACATACTCAAAATATCCAAATCAAGTGTTAAAAATCATTTGTACCAGCTTGGTTATGTTAATTGCATTGATGTTTGCGTTCCATGTAAGTTAAGGGGGGAAAAAAAACCTTCTTGATTACGTTTCTGCATGCAAATCTGTAATGAAAACTTTCTATTTTTAAAACAAATTGTGATGAGTGGCGAAAAGTAGATACTGTACAGTAATGTGGAATGAAAGAGATTATGGGGCAAGCAAAATGAACTACCACCAACCACACCAAAGGCCATTCTTCATCCAGAGAAGGTGATGTGTATGTGATAGTGTTGGAAAGTGAAAGTGCTAGTCACTCAGTTGTGTCTGATTCTGTGACCCCATGGACTGTAGCCCACCAGGCTCCTCTGTCCATGGGATTTCCCAGGGATTTCCCAGGCAAGAATACTGGGGTGTGTAGCCATGCCCTTCTCCAGGGGATCTTCCCAACACAGGAATCAAACCTGGGTCTCCTGCATTGCGGGCAGATTCTTCACTGTCTGAGCCACCAGGGAAGCCCTGGGGTTAGAAGGGAGTCCTCTATTATAAGGTCCTTCTGGAAAATGAAACATCTCCAACAAGTACTGTTCCCTGGAGACTGTAAAAGACACCTGGAACAGTTCTTTGCTCAAAAAGATAAAAAGTTTTGGGAACATAGAATTATGAAGTTGCCTGAAAAATGGCAGAAGGTAGTGGAACAAAACGGTGAATACATTGTTCAATAAAGTTCCTCAGTCTTTACGTGAAAATGAAAAGTATATCTTTTATTTTTACTTAAAAATAGAAGGAACCTTTTGCCCAATCCAATATATATATTTAAGTAGAAAATATTTTTAGGGCATTTTCAATACCTACTTTAACAAAGTGTCTTGCTAAATATATTTCACTTTTTTCTTTTTACTCAATCTTAAATCACCTCATAGTTTCTGATCAACTAAACCTGCAATTATTCTCAGATCTAAAGGTTTTTGGGGGGCTGGAGGAGCACTTCTGACAGCATTCAGAGCCACGTCTCTATTTAGTTTTGCATCTTTATTACCGTGCATTGTCAGGTAAGTTAGGCAGACTTGGCCAGTTCTATAGATTTGCCCATTTCTTTTTCTCCAAAGATATGCCTGAGCCTGCTAATCCAGTGATTTATCTAAAAACAATGAATGAGTCCCAATTTAGTACTCAAGACTTGGTTTTCTAACTTTGCTTTTACCAAAAGATGCTCCATTGGAGGTATCTATATATGTGTTACTCACTCAGTCATTCCGACTCTCTGATACCATGGACTAGCCTGCCAGGCTCCTCTGTCCACGTTCTCCAGGTAAGAACACTGGACTGAGTTGCCATTCCCTTCTTCAGGGTATCTTCCTGACCCAGGGCCAGTCTTCCACATTGCAGGCAGATTCTTTACCATCCCACACCAGGGGACACCATTGGAGGAAATTAAAACTAATTCAGATAATGATAAAATTATTACTTTGCTGTACTTTGCTGTCTCTCTCTTTTTTTCTTAATGTTTCTTGTATATAGGTTCCTATGGAGAGGTCACTATATGAAGAAGGGGTGAATGAATATAAGAGCAGCATCAGGGCATTCTTAGGTTCTGGATTAGTACAATCATAGTAGTATCAATACTGTGCATATTCTAGTGGAATACTAGAGGAAGTTCTTCTGGCTTTTGAGATAACAGTTTTCTTGAATTTGCTTGTATTCCTAGATTTCTCAGACTTCTCTTATGTAAAGCCAGGTTCCAACTTTAGGATTTTTATCTCAGTTTATTCTTTGGTTCATGTCCATTTCCACGATTTTAGCTATTTCTCTAAGCTAGTGATGAGGCAATGGCACCCCACTCCAGTACTCTTGCCTGGAAAATCCCATGGACGGAGGAGCCTGGTAGGCTGTAGTCCGTGGGGTCCCTAAGAGTCGGACGTGACTGGGCGACTTCACTTTCGCTTTTCACTTTCCTGCATTGGAGAAGGAGATGGCAACCCACTCCAGTGTTCTTGCCTGAAGAATTCTAGGGACGGGGGAGCCTGGTGGGCTGCCGTCTATGGGATCGCACAGAGTCAGACACGACTGAAGTGACTTAGCAGCAGCAGCTTAGCAGCAGTGATGCTTAAGTCTCTTTCTTCAGCTTTCTTCTTCCAAGCTCAGTACCTTCTTTTTAAAATGCATACAAGATGGTTTAAATGTAAACCAGGCAGATGTTCAGCAGATAGCTTGTTTAAAAAAAAAATTTGACATATAGTTGATTTTCAGTGTTGTGTTATAATATCTACTTTTTGAGAAACACTTTGTAGAGAGAAGTGAATAAGGTCTTTGACTTTAGAAGAGAATGTTCACATCCAATCCTGACATTTATATGAACCAAAACTAGTTATTTAATCTTTATACTTCTCATACTTCTCATGTGTAAATGAGAAGAATAATACCTCTTAAGAATAATATCTTAGCCTTAAAGATTTCATGAAAAAACTATTAATATAATTTTTCAGCATGAAGTATCTCAACACCACTGGAAAGCTTTTCCTTCTCTCTTCCCATTTCCAAGCTTAATTAAATGGTGTGCCAGACCTATTCAGTAACCTAAGCTAGAAACCTTGGTGTCATCCTAGATCTTTCCTTATTTATCATCTTCCAAATTCAATTCTTTAAATCCTTTCAGTTCCTTTTAAGCAACTCTTAATTCCATTTTTTTTTTCATTTTCTCTCCCTGCTTTGGAATTTCTCAATTGAACTATTGTAATTTTCTCATACGTGATCTCTTTAGAACTATTCTTGTTTCTAATCCATCTTTCATAAGTTGTTCAAAGTTGTATTTTTGGCACTTATCTCACAGTCCATGGCTTCTCAGTTTAAAATCCTGGGTGCCATTTCCTTCTCCAGCCAAATAGTATAATATACATTTAAGCCCTCTTTGGATATAGTGTAGCAGTGGCAAGAGTTTGAACTTTGGTGTTAGATCTGAATTTGAATCATTCTCCATTGTTTGTGAGGGTATGATATTAGGTTACTTAACCTTTTAAGCGGAGAAGGCAATGGCACCCCACTCCAGTACTCTTGCCTGGAAAATCCCATGGATGGAGGAGCCTGGTAGGCTTCAGTCCATGGGGTCGCTAGGAGTCCGACACAACTGAGCGATTTCACTTTCACTTTTCACTTTCATGCATTGGAGAAGGAGATGGCAACCCACTCCAGTGTTCATGCCTGGAGAATCCCAGGGACGGGGGAGCCTGGTGGGCTGCCGTCTATGGGGTTGCACAGAGTTGGACACGACTGAAGCGACTTAGCAGCAGCAGCAGCAGCAACCTTTTAAGTGTCATCGTTTCTTTCATTTATTAATTTTTTTTCATCCACTCACTTATTCAACATATTTAATGAGAAAATGTGCACATGATGAAAAAAATTCATCATGAAGAATGGTACCTATGAGTTCAATAACTTCTAATGTGCCATGAGTTATGGTCCTGTCTTTGTTTTTAGCTTCCATGTCACTTCTCACCCCTTTACCCTCTGACATCCTATTGTTTATCTTTGCCAAAATTTATATTAATATTGTCAAAATCTAGGATTTGATTTTGCCCCACTTAAAAGCTAAAAGCTAGCCTATTATTTAGTGGATGCTAACAGAAAATGTGGAACATCTGGGTCAGAGACAAAGTGTTTCGCTCCTAATGATACAGCAAAGAGCATGGGCATCATCCTAATATTGGTTCTCCTTACTCCCAAGTCCTACTTCATATCTCAGAGTTAAATACAACCCTGAGAAAAGGCCAAGTAAAGAGCAGTTAAGACATTGCCTTCTAGGCATATCTAGAGACATCTTGGAGTTGAAAGACCCATGAAAGAGTATCTCCCATCATAAATACATATTTTCCCACAGTTTCACTGAGATATAAATTAGTATAAAGTAGATCAAGCATATTTAAAGTGTACAAATTGATATGTTTTGACATGTGTATATACTCATGAAATCATCTCCACAATTTAGATAATATCAATCACAACTAAACATTTTCTCTGCGCCCGTTGGTAATTTCTACCTTTCTTCTCACTCCAGCTGTCATTTTCCCCAGGCAACCACTCATCTGCTTTTTGTACTGTAGAATAGTTTTCATTTTCTAGAATTTTGTATATATGGAATCATACAGTATGTACAACACCTTTGGGAAGTTTGGCTTCTTTCACTCAGTGTAATGAGTTTGAGATTCATATATGATTTTGTATCAGTAATTTGTTCTTTTTTATTGCTGAGTTTTCTATTTTATGGCTATACTACAGTTTATTGGCTTCCCTATAATTTTTGCAGTTGTACAAATATAGGCTTACAAAATTGTACAGTATTTGTAATTGTACAAATCTAGGCTTCACTGGTGGCTCAGCTGGTAAAAAATCCACCTGCAATGTGGGAGACCTGGGTTCGATCCCTGGGTTGGGAAGATCCCCTGGAGAAGGGAATGGCTACCCACTCCAGTATTCTGGCTTGGAGAATTCCATGGACTGTATAGTCCATGGGGTCATAAAGAGTCAGACTCAGCAACTTTCACTTTCACAATTTATTTAATCACTTAATAATTGTTGATGGGCCTTTGGGTTGTTTCCAGGTTTTGGCTATTACAAATAAGGCTGTCATGAGAATTTATACACAATTTTGGGAATACTGATGTTTTAACTATTGAACTTTAGGAACCTTTAATATGGTATGTCTGTCAATATTGCTGTACTCTATTTAATAAGGTTATGCAGTTGTTTCGGACACAACTCAGAGTGAACAATAGCTGTCAGTTAGATTAGTAAGATTGTAAGATAAGTTAATATGCAAAAATCATTTGTTCTCCAATTTAAGAGTAATGAGTAACTGGAAACTGAAACTTAAAAATTACTATTTACAATAATATAAAAAATACAAAAATTTGACAAAAGTTTAATGGCACCCCACTCCAGTACTCTTGCCTGGAAAATCCCATGGACGGAGGAGCATGGAAGGCTGCAGTCCATGGGGTTGCTAAGGGTCGGACACGACTGAGTGACTTCACTTTCACTTTTCACTTTCATGCATTGGAGAAGGAAATGGCAACCCACTCCAGTGTTACTGCCTGGAGAATCCCAGGGATGGGGGAGCCTGGTGGGCTGCCATCTATGGGGTCGCACAGAGTGGAACACGACTGAAGTGACTTAGCAGCATGCAAGATCTTTACACTGGTAACTATATAACATTACTAAAGAGAGTACAGCAATATTGACAGACATACCACATTAAAGTTGTGTCCGACTCATTTTGAACCCGTGGACTGTAGCACAGCAGGCACCCTTGTCCTTCACTCTCTCCCAGAGTTTGCTCAAATTCATATCCATTGAGTCAGTGATGATATGTCTCATCCTCTACCATCCCCTTCTCCTTTTGCCTTCAATCATTCCCAGCATCAGGGTCTTTTCCAAGGAGTCAGTTCTTTGCATCAGGTGGCCAAGTATTGGAGCTTCAGCAACAGCCTTTCCAATGAATATTCAGGGTTGATTTCCTTTAAGATTGGCTACTTTAATCTCATTGCAGTCCAAGGGACTCTCAAGAGTCTTCTCCAGCACAACTCTAAAACATCACTTCTTCGGTGTTCAGCCTTCTTTATGGTCCAGCTCTCACATCCGTACCTGACTATTGGAAAAACCATAGCTTTGACTCTGTGCATCTTTCTCTTATTAGTTCTAGTAAAATTTTTTGTAAATTCCATTGAATTTTCTAGTCAGTTGTGTTGTTTGAAAGTAAGACATTTTCCGTCCTCCTTTTCAATCTGAGTGCCTTTTGTTTCTTTGTCTTTATTACTGTGGCTAGAACCTCCAATACAGGGTAGAGTTGAGGAGATAAAGACAGGCAACCTCTCTTCCTTCCTGACGATCTTTGATGGAAAACATTCATCTCTCCATAGCAGAGTGTAATGTTAGCTATAGGTTTTTCATAGTTACCCTTTATTAGGTTGAGGAAGTGCCCTTCTGTCACTAGTTTGCTTAGAGTTTTGTTGTTTTTTTAAATCAGAAATGGGGTATTGTAATTGTCAAATACTTTTTCTGTATTCATGAAAGTGATTATATGGCTTTTCCACTGTAGTCTTTTGATTTTATGAATCACAGTGATGTCTTTTAGAGTATTATACCACCCTTGCATTCTGTTTCTGGAATTAAACTCACATGATGTATTGTTACAGAAATTCTATTAAGAATTTTTGCATCTTATGTTACATGAGGGATATTGGTTTGAGTATTTTTTAAGCTGAATGATTTTGCCTGGTTTTGGTATTAGAGTGACTCTGACCTCACAGAATAAGCTGAGAATTATTTTTTCTTCAGATTCTAGAAAGCTTGTGTAGAGTCAGTATTATTTTTTCTCATATTTTTGGTAGAATTCATAGGGAAGCTGTCTTTGGAGTTTTCTTTGTGGGAAAGTTTTAAACTATTAATACATATTAAATAGCTAATAGATACTGGGATATTCAGATGATATGTTTCTTCTTGAGTGAGCTTTAATAGTTTGGGTCTTTCAAAGAGTATGTTCATTTGTCTCATTGGTTGAATTTAGTGGCTTGAAGTTGTTTGTAATATTCCTTGAATATCCTTTTTTAGTGTCTGTAGAATCTGAACAATATTCCCTGCTCATTCCTGATAATGGTAATTATCAGGATAATTATCAGATAACGGTAAGAGAAGATAATTCTGTCTTCTTTTTTTTTCCTGATCATTCTGACTAGAGGTTTGTCAATTTTATTTTCTTCTCAAAGAACCAGCAGTTAAATTGATTTTTTAAATATTTTTTATTTTGTATTTCAGTAATTTCTGTGCTTTAAAGGGTTTTTTCCCTCCTTATTTTTAGTTTAATTTGATCTTTTTCTTATTTCTTTTTTTTTCTATTTTTTTTAAATTTTATTTTATTTTTAAACTTTACAATATTGTATTGGTTTTGCCAAATATCGAAATGAATCCGCCACAGGTATACATGTGTTCCGCATCCTGAACCCTCCTCCCTCTTCCCTCCCCATACCATCCCTCGGGGTCGTCCCAGTGCACCAGCCCGAAGCATCCAGTATCGTGCATCAAACCTGGACTGGTGACTCGTTTCATATCTGATATTATACATATTTCAATGCCATTCTCCCAAATCATCCCATCCTCTCCCTCTCCCACAGAGTCCAAAAGACTGTTCTATATATCAGTGTCTCTTTTGCTGTCTCGTATACAGGTTTATTGTTACCATCTTTCTAAATTCCATATATATGTGTTAGTATACTGTATTGGTGTTTTTCTTTCTGGCTTACTTCACTCTGTATAATAGGCTCCAGTTTCATCCACCTCATTAGAACTGATTCAGATGTATTCTTTTTAATGGCTGAGTAATACTCCATTGTATATATGTACTACAGCTTTCTTATCCATTCATCTGCTGATGGACATCTAGGTTGCTTCCATGTCCTGGCTATTATAAACAGTGCTGCGATGAACATTGGGGTACACGTGTCTCTTCCCCTTCTGGTTTCCTCAGTGTGTATGCCCAGCAGTGGGATTGCTGGATCATAAGGCAGTTCTATTTCCAGTTTTTTAAGGAATCTCCACACTGTTCTCCACAGTGGCTCTACTAGTTTGCATTCCCACCAACAGTGTAAGAGGGTTCCCTTTTCTCCACACCCTCTCCAGCATTTATTGCTTGTAGACTTTTGGATCGCAGCCATTCTGACTGGCGTGAAATGGTACCTCGTGATCTTTTTCTTATTTCTTAAAGTAGAAGTTGAGATCGTTGATTTTTGAGACCTTAAGTGTCTTACTTAGTTTCCAGATATTAAGGAATTTTTTTTCAGAGATCTTTCTGTTGCTGATCTGTAATCATTCCAGTGTTATCAGGAAACATACTTTGTGTGACTTAAATTTTTTAAAGTTTTTTTAGTGGAGAATATGGTCTATCTTGGTCAATGTTCTGTGTACATTTGGAAAGAATATGTATTTTGTGATGTACTGGATTGTCCTATCAATGTCAATTAGATCAAATTGATTAATAGTGTTGTTCAGCTGTTCTGAAACATTACTGATTTTCTGTCTATTCTTTATACCAATTGTTAAGAGATGGATATTGTCCATAATTTCCTATTTGTGTATTTCATACTTCAGTTCTACCAGTTTTTGTATCACATAGTTTGTTGCTGTGTTATTAGTGCATAAACATTTAGAATTGTTATGTCTCCTTGATGTATTGACCCTTTTATCATTATGAAGTGCCTCTTTATCCTGGTAGTTTTGTTTGCTCTGAAATCTGTTTGTCTGGTATTAAAATAGTCTGCTTTTCCCTTGATTATTGGTATCATGATATCTTTTTCCACCCTTTTACTTTCCTTTTTTGTGTTTATTTAAGTGGGCCTCCTTGTAGATAGAATATAGTTGGGTTTTTCTCTTTATTCAGCATGACACTCTTTTAGAGGCATGGTTGCACCATGTATATTTAACATGTGACATGGGAGATCTTAGTTCCCCAACTTCCCCCCCCAGCAGAAATGCAGAGTCTTAATCACTGGACCACCAAGAAAGTTCTATTGACACTATTTCTGCTATTTGTTTTCTAATTGCCTAATTTGTCTGTTACTGGTATACCTTTTCTCTCTCTCTTTTTGTTGAATAATTGAGCATTTAAGTTATATTTTATCTTCTTTACTGACATGTTGCAGTTGTAACATCTTATCCCTCAGTATCCATGGGGTATCCATTCCAGGAGCCTCCATGTGTACCAAAATATATGAATGCTCAAGCCTTTTGCATCAAGTGGTATGATATAATGAATACAGTTGGCTGTCCATGTCCTCGGGCTTCCCTGTGACTCAGCTGGTAAAGAGGTCGCCTGCAGTGTGGGAGACCTGGGTTCGATCCCTGGGTTGGGAAGATCCCCTGGAGAAGGGAAAAGCTATCCACTCCAGTATTCTAGCCTGGAGAATTCCATGGACTGTATAGTCCATGGGGTCACAGACTCGGACATAGCTGAGCGACTTTGACTAACATCCATGTCTTTGGGGCTGAGTATGTATTTTTTGGAAAAAAAAAAAAATCCACATATAAGTGGACCCACACAGTTCAAACCTATGTTTGAGAGTCAGCTGTACTTTCTTTTGCTTTGTTTAGTGATTCAGTTCAGTCTCTCAGGTGTGCCCGACTCTGTGACCCCATGGACTACAGCATGCCAGGCTTCCCTGTCCATCACCAACTCCAGGAACCTAATCAAACTCATGTGCATCGAGTCAGTGATGCCATCCATCCATCTCATCCTCTGTCGTCTGCTTCTCCTCCTGCCTTCAGTCTTTCCCAGTATCAGGGTCTTTTCCAGTGAGTCAGTTCTTCGCATCAGGTGGCCAAAGTATTGGAGTTTCAGCTTCAGCATCTGTCCTTCCAATGATTATTCAGAACTGATTTTCTTCAGGATTGACTGGTTTGATCTCTTTGTAGTCCAAGGGACTCTCAAGAATCTTCTCCAACGCCTCAGTTCAAAAGCATCAATTCTTCGGTGCTCTAAAGGATGAGATGGCTGGCTGGCATCACCGACTCGATGGACATGAGTTTGCGTAAACTCCTGGAGTTGGTCATGGACAGGGAGGCCTAGTGTGCTTGCGATTCACGGGGTCACAAAGATTCGGACATGACTGAGCGACTGAACTGAACTGAACTAGCTTTCTGTATAGTCCAGTTCTCACATCCATACATGACTACTGCAAAATCATAGCTTTGACTAGATGGAAAGTAATTACTTTATGGTTTATAGTATAAATCTCTACAGTGTGTATTCAGATCTAACATCACGTTCTGTATGGTATAAGAAAGTTACACCAGTGTTCTTCTGTTTCTCTTTTTCCAGGATTTGAGTTATCATTGTCTTAAAATTTTACTTTTACATAATGCTATAAACTCACAATTGGAGAAGGAGATGGCAACCACTCCAGTGTTCCTGCCTGGAGAATCCCAGGGACGGGGGAGCCTGGTGGGCTGCCGTCTATGGGGTCGCACAGAGTCGGACACGACTGAAGCAACTTAGCAGCAGCAGCGTAAACTCACAATACATTACTGTTTTTGGCTTAACCAGTCAATTATCTCTACAAGATATTTTAAAAATAAAGGAAACAGGGTTTTGTCATTTCTGATGTTCTCTATTCCTTTGTGTAAATTAAGATTTCCATCTAATATCGTTTTCTTCTGCCTGAGGATTTACTTTGACATTTCTTATAGTGAAAGTCTGCCAGCAATGAATTCTTTGAGTTGTTATATGTCTGATGACGTCTTTATTTCCTTTTTTTGAAACTGAGTATAGAAATTTAGGTTGACAGTGTCTTCCTTTCAATATTTTAAAAATGTGCCATTGTCATCCAGTTTGTACTGCTTCCTGGGAGAAAATCAGTTGTCATTCTTACCTTTCCTCTGTAAATTGCATGATCTGTTTTCTCTGATTATTTTTAATATTTTCTCTTCATCCCTGGTTTTAAACAATTATGATATCCCTTAGTGTAGTTTTCTCTTTACGTTTTGTTCTTTGTTTGCATCATGGTCTGTGAGTTTGTTGTGCTCCTAGAAAAATTTTAACTGCTTAGTTCTTCAAGGGACCTCAGTTTCACATAGACCAACTGAAGTTGTCCCACAGCTCACTTAAGCTTTTTTGGTTTTGGAAGGTTTTTATCCTCCAGTTTTGTTTTGTTTCATTTCTGTTTTTCATTTTTTAAAGTCTGTTGCTGTGTCTTCAGGTTCACTTCTGCAGTGTTGAATCTGTTGTTAATTCCACTCAAAGTGTTTTTCATCTTACATTTTATAGTTTTCATCTCTGGAAGTTTTGCTGCTTCTTGAGCATATGAATTATATTTTTGACTGTTTTAGTTTTTGTCCACACATTCTATCATATGTCATTTCTAAGTCTCTTCTATTGATTTTTCTATCTAGAGTTGTATTTCCTGCTTTTTTTGCATATCTAGTTTTTTTTTTTTTTAGTGTATGTTAGACATTATGAATTTTACCTTTTTGGGTGTTGAATTATCTAGAATTCCTTTAAATATTCTTGAGCTTTTTCAAGGACACAGTTAAATTACTTGAAAACAAGTTTATTTTTTTCAAGGCTTACTTTTAAGCTTTGCTAGGTAAGACCAGAGAAGACTCAATTTTGAGGCTACTTGCCCCCCAGTACTGATGTAATACTCTTTTCTATTTTATCCAGCGCTCTCTGTATTAAAAGGTTTTCCATTTGGCTGAAGAGGAACACAAACTGTCTTGGCCCTGTTTAAACAGTGATTGTTTCAGTTGGACTTTTCATCTGGTTCTTTCCCTAGCTTGAGGTTGTTTCCTCCCCTAACTTGGCTGAAGAATCGAGAACAGCCTGTCCGGCATTCTCTCTGTGCATCTGCTCACAAATTCTAGCCTTGAATTCACACCCTGTTCTCTTCAGTTCAAGAAGACCACCAAGCTTTTTTTGAGTTTCCCTTCCTGCTCTACCTTCTGAAAACTCTGGGCAGTGGCTAGGGCAATCATAAAGCTCACCTCAATTGTTTTTCTTCTCTGAGATTATTGTCCTGAGTTGCCTATTGTCCGGTGTCTGAATTGTTTCATTTATATTGTCCATTTTTCAGTTCTTTAAGGCAGGAAGAGGATAAATCTGTTCCCCCTTATTTAACTAAGGCCAGAAGTGGAAGTTTTATATATGTACCATGTATCTCTTATCTATCATTCTTTTTCATGCTTTTCTTTTTCCTAGCATAGAATGCTTTTCCTTCTTTGATTAATTTTTGACTCAAGTCTTCAGATTTCAACTTGGATGAACTTCATTTGTAAACTTGCCATAGCCTCCATTGATAGATACTCACTTCCTATTCTTTCAGGTTCCCTTAGCTTCTGATGCTTCTGTATGTAGTACTTAATAGTGGATTATTTGATTATTCCTCTCTCCCAATAACGTCACAGGCATCCTGCTAGGTATTTTACTTATTTTATCTTATTTAATTTAATCCTCACATTACCTCATGATGATGTTGCTGTTGTGATCCCCACACCATGCCAGTGCTTGGCTTGAAATAGATATTTTAATAAATCTATGAATGCCTGAAGGTAACTGAAGTATATCCAAAAGAAAGTGATTAGAGTGTTGATGGGGACTCAAAATGATGTCATGTTTGGAATTGTTTAAGGAACTGGAGATGTTTAGCCTAGAGAAAGAAGACTCTGGAACCTGAATACCATCTTCAAACGTTTGGAGGGCTGTCACATTGAAGAGGGATTAGACAAGTTCCCTATGACCCCAGGAGGTAAAATTAGGATTAGTGGTGAAAACTATAGGGAGATATAGTACCTTTGTAAAAGGGAGAATCTTTAATAAATAGGGTTCTCTAAAAGTCAAGTCAATAGCCTTGGAAATTTCTTTCTTTCCTGATACAGTTATTGATATATGCATGTCCGCTTAATACAGTCAGGTTTAGTATAACAATGGTGGGCTTGAAGTTACACTCTCAGCTCTTTAAATCCCACTTCATAGATTTAAGTGTCAACTGCAGAGTACCTGACATTAACTAACATGGAGTAGGCACTTACTCAGTATACTTCCCCTTGGTAGCCAAACATTGAAAAGGCAGGTAATTTAGTTACCTGTTGAGAATTTGATATTTTATGATTCTTTGAACAACTTTAGCTCGTGTATTTTAATTGTTTTCCTTTGTCTGGATGTTCTGGGTCATTTGTAACCATGTTTATGTCTTGGCTATTCATTATTTGCCTAAGTAGTCTTAAAAATAATTGATGAAGACAAGTGTGAAAAACATATTTTTTTAATGCAGTTCTTTGACTGTGAACACAAAAAAAGAATTCATGCCCTCTGCTTAGTAGAGCATAAAAGTGTTGTTCTTGTTGCCAGTTCATTTCTTTCATTAACTTAGCAGATAGGTTTTGTGTGTCTATTATGTGCCAGGCCCTGTTAGTCACTGGGGATACAGTAGCACATAAGGCAGGCTCTGTCTTAAGGAATCTACAATCTCCTAGGAAAAATAGGCAAATAAATAGTGAAAATACACTGTGATAATTGTTATGATAAATTGAATGTGTAGTGTTACGATGCACAGAAAGATGATCCAACACTGTCTTAAGAAACTTAGGGGCATCAGGGAAAGCATCATGGGGAAAGTAACATGCAGTTTGAGACCTGAGGACAAGGAGTTATTCAGGCATAAAATATTGGGAAAGAGGAATATTCCAGAAAAGTGTCTTAGCACCCGAAGAGAGTATACCATGTTTGGAGAACTGAAAGCCTTTAGTACACCTGGAACATGGAGTGTGATGGTAGAGTGACAAAAAATGAGACTCAAGAGCTGAGCAGAGACTAGATTATAAACAGCTTTGTGATAAATGGAGTCTCGACTTTATCATAAGGGAAATACAAAACCAACCAGAGTTTTTAAAGCAGGGAAATGATTTGACTGGATTTGTATTCAAAAATTGAAATTCATGCCATCTTTTTTAGTTGGAAGTTGATAGATAATACTTAAAACTGAAAAATCAAGAAATAAAGTACAAACATGTTTATTGAGAAATATAGGGGTAAATATTAGAAGAAATAACTGAAAGAATTGAGGATGGCTGTTCTTAGGGCTTGGGAATTGGGTTATGGAAGAGTTAGGCCAGGAACTGATTTTTTTCCCTCCCTGTAAGACTTGTAGAATGATTTGCCTTTCTTAATCTACATTCGGTGTAGCATAGTGGTTAAGAATATGGATGCTAAGGCCAGACTGCCTGGGCTGAATCTTGCTTCCACTATTTATCAGTTGCTTAATTTCTCTGTGCTTAGGTTTTCCTCTCCGTAAAAATGGGAATAATAATAGAATTTTTGTAATTTTGTGAGGATTAATGAGTTAATACAAATAAAACTGTGGTGTGTAATAAACACTGAGTGTTAGCTGTTATTCTCACATGTTAGCATGTTATTCTCACATAAGGAGAATAGACAAATTTGCAATCATAGTGGGCATTTTTTAAATGTTACTTTTAGTAATCAAGAAAACAGGCAAACAAAGTCTGAACAAATATAGAGTTCATCAACATGATTATTAAGATTACTCTAATGCACATGTAAGGAATGTTATATGTTAACAACTGTAGAGTACACATTCCTTTCAAGAATGGAACATTTGTAAAATTGACCAAAGAAATTCTCAAATATTAAAGTGTAAAATTTTGTAGATTGTGATGTCTGTTCACAGTGTATTTAAGCTAGAAGTCAATACAAAAAATAATTGTAAAATTCCTCATAAAGTTAGAAATTTAAAAATACACTTCAGGTGAATCCATAAGTCGAAAAAAGAATCATAATAAAAATTAAGAATAATCATTTAAAGTACTATGGATCAAAATTTGGTATGCTTTTTAAAATCATTTAAAGTTTTACATGTGTACTTTAGAAAAGAATATCTAAAGCTAAAGGAGTTTTTATTTCGAGAAACTCAAGGAAAAAGAGAAGTAGAATTATTAGTATAGGAAACATTTCAAAAGCCAAGTGCACAGGCAGCAGCCAGGGGCTAGCCCCCAAAGCAGGGTAAAGATCAGGCCTACTGTGTTAACTTTTTTCAGCACATTCAGTTCAGTTCAGTCGCTCAGTTGTGTTGCTCAGTTGTGTCCGACTCTTTGTGACCCCATGGAATGCAGCACTCCAGGCTTCCCTGTCCATCACCAACTTCCGGAGCTTACTCCAACGCATATACGTTGAGTCAGTGATGCTGTCCAACCATCAAATCCTCTGTCCTTCCCTTTGCCTCCTGCCTTCGATCTTTGCCAGAATCAGGGTCTTTTCAAATGAGTCAGTTCTTCACAGCAGGTGGCCAGAGTATTGGAGTTTCAGCTTCAGCATCAGTCCTTCCAATGAATATTCAGGACTGATTTCCTTTAGGATGGACTGGTTGGATCTCCTTGCTATCCAAGAGACTTAAGAGTCTTCTCCAGCACCACAGTTCGAAAGCATCAGTTCTTTGGCACTCAGCTTTCTTTATAGTCCAACTCTGACATCCCTACATGACTACTGGAAAAACCATATCTTTGATTATATGGACCTTTGTTGGCAAAGTAATGTCTCTGCTTTTCAATCTGCTGTCTGTGTTGGTCATAGCTTTCTTCCAAGAAACAAGTGTCTTTTAATTTCATGGCTGCAGTCACCATCTGCAGTGACTTTGCAGCCCAGAAAAGTAGTCTCTCACTGTTTCCCCATCTATTTGCCATGGAATGATGGGACCAGATGCCATGATTTTAGTTTTCTGAATGTTGAGTTTTAAGCCAACTTTTTCCACTCTCCTCTTTGACTTTCATCAAGAGGCTTTTTAGTTCCTCTTCACTTTCTGCCATAAGGGTGGTGTTATCTGCATATCTGAGGTTATTGATATTTCTCCCAGCAGTCTCGATTCCAGCTTGTGCTTCATCCAGCCCAGCGTTTTTTATGATGTACTCTGCATGTAAGTAAAATAAACAGGGTGACAATATACAGCCTTGAAGTACTCCTTTTTTGGTTTGGAACCAGTCTGTTGTTCCGTGTCCAGTTCTAACTGTTGCTTCTTGACTTGCATACCGATTTCTCAGGAGGCAGGTCAGGTGGTCTGGTATTCCCATCTATTGAAGAATTTTTCACAGTTTATTGTGATCTACACAGTCAAAGACTTTGGCATAGTCAGTAAAGCAAACACAGATGTTTTTCTGGTACTCTCTTGCTTTTTCCATGATCCAGCGGATGTTGGCAATTTGATCTCTGGTTCCTCTGCCTTTTCTAATCCAGTTTGAACATCTGGAAGTTCACGGTTCATGTACTGTTGAAGTCTGGATTGGAGAATTTTGAGCGTTACTTTGCTAGTGTGTGAGATGAGTGCAATTGTGCAGTAGTTTGAGCATTTTTTGGTATTGCCTTTCTTTGGGATTGGAATGAAAACTGACCTTTTCCAGTCCTGTGGCCACTGCTGAGTTTTCCAAATTTGTTGGCATATTGAGTGCAGCACTTTCACATTGAGTTTCACATTGAATTTTCATATTGAGTTTCAGCACACTAAGGATGTGAAAATTTGGGGACTTTTTTACACTGCCAAGCAGGATGTCAACTGATACATCCACTTTGGAAATTATTCTGGTATTACCTAATAGTTAACTTTGCATTTTCTTTCATCAGTATATGCTATAGAAACTACTACATGTGTACCATGAGACATATATAAGTGTACTCATAGTCTTCTTATTGGTAACCATCCAAAACTGTGGAATTGCTAAATTATGGTATATCACAATAGAATAGTATAATACAAAGAACGCAATATGAAGTGAAAATAAACAGTTGCCTTGATATGAATAACTCTCACAAGTATTCAAAATGACCCAGTTTATGTAAAGTTCCAAAACAGACAAACCTTAAATATATTGTTTAGGGGTACAGAAGTAAAGGTTGTAAGACTTTATAGTATCTTTTCCATATATACTATGTAAATGTTCAGTAAGTATTTCATAAATAAATGAATCAGTTTTATCTCTGAAGCAAAAATGGTGACTATCAATTTAAAAAGTCTAATAGAGAACAGACTGTGATTACCATGATGAAGGGATGGATTGGAAGTTTGGGATTAGTAGATGCAAACTATTACATACAGAATGGTTAAACCACAAGTTCATACTGTAGAGCACAGGGAACTATATTCAGTATCCTGTAATAAAGCATAATGGAAAAGAATATATAACTGAATCACTTTGCTGTATAGCAGAAACTAACATTGTAAATTAACTATATTTCAATAAAATAAACTTTTAAAAAGAAAAGTCTAGTAGATTTTATCATTCATTGTAGGGAATAAGGATGAAAATAATAATAATAATAGCTTGTGTTTATAAAGTTTCTTTCTACTAGACAGGTGACCCCTTTTCAGGCATTTATATTGAATATCAGTAGCTAAATATAGATATTAAACGAACATAATCTTAAACCAGCATGTGTGTGTGTGTGTGTGTGTGAATTCCAAAAGAAATACTTAAAACCCAAGGAGTTCTGGAATTATTTACTTACACTGAACTCATCTTTCAGAATGATTCTGGTAAGAATCCATTGGCATGCTCCTGTCTTCAGAATCTAGTATAACATCGTTTATCAGTGTTCTTTGAAATAAACTCTTACTATTGACTTTATTACTATATCTGACATTTTTTTAATTGCCAACGTGTATTTTTTGAAATTCCCATTTTGACTCTAGGGGCTTCCCAGGTGGCTCATTGGTAAAGAATTTGCTTGCTAATGCCGGCGAGATGGGTTCAGTCCCTGGGTCAGGAAGATCCCCTGGAAAAGGAAATGGCAACTCACTCCAGTATTCTTGCCTAAAAAATACCATGGACAGAGGAGCCTGGAAGGCAACAGTCCAAAGGGTTGCAAAGAGTCAAACACAACTTAGTGACTACATAGCAGCAGCAGTAGCATTCTGATATTAGCCTGTGGCTATTAGGATGGATGACTTAATAAAGTCCTTTAAATAATTTGTCAGCTTTTATATTTAAAATAATGTTTAAAAACTGCTCAACTTTAAGTCATCTAAATTCCAAGGAGGGAAACAATTTTTTGCCTGATAAATCCTTTTCGTGGTGAAAGGCTTCAAGTGAAAGTGACAAACTCAAATGCTTGTAGTGGCCACAGAGGTGATAAATGAGAGAAGAAGGATGGGAACTTTGCCAAGTCCAGAGCACATGGTCCTCCCTCACTGAACAGGCAGCTCCTACTCAACCCCGTAGCCATGAGGGAATATGGGTTATGGTGCCAAATCTAATTTTTCAAAATATGTCATATATTTGGCAGTTAATTGAGGAATTTTAAGTACTGTGCAAGTGATCCAAAAAAAGTCTGTGGGCAGAATCTAGCCACCAGGGTATTAGCTTGCAAATAACTGGAAAAGATATACAATTTTGGTGAAATAATTTATTTTTGTTGTGTTTTACATGTAGTCGACAGAGGTATGTTCTTGGAGACACAGCAATGCAGAAGATGGCCAAGTCCCATGTTTTCTTAAGTGGTATGGGTGGTCTTGGTTTGGAAATTGGTAAGCAATATTTTTGTTCATAATTTTATATGATGCTTTTGAGCAACATAATTTAAATAATTTAATTCCTTTCCCTTGTATTATTTTCTATAAAAGAAGTTAGATCCAAAATCTTGATCAGATTCAATTTTTATTTATTATTTATTTTTTTGGCAAGACTATTTCACGTTATTCCATGAGAAACCAGTTATGACTCTCTTGCTTCTCTTTTGGTGTTGTTAATAGCTGTAAATGATCTTTTTCTGTATCCATTAATTATGGTAGAGAGCACACACATATTCATAACAGCATGTCTGGAAGTGTACACTGAAATTTTAAGAGTGATTATCTCAGTGTGGTTTGATTATGGAAATCAAATTTTATTTTTATTCCTTTTTGTTCATCTCTATTTTCTAAGAAACTGATATTTTTAAAGTAGTAAAAGAGTTAAAATTAGTCAGAGATATGAACAGACTCCATGAAAACATATCTAATATACAATTCCTAATATTAAGCTATTTTTTTTTCCCCCTTTATAGCAAAGAATCTTGTTCTTGCAGGGATTAAGGTAAGTGGGTAAATGTCCTTCATAAGAAGAATTACTTTTATGAACTCTTTTTCCCCTCATCGGTAGTGATAATATTATTTATACTTTGGCTTAATTATTGCTTCTTCATTTAGTAGAAAAATTGTCTTAATTCTCTATTTTCCTTTTTTAATAATACTTTTTATTATAGAAAATTTCAAAATTATACTAAAAAAAACCGAATAGTTTTAGCAAACCCCATGTACACATCTCATACGTGCAGCTATCAGCTCATAGAGAAATTTGTTTCATGTATCTCATTCCCCACTGCCCCCTAACTGCCCAGTTATTTGATATAAATTTCAGAAATCCTATTACGTTGTTCTTAAGTTATTTTAGTATATAGCTCTAAAATATAAGGGTGTTTTTTGAAAACAGCTACATTATCACTTTCATACCTAAAAACGTTAACATTTTAAAAATATCATTGTTATCGTCAAACAAAACTTAGCAATTTGAAATACAGCATTTATATCACTTTCTTTGGGTCAGGAATTAGATGTAACTTTGCTAATTCCTCTGGTTAAGCGTCTCTCACAAAGCTCCAGTCAACATATTGGCAGGGCCTGCAGTCATCTTGAGGCTGGGGAAAGGGTCTGCTTCCCAAGCTCACTCATGTAGTTATTGGTAGGATTCAGTGGCAAGGATGTGCCAGTTCACATTCCCACCTCAGTTCCTTGCTGGCTATTGATTGGAGGTCACCCTCAATTCCTTCCCATGTGGCCCTTGCCAGAGGGCAGCTCACAGTATGGCAGCTTGTTTCATCAGAGTAAGCAAGCAAAAGATAAGAAGGGTAATGTGCCAGGTCTTTTGTAACCTAATCTCTGAAGTGACATTCCATCACATATGCCATAGTCATTAAAGTCATTATAGTCACTTAGGAGATGAGATAACACAAAAGCCTGAATATCAAGAGGTATGAATCATTGGGGCTATCATAGAAGACTGCCTACCATAACTATCAAGTATCTAGTTAAAGTTCATATTTTCCTTTCTTTTATTTGATTTGTTCTAATCCGTATCCAGGTAAAGCCCATATACTGAACTTGGTTTCTTTTAATCAGTAGATCTCCCTTCCCTGATTTTGTTTTCTTCCTTGCAGTTTCACATGCCCACCAATAATGCCTGATTCACTTCACTCCCACCAATAGAGCATATTGTTAAACTTTTAGATTTATGCCATGCTGATGAATGAGAAAAGGTATTTCATTCTTGAGCAAAGTTGAACATGCTTAAATATTTTGACGGCCCCTACATATTTCTATTTTGGTATACCCTGTGTCCATATTTGTGGCTTGTAATATAAGTTAAAAATATCTTTTTTCCAGTTAGTATCTTTCTTACTTTAAACATGACCATTTGGAAAAGTTTGTTTATGTGAATTTTAAAAATTTTGTATGTATGTTGATTTATATGACATGCTACTTTCCTAAACTTAAATTCTCTTACTGTTTTTTAAAGTAGCTTTTCTCATAATACAAAGGTGTCATAATAATGTAAGTGCATGGTAATGTGCCTAATGTATTCATTTTTTAAAGTCAACTAGGGTTCAGTACTATCTGTAAAATACATACATACACACCCACAGCAAAATATAGTAAGTTTATATGGAATTACAATATGACCATCATGTTAATTATTATTGACTTAATTAATTGAGAATTGTTATTGATAACTGTCATAAGTGGAAAGTATTGTTAATTCTTACTGTCATTAGTATACAGCTATTAATAGCTAGAAATATGGTTATATAAATGTCTTTGTAACTTGGAATTACAGTTTTACTATTTTAAGTAATCAAAACCCTGCTTTTAAGATTTATCTTAGCTCATTTCACAGTTGAATAATGAAGGTATGTTCAAGTTAATACAACATTGATCTCTGCAAAAAAATAATATACTGGCATTAAAAAATATGTTGTGTTTATAAAAGAAATAATACTAATAAAATAGTTTTTCCGTGATCTTTTCTGGATTTCTAGATGTCTATAGTCATATTATCTGTGAATGGATCTAACTGGATTTTAATTACTTTCTGTTGTCTAATTACACAGGCTAATAGTTCCAACCCAGTGTAAATAATATTGGAGATAGTGAACATCCTTGATTTACTCCTGACTTTAACAGATATTTTTCTCCTTTTTGAAGGCACTTACAATTCATGATACAGAAAAATGCCAAGCATGGGATCTAGGAACAAACTTCTTTCTCTGTGAAGATGATGTTGTTAATATAAGAAACAGGTGAAGATAGATATTTTGTTGTGTTATCATAGGATTTTTTTTTTAATGTTGCAGTTACTTAGAACATTTTCTGAATCTAGAATACCAATTCAGTTTTAGCTATTTAACTCATCACCATAAATTCACTCTACCACAGACAAATAAGTACTGACATGTAAATATTTATGTTTCTCAAAATTTTAATATTGTCACATTGCTACTTAGGAATGAATTTCTTTGAGATTGTTAAAGTAGGTCTTTATTATTGCTTTGTTCTTAAGAAAATGAAGGAGCATTGGCCTATAAGGGTATGTATATTTTGAGATTGTATGACTTACTCTGGAATATGACAGTGTGCTACATCTTAAGATTGTATAGTAAAAATAAGTCTAGCTTCTTTTCTTCCTCTCTAGTTTAAAATTCCCATTGAAATTTTGTAACATTTAGGTTTCTCTAATGTCTTCAAAGTGTCCAGATTTGAAGAATTGAATGTGTTTCTTGAACAAAAGAGTAGTAAAAGTCTTTTTTCTTTTTTGTATGTATGTGTTTGTTTTTTTAGGGCTGAAGCTGTACTTCAACATATTGCAGAATTAAATCCATATGTTCATGTTACATCATCTTCTATTCCTTTAAATGAAACCACAGATCTCTCCTTCTTAGATAAATACCAGGTTAGTACTCCATTTTATATTAGATGTTATTGACAGATTCCAAGGTTAAAAGTTGGCTTAAAGCTCAACATTCAGAAAACGAAGATCATGGCATCCGGTCCCCTCACTTCATGGCAAATAGATGGAGAACCAGTGGAAACAGTGTCAGACTTTATTTTTGGGGGCTCCAAAATCACTACAGATGGTGATTGCAGCCATGAAATTAAAAGACACTTACTCCTTGGAAGGAAAGTTATGACCAACCTAGACAGCATATTAAAAAGCAGAGACATTACTTTGCCAACAAAGGTCTGTCTAGTCAAGGCTATGATTTTTCCAGTAATCATGTTTGGATGTGAGAGTTGGACTGTGAAGAAAGCTGAGCACCAAAGAATTGATGCTTTTGAACTGTGGTGTTGGAGAAGACTCTTGAGACTCCCTTGGACTGCAAGGAGATCCAACCAGTCCATCCTAAAGGAAATCAGTCCTGAGTGTTCATTGGAAGGACTGATGTTGAAGCTGAAACTCCAATACTTTGGCCACCTGATGTGAAGAACTGACTCATTTGAAAAGACCCTGATGCTGGGAAAGATTGAAGTCAGGAGAAGGGGACAACAGAGGATGAGATGGTTGGATGGCATCACCGACTCAATGGACATGAGTTTGCGTAAACTCCGGGAGTTGGTGATGGACAGGGAGGCCTGGCATGCTGCAGTCCATGGGGTCGCAAAGAGTCAGACATGACTGAGCGACTGAACTGAACTGAAGGCAAATCATTAAGTATTAGTAAAGTACTGATTTAATATAGTCTATTAAGTAGATCAAAAAATTCAGGTTAAAAGACTTAGAATAATACCTTTAAAGTGCTTTGTTTTAGGGCAAGGACCTAAGAATTACAAAGCAATTATATCAGTCAGCTATTTTCACAGTAACGTGCATGAGAAACTGCAAATTCAGTGGTTTATAGCAACATGCGTTTCTTTCTCATGCTTCTGGATGTCAGTTGGAATTCAGCTGTTCTAGCTATACTTGAACTCCACAGTCTGAGTCCTGGTCTATGAACCTCTCTTCTGGGACCAGGAGGCTACCTGAGACATGGTCTCATACCAGTAGCAGAAATACAAAGGAGCAAGTGCCACGTTCCAAGCACATTTCAAACCTCTCTTTGTGTTACTTCCATTAATATTTTGTTGACCAGAGCAGGTCACATCGTCAAGTCCAAAGTAAAGGAGCAGGAAAGCACACTGTACTCTTCCTAAAGCCATGCTGCTGCTGCTAAGTTGCTTCAGTCATGTCCGACTCTGTGCGACCCCATAGACGGCAGCCCACTAGGCTCCTCTGTCCCTGGGATTCTCCAGGCAAGAATACTGGAGTGGGTTGCCATTTCCTTCTCCAGTGTATGAAAGTGAAAAGTGAAAGTGAAGTTGCTCAGTCGTGCTCGACTGTTAGCGACTCCATGGACTGCAGCCCACCAGGCTCCTCCATCCATGGGATTTTCCAGGCAAAAGTCCTAAGGCCATAGGCAAAGAGTAATATATAGCCCAGGTACACAGAAGTAAATAATGTGGATCAACAGTTCAGTCTTCGTTAGGTAACAAATAAAAACAAAAATTCCCAACGCCTGGGATGTTCTGAAAGTGACTGCATTTTTTCCTGTGATATTATGATACCCATTGTCTAGGATAAAGCACTCCTGTGTTTCTTAAGATCTCAATACTTCTGACACTTGTGTGACTATATGTTTATGCCTTTTCCCCGTACACCAGGCAATTTTCCAACTCTGGACACCTAGCTTGGTGTCCTTCAATTCTGTCTTGACACTCTGCCTGGAGAAGATAGTGTCAGATCCCACAGGTTAAGGACTCAGTGCTATAAGAACCCACATCCTCGAGCCCTTTTCTGATGCCAGTTGCAAATTCAGGTTGTTACATGTGCTTCTCAGAGCTGGCTATGAATCAGATGTTTTCACAACCCCCTCCTTAGGTTCAGTTAGTTTAGTAGAGCGGCACACAAACTCAGAAAAACAGTTTACTTACTAGATTATGAGTTTATTGTATTATAAAAGACTATGACTCAGGAACAGCCAGATAGAAGAGATGCCTAGGTCAGGGGATGGGGGGATGGGTGCCATGTTTCCATGGCCTCTCCAGTACGCCACCTTCCCAGTACCTCCAAATGTTGAAGCCCCTGGTTCAAGGATTTTTATGGAGGCTTTATTATGTAAGCAAAAATGACTTATATATAATGTATACTTATATAAAAATGTATAATAGTATACATTGGCCATTGGTGATTAAGTCAGTTTCCAGCGCAAGAGGTCTGGGAGATAGGGCTGAAGGTTCTGAACCTTACAGCCCAAGGTTGATTCCCCTAACAACCAGCCCCCATCCTTAGGGGCTTTCCAAAAGTAACTCATTAACATAAACTCAGGTGTGTCTGAAAGGACTTGTTATGAAAAACAAGACATTTACTTCACCTTTTTCACTGTGAAGATATGTCCCAAAGAACAAAACTAAATATTATAATGAAAGATGCCCCTGAGCTCTTACATAGGAAATCACGAGAGCAGTAACAACTATGTGCTAGGAACCTTGAATGAAGACAAAATATGTATTTCTTATGATAATGACAGTATCACACCCACTTAAAGATTATTGTAATTGTCCATTCTTAACTGGATAACTTGAAATCCATCCTGCTAGAGATATTTAATAGACTGTCTACAGTAGAATTACTTAATAGACTTCTTTTTCAGTGATTGCATGAGGTCAAAATGGTATAAGGGAAATGCTCAGAGACCAAAATTGAATAGATAATTAAAAGGAAACCAGTTAACTGTGGCTGTGTTCACTTTCTGGACAGAGTTTGCTTGTCTCAGTTACCACGTTTCTTGGGAATTGGGAATGGTCACACAGAAACTAGATAAAAATTTGTCTGTATGAGATACAATATATAATTGAGGCCTACCACCTCTTTGTAACTCTCTGGAACCTCAGAAAGCTACACCCTTAATGAAAAGGTGTATTAGAACAATCTTTGACCATCAGAATAGAAAATTTGTCTATTTTCTCTTGTTGGTGTTGTTTAGTCACTCGGTCGTGTCCAGCTCTTTAAAACCTCATGGACTGCAGCACGCCAGATTCCTCTTATCTTCTACTATGTCCCAGGGTTTGCTCAAATTCATGTTCACTGAGTCAGTGATTGTATCTAACCATCTCATCCTCTGCTGCCCCCTTCTTCTTTAGCTTTCAGTCTTTGCCAGCATCAATGTCTTTCCCATTGAATTGGCTCTTTGCATCAGGTGGCCAAAGTATTGGAGCTACAGCTTCAGCATCAGTCCTTCCAAAGAATATTCAAGTTTGATTTCCTTTAGGATTGACTGGTTTGATGATCTTGCCGTCCAAGGGACTCTCAAGACTCCTCTCTAGCGCCACAGTTTGAAAGCAACAGTTCTTTGGCACTCAGCCTTCTTTATGGTCCAGCTCTCACATCCATACATGACTACTGGAAAAACCATAGCTTTGATTATAAGGATCTTTGTAATGTCTCTGCTTTTTAATATGCTGTCTAGGCTTGTCATAGTATTCCTTCCAAGGAGTAAGTGTCTTAATTTCATGGCTGCAGTCACCAACTGCAGTGATTTTGGAGCCTAGGAAGAGAAAATCTGTCTCTGCTTCTACTTTTTCCCCTTCTGTTTGCCATGAAATGATGGGGCCAGATGCCATGATCTTAGTTTTTTGAATGTTTAATTCCATGCCAGCTTTTTCACTCTGCTCTTTCCCACTTGTCAAGAAGCTTTTTAGTTACTCTACACTTTTTGCCATTAGGGCAGTATCATCTGCATATATGAGGTTGTTGATATTTCTCCTGGCAATCTTGATTCCAGCTTGTGATTCATCCAGCCCGACATTTCACTTGATGTACTCTACATATGGGTTTCCCAAGTGGTGGTGCTGCTCTTGCTGCTAAGTCACTTCAGTCATGTCCAACTCTGTGTGACCCCAGAGATGGCAACCCACCAGGCTCCCCCTGGGATTCTCCAGGCAAGAACACCGGAGTGGGTTGTCATTTCCTTTTCCAGTGCATGAAAGTGAAAGTGAAGTCTCTCAGTTGTGTCCCACTCCTAGTGACCCCATGGACTGCAGCCTACCAGGCTCCTCCGTCCATGGGATTTTCCAGGCAAGAGTACTGGAGTGGGTTGCCATTGCCTTCTCCTCCAAGTGGTGCAGTGGTAAAGAATTCTCCTAGCAATGCAGAGGACACCAGAGATGCAGATTTGATCCCTGGGTCAGGAATATTCCCTTGGAGTAGGAAATGACAACCCACTCTAGTATTTTTGCCTAGAAAATTCCATGGACAGAAGATCCTAACAGGCTACAGTCCATAATGTCTTAAAGAGTCAGACACAACTCAGCACATGAGCACAGCACATACTCTGCATAGAAGTTAAATAAATAAGGTGACAGTATACAGCCTTATCATACACCTTTCACAGTTTGGAACCAGTCAGTTGTTCCATGTCCAATTTAAACTGTTGCATCTTGACCCACATACAGGTTTCTCAGAAGACAGGGAAGGTGGTCTGAAGCTCCCATCTCTAAGAATTTCCACGGTTTGTTGTGATTCACACAGAGCTCTCTGGAACTCTGGATTAAAAAAAAAAAAAAAAAAGATCTTCTCTGGGACTTCTTAACCATAGGCATGCCCTCACATAAGTTTGATATGAATTTAAATTTTCCAAGCTGAGAACTTAACGTTAAAACGTAGTACTGAGCTGGTGATACACTGTAATGCCAGAAAGAAACAAAACTCAAAGATGTAGCAGCATATATCCTCAACCAAGCCACAGTTTATTCTAATGTGTAAAGCCCCTATGAGGCTGTGTTCATAATACAAAATAATAAGACAGGAAAAAGTTCAGCATGATCAAGAGTCAGTGGATATAGCAAACAATAGAGCTAAACCTCCAAGAATTTCAGATAATAGAATTATTGGATGGGGACTATAAAATGTTCAAACTAAATCTTATAAGAAGAGATTAAATATACAATATGAAAATAAGATACTAGTGAAAGCAGTTAGGCAGATATAACAAATAGAACTTTTTGAAATGGAAAAAATAGTCCTAAAAGTTAAAACTTAATGAGTAGATTAAACAGTGCATGTAAGAATTAATGGACTGAAGGATAGAGCTGAGGATATTTTTGAGACTACAGCATACAGAAAGAATATATGAAAGAGAAATTTTAAAAAATGATAGCTTGAGTAAAAAGCTCTAATTCATGGGGTTGGACTTCTAGAGAAAGGCTTATTCAAATAAACGGTGCTTGGGAATTTTCCAGCATTGGTGAAACACAGACCAGGCTCAGTAAGTACTGTTAGACTCAGTATGTACTGAGTCTAATAAGATTTGATTTTACCGAATTTGAAAGCTAATAAGTTAGCTTGTTACAGTTTCATGGATGCTAGCAGAAAACATGAGATTCCTGGGTCAGAGACTAAGGACTTAATTACTCCTGAGCTGGTAAGTGTGAGCATGACATTTGCCTTGTTTCCTCCTGCCTTCCTCCACATCTCCCCCGTGCTGTGCAGAGGGCTCAGTGGATGCCTGCACATGTGGTGGGTTCCTTTAGAAGAAAGGAACATTGAGCTTGGGGAACCTGCCTTTTTATAGCAAGCAATGAATAAGCTTGTTCTTTGTCCCAGGGGAGACATTATCTCATTTCTCAAGTTTGCACCAGGCGAATGCAGTCCTGAGAAACAACCCACGTAAAGAATGGTCAGAGCCTTGCATTCATGGCAATACCAAGTGGGAGAGCTATGGAGAATTACCTCTCTGTAGGAAGCACATCGTGTTCTAAGCTAGATAAAACTAAATCCACACCCAGATAGATATTGGTAGTGAAAGTGAGTTATTCATTTCCTGGAAGCAGCATCAAGGAAAGCTCCAGACTGTGAGATTTGACCTGCTTTTGACATTTTTGATTGATAATTGACCGCAATAAAATATTTTGGCCTTTCATGAGTTTTTCAGATATGATAAAATCTGATTATAAAACTTAATTTGCTTATCTCACTGGGTTTTGATAAAAAAGTAAGCATTGAAAATGATAATTTGCTATCTTAAATAACAGAACTTGGTTGTTTGACTAGTAACACTGTCGTAAAACAAAGATGTGATGTATATCTGTCGAATCTCGAAGCAACAGTTAGAACTGGACATGGAACAACAGACTGGTTCCAAATAGGAAAAGGAGTATGTCAAGTCTGTGTATTGTCACCCTGCTTATTTAACTTATATGCAGAGTACATCATGAGAAACGCTGGATTGGAAGAAGCACAAGCTAGAATCAAGATTGCCGGGAGAAATATCAATAACCTCAGATATGCAGATGACTCCACCCTTATGGCAGAAAGTGAAGAGGAACTCAAAAGCCTCTTGATGAAAGTGAAAGAGGAGAGTGAAGAAGTTGGCTTAAAGCTCAACATTCAGAAAACGAAGATCATGGCATCCGGTCCCATCACTTCATGGGAAATAGATGGGGAAACAGTGGAAACAGTGTCAGACTTTTTTGGGGGGGCTCCAAAATCACTGTAGATGGTGACTGCAGCCATGAAATTAAAAGACGCTTACTCCTTGGAAGGAAAGTTATGACCAACCTAGATAGCATATTCAAAAGTAGAGACAATACTTTGCCAACAAAAGTCCGTCTAGTCAAGGCTATGGTTTTTCCATTGGTCATGTATGGATGTGAGAGTTCGACTGTGAAGAAGGCTGAGCGCCGAAGAATTGATGCTTTTGAAGTGTGGTGTTGGAGAAGACTCTTGAGAGTCCCTTGGACTGCAAGGAGATCCAACCAGTCCATTCTGAAGGAGATCAGCCCTGGGATTTCTTTGGAGGGAATGATGCTGAAGCTGAAACTCCAGTACTTTGGCCAGCTCATGCGAAGAGTTGACTCATAGGAAAAGACTCTGATGCTGGGAGGGATTGGGGGCAGGAGGAGAAGGGGACGACATAGAATGAGATGGCTGGATGGCATCACTGACTTGACGTGAGTCTGAGTGAACTCTGGGAGTTGGTGATGGACAGGGAGGCCTGGTGTGCTGCAATTCATGGGGTCGCAAAGAGTCAGACACAACTGAGCGACTGAACTGAACTTAAGCCAACTAATGTGTCTTTTTAAAAATGTAATTGTTATCCTTTTAAACTAGCATTTAATTTACACTCTGATGAGTAGCTTAGCAGCTCCATGGCAGTAACAGATAAAGTAAAATCTCCAATCATTTTGGATGCATATATACCATAGAGAATGTTAAGGTTTGCTTCTAATTGTGAAGTCTGTACTGGCAATTGAATTCAGTGTGGGCAGGTTTTTCCCTGTATGTACTATGCCATTTTATGTAAGGGACTTGAATGTCCACAGGTTTTGGTTCTGGAACCAATCCCACTGTAGATACCTAGAGATGTCAGTGTATGTTACTTTCACTTTTGCTGTTCTATATCTGTGAAGGTGTTAACCTTAAAATGGAATACAGTAGGTTAGTATTTTTTCCAAAGAAAACAATGTATTTTTAGCAGAGTGCAAACTGGGATGCTTCTGAGTTAGAAGTTGTGCACTACCAAAATAATTGTTTATTTTTTAACCTTTAATTTCTTGTATCCTTCTTAACAGTGTGTAGTATTGACGGAGATGAAACTTTCAGTGCAGAAGAAGATCAATGACTTCTGCCGCTCTCAGTGCCCTCCAATTAAGGTGATAATATCACTTAATAATGACACATAGTTTACCAAAGAAAATGCACTTTCACTATTAGAATTTGTAGCTTTTCAGTGAATTGCACAAGAAACTTCTTACATGAGTAATATTTTTAATTTTGATTTTCAAAGTGTGATCCAAGGACACTGAGGGTCCCTGAGATCCTTTCTTAGGGTCTGCAAAGTCAAACTATTTTTAAAATATTATTGAAATGTTATTTGCCTTTTTCACTTTGATTCTCTTATGGGGTGCAGTAGAGTTTCCAGAGTCTACTTGATGGTGATATCATTGCTGTAACAGCTGAAGGAATGTGTGTTTATGTTGGCTTTTCTTTCTAACGCAGTGATTATCAGTAGATTTAACCCACATAAACAAAAGCTCATTTGATTGTCAATAATTTTTAAGAACATGAAGGGATCATGAGACCAAAAAGAAAGAACTGTTGAATTGTAAAAGTAGAATAGAGGTGGCCAGACCTGTTAGAGGCTAATGCAGTAAGTAGTCCAAGTGAGAGATGCTGGTGCCTTTTTCAAAAGAGATGAAAATAGAGATTGTGAAAAGTTGTTGAATTTGAAGTATCCTTTGTAAAAAAGACTAATGGATTGAGCATGGATAAATGAGAGTTGTGAAGGAAAGAATGATCAAGAATGACTCTGAAATTTTTGTCCAAAATAATTAGATAAGTAGTGATGATACTCAGAAGACTGGAAAGAGGTCTAGATGGGACAAATCATAATTCATCCCCTGCAGTTGAATGCATACTACTAACTGCACTTCTTTATTGGAGTCCTTTATTCCTTTGAAAAAAGAAAAATGCTATTTGTTCCTTTGAGATAGGCACTGAACTATCATCATTCTGTATCAGATAGATGTACTGAAAATTTTTGGACTGTGGTATTTACATAGCATATATATACCTTATAGAACATTTGTGCCATAGTTCATAAATTATTAAGATGAATAAGATATATAGTAGTCATTAAACTTCGAACAGGGGAGAGAAGTTTTATAAAGTAATTATGCTGCTGCTAAGTCACTTCAGTCGTGTCTGAATCTGTGCGACTCCATAGATGGCAGCCCACCAGGCTCCCTTGTCCCTGGGCAACCCCATGAACTCTAGCCCACCAGGCTCCTCTGTCCATGGGATTTTCCAGGCAAGAGTACTGGAGTAGGGTGCCATTGCCTTCTCCAATTATACTAGTTTATAAACTAAAATTTTTGTTTGTGTGATGGATACATTTATCCATACTTTAAAGTTTTGCAAAGAAATTGTTTTTCAATTTGCAAACTTAAAAGTTTCTAACTTTCTTCTGTTTCATGACTCATAAAGAATGCTGTAAATAGCTATTTCAATAGTAAAGGCAGTGCATGATCAAGTAGAAGGTAATCTGTTAACCGTTTTATGACTTTATTTGATAGGGAGTATAAGTCATTTTAATGAGCTACATTCTTATGCCTAAATATGAATAGGCTAGTTTTTCTTGGAAAAATATCAGTTTATACAGTATCATGTGTGTTACAGATTAAGAATTTTTCTTTATTATCAGTATCTAAAAATAAGCACAAGAACAATTTCTTTATATTTTCTTAGAACAGAGTATGTGTCTGTGTGTGTGTATGGAATAAAAATCACTTTCAAGAACACATTTATGACTGTGTTTAAGAATTTGGTTTTTACCTTTCCTGACTTCGATGTGCTCTGTTCCTCAGTCCCTTTTCTGATGACTCACTCTTAGCTTTTAGCTCTCTTTTGTTTTCCTCTAACTCTACCGCTTTTGGTGAATGGACACTCCATTCTGCTTTTCTAAAATGAAAAACAAGAATTCACTGCTAGACTATTAAACCAAGGTATCTCTTTCTTATATTCTGTGCTTGATTTTTAGGATAAGGCAGGAGTTTTTGTTATTTAAAAATAACAGAATGATGTAATTCTGTAAAATTACAGAATGATGTAAATCCAATGATGTGCTGATGTTGCGTCTAGTTTTGTGACACTAATATCCAATCCTAAATACCTAAACTCTCGATTCTGAAACCACTTTACAAATAATTTATCATATTTGTGATCACTTTATATCTCAAAGAATATGCTTAATTATAAATAAAATGGTCACCAGAGGGTCCAAAGATAGTTGAGTTTTTTTCTTTATATAAATGTATTAAGCTTGAACTTGTTTTTTCATTTCACAGTTCATCAGTGCAGATGTACATGGAATTTGGTCACGGTTGTTTTGTGATTTTGGTGATGAATTTGAAGTTTTAGATACAACAGGAGAAGAACCAAAAGAAATTTTCATTTCAGATATAACGCAAGTATGATTATATATGTGTATTATTGTTTATGATTGATTTTTAAGTTGATGTTTTTAAAAGGTAATATTAGCAAAATATTGTAATACACAGTCTTTTTTATTTGATTAAAATTGAAGTTGGAATATTAAGAAAGTATTCTGGTTTCCATCTAACATTTAATAATTGATAGATCAGCATTTGCTGATATCATTAATTTTAATTTTGTTTTATGTCATGTTCCTATGGGACATTAATTGTGAATCAGTGTTTACTGAACAATTTATTGTGTCAGATCATAGATGTATTAGGTGTGCCATAAGTCACTTGGCCCGACACTCTTGACTCCAGGAAGATGGACACTTAAGTCATCACAGACAAAAGCTTTTCTAATTTGAAATATTTCTAAAAATTTGGAGGAGGATGAAACCTTAAGAGTTAATTAACCGTCAAATCAAAAGGTCTGAATTTTCTAACTGTGTTCTCTTAATGTCATGCAAGCTTAATTTTTTATTACCTAAAACAATTGGAGAAACTATTATGATCCACTTTTACTACTGTTTCCTTTTAGCCTAAATCACTAACTTTATTTGCACTCTTTATAATCAGTTTCCATTAAAGCTCAAAAGAAGCCAAGTACAAAGGGTGAAAATATACTTTCAGTAGTATTTGTGCTTCTGTCTTTTTGCTTTGTTTTTAAACCCAGTGTTAATGTTGGCATTCTCACCACTTTTTAAGGCAAATTCATTAAAAAGTCATTTTTTGTATCTGTTTGCTTACAGAATAGTTTGTTGTTCAGCCTTTTACCTTCTCTAGTTATTGTTAGTTTGTCCCTGAGAATATTATAGAGTTAGAATAAGCTCCAAGGAATCTTGTATTGCACTGATATTTTCTTTTATTAAACAGTGCAGTAAATATGGAAACTAGCCATAAAAAATCAGAAAAATATCCTATAGTCTTCATTTAACTTATCTGCAAGTCATTTCTCCTTAAGGTCCTTATGAATTCTATTATTCTTGAGATAGTATTAATAGTAAACCCACACTACATTAATTTTTTCTACATGTTTTTGGTCTTAATTGTATTTCTCAAATCATTAAACAGCAAGAGAATTTTTAGAATCTACACAATTATGAGATAATAATAATTTTATTAGGTTTTATATAAATTAAATCATTATCACCTTATTTAAGCAATGGTTGGCTTATATGCAGTTAGGAAATTTCTATTTGTCTGCTGTATCTCATGCACCCTCTTAGATGAGATAAGCTAATTTCTTCTATTTTTACCTGATATGCAGGACTATATACTATTTCTTTGATTTAAAGTGTTGCAGCTTTATACTGTTAATATCACTTTCCTAGCATTAAATTTCCATCCTTCATTCTTAGATTTCTTTGATTTTCAAACTTAGACTCATCTTTTATGTACACAGTCTTTCATGTTGTTGTTATTGTTGTTCAGTCAGTAAGTCATGTCTGACTCTTCATGACCCCATGGACCGCAGCACACCAGGCCTCCCTGTCCTTCAGTATTACCCAGAGTTTGCCCAGGTTCACGTCCACTGCATCAGTGATACTGTCCAACTATCTCATCCTCTGCTGCTCTCTTCTCCTCTTGCCCTCAATCTTTCCTAGCCTTAGGGTCTTTTCCAGTGAGTTGGCTTTTGGTATCAAGTGGCCAAAGTACTGGAGCTTCAGCTTCAGCATCAGTCCTTCTGATGAGTATTCAGGGTTGATTTCCTTTATGACTGACTGGTTTGATCTCATCAGTGTCCAAGGAACTCTCAAGAGTCTTCTGTAACACCACAATTTGAAAACATTAATTCTTTGGTGCTCAGCCTTCTCTGTGATTCAGCTCTCACATCCGCACATGTGAGACCATAGTTGTGACTGTACAGCCCCTTGTTGGCAAAGTGATGTCTTTGATTTTGAATATACTGTCTAGGTTTGTCATTGCTTTCCTTCTAAGAAACCCGTGTCTTCTAATTTCATGGCTGCAGTCACCATTCACAGTGATTTTGGAGCCCAAGAAGAGAAAATCTGTCACTGCTTCTACTTTTCCCCCTTCTATTTGCCATGAAGTGATGAGTCTTTCATAAATGACTTTAAAACTTGAATTCAGTCACTTTGAGTATTTTTTATAAATCACAGGAATCCTTGAATTTGTGAAATATTTGAACTGCTTGTGATATATATTTCTGCTGAACCAAGAAGTTATAAACATTCATAAAAAATGATACGGCTGTCACTGTTTTGTGACAGTTCTTTAAATATTTGTGTTTATGATGGAAGGAGAGGAATGGCTTGCAATTTTGGTTGTTTTGAGAATTTTATGACAACATGGTCCTTTTTATGTGAGATTTGGAATTTGTATAAAAAAGGACTATGTGAACTTGTTTTTGCTCTTTATTTCTAGGCTAATCCTGGCATTGTCACTTGCCTTGAAAATCATCCTCACAAACTTGAAACAGGACAGTTCCTAACATTTCGAGAAATTAATGGAATGACAGGCTTAAATGGATCCACACAACAAATAACTGGTAAGTTTATGTTTATTAATTTGTTTATACTTATTCATTATTCAGTGCATTTATAGTTCAGAACTCTACTTTTTGAGAACACACCATCAACTCAAAAGGGGTGATCCAGTTCTTCACCTTAAGACATTCAATCCAACTTGTTGTTTAGTTGCTCAGTCGTGTGCAACTCTTTGCAACCCCATGAACTGCAGCACACTAGGTTTCCCTGTCCTTCATCATCTCCTTGAGCTTGCTCAAATTTATGTCCATTGAGTTGGTGATGCCATCCAACCATCTCGTCCTCTGTCGACACTTCTCCTGCCTTCAGTCTTTCCCAGTGTCAGGGTCTTTTCTAATGAGTCAATGCTTCACATCAGGTAGCCATGTATTGGAGCTTCAGCTTCAGCATCAGTTCTTCCAATGAATATTCAAGGTTGATTTCCTTTTGGATTGACTGGTTTGATCTCCTTGCAGTCCAAGGGACTCTCAAGAGTCTTGTCCGACACGACAGTTCAGAAGCCTCAATTCTTTGGCGTTCAGCTTTCTTTATAGTCCAACTCTCACATGCATACATGACTACTGGAAAAAACCTAGCTTTGACTATATGGACCATTGTCAGCAAAGTAATCTTTCTGCTTTTTAACATGCTCTCTAGGTCTGTCATAACTTTTCTTCCAAGGAACAAGCGTCTTTTAATATCATGGCTTCAGTCACCATCTGCAGTGATTTTGGAGCCCAAGAAAACAAAGTCTGTCACTGTTCCCATTGTTTTCCCATCTATTTGCCATGAAGTAATGGGACTGGATGCCATGATGTTAGTTTTTTGGATGTTGAGTTTTTTTTCTTAATTATTTAATTGGAGGATAATTAGTTTACAATATTGTGATGATTTTGCCATCAGCCACAGGTAGATATCTACAGGTGCACATGTTTACCCTCATCCCAAACCCCCCACCCCATCCCTCTGGGTTGTCCCAGAGCACCAGCTTTGAATTCCCTGCTTCATGCATCAAACTTGCATTGGACGTCTATTTTACGTATGGTAATATACATGTTTCAGTGCTATTCTCTCAAATCTTCCCACCCTCGCCTTCTCCCACAGAGTCCAAAAGTCTGTTCTTTATATCTGTGTCTCGTTTGCTGCCTTGAATATAGGGTCGTTATTACTGTCTTTATAAATTCCATGTATATGTGTTAACATACAGTATTCGTGTTTCTCTTCCTGACTTACTTCACTCTGTATAATAGGCTCCAGTTTCATCCACCTCATTAGAACTGACTCAGATGCATTCCTTCTTATAGCTATGTAATATTTCATTGTGTATATGTACCACAACTTCGTTATCCATTCGTCTGCCGGTGGACATTTAGGGAATATTTAGTGTTAAGCCAGCTTTTTCTCCCTCCTCTTTCACCTTCATCAAGAGGCTCTTTAATTCCTCTTTCCTCTCTGCCATAAGGGTGGTATCATCTGCGTATCTGAGGTTATTGATATTTCTCCCAACAATCTTGATTCCAGCTTGTGCTTCCTCCAATCCAGCATTTCACACAATGTAGTCTGCATATAACTTAAATAAGCAGGGTGACGACATACAGCCTTGATGTACTCCTTTCCCAATTTGTAACCAGTCCATTGTTCCATGTCTGGTTCTAACTATTGGTTCTTGACTTGCATACAGATTTCTCAGGAGGCAGGTAAGGTGGTCTGGTATTCCCATTTTTTAAGAATTTTCCACAGTTTATTGTTATCCACACAATGTAAGGAGATACTAACATTAGGCAGTGGTGTTACAGAGAAAAGGCATTCTGAGAACTCTAACCTTAGCAAGGATCCCTGCCAGTTTTGGTGTAGCAGCAGTAGAGTTGGGGTATCTTGATTATAACTGGTTGTGTTCGCTTAGGAAGATGGTGATAAGAGTATTCTGTACAGAAGCAAGCAATAAGAAACAAGACAGAATTCAAGGAACTTACAGATATAGCAGCTCTACAGTGGGAGTTGAGATAGCAAGAGACATACTGTTATCTCATGGTAGATAAGTGAAGATTCTGACACCTTATTTATTCACACATTAGGGAGTGCAAAAAAGGGAGCAAATTTTGGAGAGAAGATGAGTACAGTCTAGGCTGTTTAGGGGAAGTGACAGTGAAGTATTCAAGTGAAGATACTTTTTTGTTCAGTGACTTGGAAAAAAGGGATGAATGAATGTTAACTGCAGGCAGATTTGTGGACTTATTGGCAGGAAACTGAAGGAGTCTGTTTTGTTAGTAGACTAAGGTGAAATCATGACCCAAAGGAGAGATAAGGTGTCAAGGGCAGAGATCTGAAGAGAATAAACAGTTTTAAAAATCCAAAAGTTACCAGGTTTCATTTAAGGCCATTTGAAATTGAAGAGAATAAATGTATGGCATCATTAGTTTCATAGTTTATGATTTTCCTCCAGCCATGTGTAAAAGAGGTAAAGACATTGCTTTACATTGTGTAACTCACTGACAGCATGTTTACACCTGTTCAGCTGAGAGTGACTCAGTTTTATCTTTAGGGCATCTGAACATGTAATTATGTGATTAGTGTATAGACTGGTGGTAAACTGATTACCTTTTTTTCTTTTAATGACTACAAAAATGGATCCTTAGGGGAGAAAAAAGTCAGTCCCTGTTATGAGCTCTTCATAGCAAAACAATTTTGAATCTATTTTTAAGAAGCTTTGGTAATAAATCTATTGTATTTTGTTTCTCAGACTGTATCTAAATATGTAAAATATAGGTTCAGATTATTGATGTTAAAAATTTTGTGTCTATTTTTGCATAAATTGACTCAGTTATTTAAGAGTATCCTTTTTTGTTTTGGGGTCCATTCAGTGGTGGACTGTGGTGCTGGATCCAAATCTTGGGGCTATATTTATGAAAGGAGAAATCACTGGATAACAAGAAATGAAAATAAAGAAAACCCACATTTTGCATGAAAAATTCTTTGAGCAGAGAAAGAATATTTAAGTAGAGGAGCAATTGATAAGTCTTTTTGTCTCCTGATATTTATTAATTGATACTTTACTGCTTTAAAGTAATTTTCCTGTTACTTGAAAAGCATTTTTAAATGACTAAAATAGTATATGTTTATTCTTGATATAAATTGCTAACATCCAGTGGATCATTGAAAAAGCAAGAGAGTTCCAGAAAAACATCCTATTTCTGCTTTATTGACTATGCCAAAGCCTTTGACTGTGTGGGTCACAATAAACTGTGGAAAATTCTTCTTGAGATGGGAATACCAGACCACCTGACCTGCCTCTTGAGAAACCGACATGCAACAACAGACTGGTTCCAAATAAGAAAAGGAGTATGTCAAGGTTGTATATTGTCACCCTGCTTATTTAACTTCTATGCAGAGTACATCATGAGAACCGCTGGGCTGAAGGAAGCACAAGCTGGAATCAAGATCGCTGGGAGAAATACCAATAACCTCAGATATGCAGATGACACCACCCTTATGGCAGAAAGTGAAAAAGAACTAAAGAGCCTCTTGATGAAAGTGAAAGAAGAGAGTGAAAAAGTTGATTTAAAGCTCAACATTCAGAAAACTAAGATCCTGGCATCCGGTCCCATCACTTCATAGCAAATAGATGGGGAAACAGTGTCAGACTTTATTTTGGGGGGCTCCAAAATCACTGCAGATGGTGATTGCAGCCATGAAATTAAAAGACACTTACTCCTTGGAAGGAAAGTTATGACCAACCTAGATGGCATATTGAAAAGCAGAGACATTACTTTGCCAACAAAGGTCTGTCTAGTCAAGGCTATGGTTTTTCCAGTGGTCATGTATGGATGTGAGAGTTGGACTGTGAAGAAAGCTGAGCGCCGAAGAATAGATGCTTTTAAACTGTAGTGTTGGAGAAGGCTCTTGAGAGTCCCTTGGACTGCAAGGAGATGCAACCAGTCCATCCTAAAGGAGATCAGTCCTGGGTGTTCATTGGAAGGACTGATGCTAAAGCTGAAACTCCAGTACTTTGGCCACCTGATGCGAAGAGCTGACTCATTTGAAAAGACCCTGATGGCTGGGAAAGATTGAGAGCAGGAGGAGAAGCGGACGACAGAGGATGAAATGGTTGGATGGCATCACCGACTCAATGGACATGGGTTTGGGTGGACTCCGGTAGTTGGTTATGGACAGGGAGGCCTGGCGTGCTACGGTTCATGGGGTCACAAAGAATCGGACACACCTGAGCGACTGAATTGAACTCATTCTTTATATATGTGTGTGTGTATATATATGTGTATATGTGTGTGTATATATATATGTTTAAATAGAGTTAAAAACGAGTACTGTTTCAGACCTCTCCCCTCTACTCCAGAATTAACGGCAACTAAGTTCAATGTTTACTCTGCTGGTCTTTTCTGTCTAGTTAATATATAAGGCTTTTTTATTTAATTAAATTTTTGGAATAAGCAAATCATTCAAAAGAAAAAGAAGGCAGATGTTTACAATGAAAAACTTTACTGCCCACCTTTGGCTCCCTCTCATTCTTATCTGTTCATTCTTCTTAGTTTATTAGATGCCCTTCCAGGCTTTCCTTAGGCATTTTTACATACAAGGTAGCATCTTATGAATAGAAACCCTTTGCGTGTCCATTAAACTAAAGATCTCGATGGTCTTTTCATATCATTAGTGTAGAATAGTCTCCTCCTCTCCCCTTTATGGCTCATAGTATTTCATGGTCTCTTGAATATGGTATAGTATAATTTTGATTTGCATTTTATGTATTATGAATGAGGTTAAGTATCTTTTCTTAAGCTTTAGAGCTGTTTCATTTTCCTTTAATGTGAGTCACCTATCCTTTACCCATTTTCTTAATGAGTATTATTGATCATTTTTCCCCAAACTCCTAATATATGGGGCATATTTGCTAAGGGTTGTTTTTTTTTTTAATATGAGTCACAAACACTTTTTTGTAATGTGGAATTTGACTTTGTGATGGCTTTTACTGTGTGTATATGATGTGAAAGTTTTCTATTTTTTCTTAGATGTTTTTGAGTCATAATTAGAAATGCTTTCCTTACTGCAAAGTTTTAAAGAAATTTTTATCCCTTACTCTTATCTAATAATCTTTTTGACATTTAAAACTTATGTCCATTTGGAGTACTTCCCCACGTGACTTTTTTCCCCCAAAATTTATTGAGTCATCTTTTCTTTACTGGTTTGTGGTACCACCTTAATTTTGTCTTTTGCGGGTCTGTTACTGAATAATAAATCTTTCTGCCTTTCTATTCATGAGCCAGTATCACAGTTGTATTATTATCTACTATGTATATAACACATACCAGAATATTAATTATTGAGGCTTCATAAAGTATTTTAATACCTAATAATAAGCACCTCTCATTTCCTTTTTTCCTTCCAAGTTTTCTTGGGTGTTTTCACGTTTAAGTCCTTATATTCATATTGGAAAGATAATCTGTCTAGCTCCCCAACTTCCACCTACCCACACACCCCCTGAAATAGAAAAGATTTATACTGAAATCTTCTTAATTTTTTAAATTAGGAAAAATTAACATCTTTTTGATCATAAACTTTCAAATTAAATACTCATATCAGTAGATAATGGTTTTCTTTTTTCCCTTCTTGTAGTGGTATCACCATTTTCTTTTAGCATTGGTGATACTACAGAACTGGAACCTTATTTACATGGAGGCATAGCTATTCAAGTTAAGACTTCTAAAACATTCTGCTTTGTAAGTATTTTTTTTTCTTAAATATATTTCTTTACGGAAGAATGGCAAGAGAGAAAAAAAAAACAATAAAATTACTCGTTGAAGGGATTTTGTTTTTTAATCTGTACCCACTTTGAGGAAAATGAAATCAATGGAAATAAACCGACATTAACAAAAAAAATTCAGGGAGTTGATCATACTTCTTATAATTACTTCCTAAGACAGAAGATGTAACTAATATGTATTTGAAAAGTTTAACAAGCATTGATTCAGTATATATTTTGTTTTATTATTCAGTTACATTTTTAAAGCAGAAGAAATATTTCTTTTATTTATCATATTTGTTATTCCAGGTTTTTAGATTTTAATTTTTTGGGGTTTCACGAAGGTGTATGTTAGATATGTTAAATAATTCCTATAAACTGAGATTGAAAGGAAATGTATGTATCTGTTTAAAGAGAATGTAGAGACTACTTTTATCAAGGAATTAAGGAGCCTCTTGCTGAGAGGCTAACTTCTTAAATCCTTAGGCCACTTCTCATTATAAGTAGTCTAATATATCTCTTTTTTCTTGAAAGTTCTCAAGGTGTTGACTTGACTAACTTCTTTTCCAGAACAATTATTAACTGAAGTCCTCTGCAAGGTTTTGTTCAGCCCAGAGTTAGAGCAAAACAACAGATTAAAATACTGCATCTTGTCAAATCTGCCCCAGCATTGCTTCCTCTTCCTATTGTCCCTAGTTTTTAATTATGCTTCAACTTATGCCTCAATAAATTTAAGATTGGGTTTGGTGGGGTTTTTTTCAGAGGGGGTGGTTTATTGTCTTGTTTGTTGAGTTTTTTGGCCTTCGTGTGTTCTTTGCTCCACACAAAAAATTTTAACTGGGTAATATTCAAGTCTTGTCAGATATAACAAGTCTTGAAACTTGGTATCAGAAAACATAATGTAGCTCTTCGATTAAGATAATAGATTTTTCCGAGTGCACACACACATGTTTAAGTTTTCCAAATTTATTATGTGGAGTAGGTTGTCCAGTTGCATTTAACATTAAAAATATAAAGTGAGGTAGTAAGAAACTGAGTAACCAGGGAATGATAGCTAC
Source organism: Bos taurus (assembly GCF_002263795.3). NCBI lineage: Eukaryota > Metazoa > Chordata > Mammalia > Artiodactyla > Bovidae > Bos > Bos taurus. The sequence continues at coordinate 83,368,304 of NC_037333.1, read as the reverse complement.
TTTACATTTCAGTTAAAACGTATTAGCCCAACCTTACTTATATCAGACCTCTTAGAAGGAGCCGTTGCTTTTAGTGTTCTGTGTCATTTATCAAGTAGTCACTTGCTTGCTCTGAAGTAATAGTGGATTTTTTTCTATTGTTTGTTTTGTTTTTTTTCTATTAGGAATCATTAGAGATGCAACTAAAACATCCAAAGTACCTTATTGTGGATTTTAGCAAACCTGAGGTAAACAAACACTGTAGATTTGAGAGACGCAGTGCAGTGGGGGATGGGAATGATAAGCAATTATAAATTTAAAACAGACCAACTATATGTATATATAAATATATATAGTGCAACTATATATATATATAGTGCAACTGTGTGTGTATATATATATATATAGTGCAACTATATAGAGAGAGCCACTATATATATATTTATAGTGTGTGTGTGTGTGTGTGTGTGTATATATACACATACACTTTTCTGTCAGATCATTAGCTTCTTTAAAAATAAAGGTTGTATTCATGTATCAGGCTGACTCCTAGATTAAAAATAGGATTTTATATAATGGAAAATGTTTGAATAATAAGGAAAAGGTTTTCTTTTATGATATGCCAGGTTTGATAGTTAAAAGGTGGTTTCATTAATTATGCAAAAATCTTATTAAGAGATTTTCTGAATCATGTAGAGTTTTATATAATATTTCTTCCCTAAAAATCTTGGAAGCATTTATTTTGCTTTTTGAAATCACTGGATCAGTTTTATATTGGTGAATGTATTTGTGATAAGTAAAGAATTATAATAACAGTTTCCAAATTTATAAATAATTGATAAGGAAAGAAAAAGGAATTCTCATACCAACATTTTGTTTCCTTTGTTTAGCTGATACTACTTTGTTTCATTGGATAACCTAATGAAAACTAGTCATACAGCCTGGGATTAAAACTTGGATCTGTTACTTAACTATAGATTGAAGTCAAGTCCTTTAACTTCTCAAGCCTCAGCTTCCTCATCTGTTAAATAAAGATAATAGTAATAAGCTAATTCGTCTATTAAGTTAAATAATGTCTTAAAAGTGTTAGCACAGTGCCTGACACATATTATACACTCAATAAATACTGACCAATTTTTAATGTTCTCAATAGGCACCTTTAGAGATTCACTTAGCCATGCTTGCCTTGGACCAGTTTCAGGAGAACTATAGTCGCAAGCCAAATATTGGGTAATGTTCTTTCTTTGAAACAACCTTTTTTCTTATTGTAATACTACTAGATACACCAAATTGTGTAAACACTTCTGACCTAGCCTGTTTTTCTCCTAGAAGTGGAAAGATCAATTTATAAAAATGGAGTTATACTAAATAAAATTTTTCCTATTTTGAAGTCTTCAAAAGCTACAACTTAAAAAAATCTGAGAACTATTGAATTATAAATCCATTATATAATTTTTACCTTCTACATATTGTTATAAAAAGTTTTTGCTTTGTACATTTAAAACTAAATTCTTACTTATAAACTGTTCTTAAATGAGCCTGATTTTGAAGGAATGGATTTATAAACCAGCTGTCTTTAAAGTCAGTAAATACTTCGTGTTACATGGTTGGCAAAAGTCCAGTTTTTTAACATATTTCTTAAATTTCAATTAGCTATTGAGAAAATTGACATTGAGGTACTTTATTTTGAATTCTAGGTGCCAACAAGATTCAGAAGAACTGTTGAAACTAGCAACATCTATAAGTGAAACCTTGGAAGAGAAGGTGAATATTCAGTTTGGGTGTCAAAAATTGTATAACATAGAAATTTTCTATATATTAATGTTCTCTTAGCCTTCAAATTCCAGTTTTGCTATTTATTGACTCTTTGACAGTAGGCAAGTTACTTGACATTAAATTCAACTTGAGTTTTTCAAACCTTTGCCTCTTTTAATTAGATCGTTTTCTTATTGATTGAGTTCTTTATATATAGAAATCAGTTTTTTATCAGATACACATTTTATAGGTATTCTCTTCCAGTCGGTGGGTTGTCTTTTCATGTTATTACAATGTCTTTCAAGGAACAGAAGTTTTTAATATTGATAAAGTTTAATTCATCAGTTTTTTCTTTTTTACGGTTTGTGCCTTTGTTAAGCCAAAATCACAAAGCTTTTCTCCTTTATTTTCTTCTAGAAGATTGATTGTGTTGTGAGTTTGTGTTTATAGACCTTGCACAGTGTACATCATTATACATTTTGAACTCATTGTGTACAGTTTTGTAAATTTATGAATTCATCTTTTTCTACCTTGTCAGGCATAGAACTAAGTTAATTTTTTGTATCAGAATATCCAGTAATTCTAGACTGTTTATTGAAAAGACAGTTTTTTCTTCATTGTTTTTTTGGCTTCTTTGTCAGAAATTCATTGACCACATATGTGCACGGCTCTTTCTGAATTCAGTATTGTCTTCCATTGGTTGTTTCTGTCTTTCTACTAGTACCATCCTTTCTTGACTACTGTAGCTTTTAAATAAGACTTGAAATCACATGTGCTCTCTGGTGCATTTCTCAGAAAGAAAGTGAAAGTGTTAGTCACTCTGTCATGTCCAACTCTTTGCAACCCCATGGAATGTAGCCTGTCTGATTTCTCTGTCCGTGGATTCTCCAGGCAAGAATAATGGAGTGGGTAGCCATTCCCTTCTCCAGGGGATCTTCCCGACTCAGGGATTGAACCCAGGTCTCCTGCATCTGCAGATCTGAACCACCAGGGAAGCATTTCTCAGAAGGAGTTTAGAATTAACAGTATTCCCCTCTAAATACACAAATACTGTTATTTCATGTAGAATTTCAAGAGATTAATTGATCCCTACTTGAATCTTAAATTAAGATTACAGTTACTGATATTGAAAGAATAAGAAGAGAAAAGAGAAGCCAGAGCTCATGAAGAGATCTTTGTGACAAATAAGAAATTGTGCTAAAATAATAGCTCTAAAATCCAGATCTCCATTTTTTCCTTAAAAATACTAATAAATTATATTTTGAAAAACATCATCTTTAAGTATGATAATGAGAACTTTGTGATGAGTGGCCCTTAGATTAGTACGTAAAAGTGCCATTACTCTTTTGATTTTTTTTCTAAACTGCCTTTTCTTTTAAGATTTTTTTTTTTTTAGAGTTCTGTTTATTTATTTTTTGACTGTGCTGGGTCGTCTTTGCTGCGTGGGTTTTTCTCTAGTTACACCACATGGGGGCTACTCTGTAGTTGCAGTATGCAGGCTTCTCATCTTGGTAGCTTCCCTTGTTGCAGAATGCGGACTATCGAGGGTACACAGGCTTTAGCAGCTGCAACACGTGGGCTCAGTAGTTGCAGCTCCCAGGCTCTAGAGTACAGGCTCAACAGTTGTGATACACCAGCTTAGTTGCTTCTGTAAACTGCCTTTTCTAACAATACACTGCCTCATTTTGTTACTGTTTTACTTTTTATGTACCACTTAACGTAAAATGATAGCTCCTTATCCCTTCTTATCCTTGGACCATTTTATTTTTATTTATCTGGTTCAAGGTTTTACCATGTTTTTCATTAAAATGTGTCTTTAAAAATTCTGGCTAATTAACATCACAGAACTGTTCTCTAACAAGAACTATAAATGGTTGATAATCTAGTTAATTCTAAGTTGTTCCCTAGTGTAACGTGGAGAGTCAAAAAACAAAAATGCATGGGTACTGGTCAAGAAAAATACTGTTTAAGTTAACTGACATGCAGTTGGATCTTTTGTTATGAGATTGGGACTTTTTTTAGGATTTAAAAACTATTCTGGAAATTGAGTAGCTCTTTTAAAAGTTAAACTACAAATATTCTCACATCAAGTCATTGCAGTTTTGCATATACCATAAGAATACTATTAAAATTACTGTCTCTTGTGGCTTGTGTTTCAGCCTGAAGTAAATTATGACATCGTGCGTTGGCTTTCTTGGACTGCCCAAGGCTTTTTACCCCCACTTGCTGCAGCAGTAGGAGGCGTTGCCAGCCAAGAAGTACTGAAAGCTGTAACAGGAAAGTTTTCTCCTTTGTGCCAGTGGGTTAGTTCTCTATTTTAATATTTTTTATACTTAAGGCTGAATTCGTTACCCATATAAACACATTCTAAGTTACAACATAGTATTGATCAATATAAAAGCAAAAATATATTTTCATGCATGAATTGGGTGTGATGTGCGACCACAATTTAATTCTATAATAGAAACTGACAAGATCATTTGTTGAAGATATTGGTATTTAACACAGAGTTGCATTCTAGGATGTATTTCTCTCGTTTGTGAGAGTAAGGGGGTGAATTTTCCCTCCTTTTATTTGATTTCCACTACTGTTCGCTTAGCAGTCATGCACTTTCAGGACTCTTAAATTGTCCCATGGAGTTACATTGGCATCATGAATCTTCAGATTCCCTAGCATCTAAGTATAAACTTCTAAAGGTAGAAAGCATAGCAATGATAAAAGTTTGAGAACTGTATAGCGTAAAAGCATCACAGGATGAAAAACCCTTGGTTTCTGTTATCAGAAAGAATAATTGGCAAGAGTGTATCAAAGGACACTTTTCAGGCCCTTTATTTTTTGAAAAACTTTGAACATATTGTTTTTAAAAGTTTCAAATAGTTTTAATAATTAAAATTTGTAAATTTATAATTTAAATTTGACAAATGCTATTCAGTCAGTTTAGTTCAGTCTCTCAGTCGTGTCCGATTCTTTGTGACCGCATGAATCGCAGCACGCCAGGCCTCCCTGTCCATCACCAACTCCCAGAGTTCACTCAGACTCACGTCCATCGAGTCAGTGATGCCATCCAGCCATTTCATCCTCTGTCGTCCCCTTCTCCTCCTGCCCCCAATCCCTCCCAGCATCAGAGTCTTTTCCAGTGAGTTAACTCTTCACATGAGGTGGCCAAAGTACTGGAGTTTCAGCTTTAGCGTCAGTCCTTCCAAAGAAATCCCAGGGCTGATCTCCTTCAGAATGGACTGGTTGGATCTCCTTGCAGTCCAAGGGACTCTCAAGAGTCTTCTCCAACACCACAGTTCAAAAGCATCAATTCTTCGGTGCTCAGCCTTCTTCACAGTCCAACTCTCACAACCATACATGACCACAGGAAAAACCATAGCCTTGACTAGACGAACCTTTGTTGGCAAAGTAATGTTTCTGCTTTTCAATATGCTATCTAGCTTGGTCATAACTTTCCTTCCAAGGAGTAAGCGTCTTTTAATTTCATGGCTGCAGTCACCATCTGTAGTGATTTTGGAGCCCAGAAAAATAAAGTCTGACACTGTTTCCCCATCTATTTCCCATGAAGTGATGGGACCGGATGCCATGATCTTCGTTTTCTGAATGTTGAGCTTTAAGCCAACTTTTTCACTCTCCACTTTCACTTTCATCAAGAGGCTTTTTAGTTCCTCTTCACTTTCTGCCATAAGGGTGGTGTCATCTGTTAGCAGCATAAGAAATGTAAATTGTGTTTTTAACATAGAGTCTATCTTTAAATAAATAATCATTTATTCGTGTTCATAATCACGTTCAAATTAAGCCATCAGTTCAGTTCAGTTCAGTTGCTCAGTCATGTCCGACTCTTTGCAACCCCATGAATCACAGCATGCCAGGCCTTCCTGTCCATCAACAACTCCCGGAGTTTACTCAGACTCATGTCCGTCAAGTTGGTGATGCCATCCAGCCATCTCATCCTCTGTCGTCCCCTTCTCCTCCTGCCCCCAATCCCTCCAGAATCAGGGTCTTTTCCAGTGAGTCAACTCTTCGCATGAGGTGGCCAAAGCACTGGAGTTTGAGCTTCAGCATCAGTCCCTCCAATGAACACCCAGGACTGATCTCCTTTAGTATGGACTGGTTGGATCTCTTTGCAGTCCAAGGGACTCTCAAGAGTCTTCTCCAACACCACACTTCAAAAGCATCAATTCTTCAGCGCTCAGCTTTCTTCACATTCCAACTCTCACATCCATACATGACCACGGGAAAAAACATAGCCTTGACTAGACACACCTTTGTTGGTAATGTCTCTGCTTTTCAATATGCTATACAGGTTGGTCATAACTTCCCTTCCAGGGAGTAAGCGTCTTTTAATCTCATGGCTGCAGTCACCATCTGCAGTGTTTTTGGAGCCCCCAAAAATAAAGTCTGACACTGTTTCCACTGTTTCCCCATCTATTTCCCATGAAGTGATGGGACCAGATGCCATGATCTTCGTTTTCTGAATGCTGAGCTTTAAGCCAACTTTTTCACTCTCCTCTTTCACTTTCATCAAGAGGCTTTTTAGTTCCTCTTCACTTTCTGCCATAAGGGTGGTGTCATCTGCATATCTGAGGTTATTGATATTTCTCCCGGCAATCTTGATTCCAGCTCCTGCTTCTTCCAGCCCAGTGTTTCTCATGATGTACTCTGCACATAAGTTAAATAAGCAGGGTGACAATATACAGCTTTGACGTACTCCTTTTCTTATTTGGAACCAGTCTGTTGTTGCATGTCCAGTTCTAACTGTTGCTTCCTGACCTGCATATAGGTTTTTCAAGGCAGGTCAGGTGGTCTGGTATTCCCATCTCTTGAAGAATTTTCCACAGTTTATTGTGATCCACACAGTCAAAGGCTTTGGCATAGTCGATAAAGCAGAAATAGATGTTTTTCTGGAACTCTCTTGCTTTTTCCATGATTCAGCGCATGTTGTCAGTTTGATCTCTGGGTCCTCTGCCTTTTCTAAAACCAGCTTGAACATCTGGAATTTCACAGTTCATGTTATTGCTGAAGCCTGGCTTGGAAAATATTGAGCATTACTTTACTGGCCTGTGAGATGCGTGCAATTGTGCGGTAGTTTGAGCATTCTTTGGCATTGCCTTTCTTTGGGATTGGAATGAAAACTGACCTTTTCCTATCCTGTGGCCACTGCTGAGTTTTCCTGGCATATTGCTGGCATATTGAGTGCAGCACTTTCACAGCATCATCTTTTGCGATTTGAAATAGCTCAACTGGAATTCCATCTCCTCCACTAGCTTTGTTCGTAGTGATGCTTTCTAAGGCCCACTTGACTTCACATTCCAGGATGTCTGGCTCTAGGTCAGTGATCACGCCATCATGATTATCTGGGTTGTGAAGATCTTTTTTGTACAGTTCTTCTGTGTATTCTTGCCACCTCTTCTTAATATCTTTTGCTTCTGTTAGGTTCATACCATTTCTGTCCTTTATTGAGCCCATCTTTGCATGAAGTGTCCCTTGGTATCTCTAATTTTCTTGAAGAGATCTCTAGTCTTTCCCATTCTGTTGTTTCCCTCTATTTCTTTGCATTGATCACTGAGGAAGGGTTTTTTATCTCTTCTTGATATTCTTTGGAAATCTGCATTCAGATGCTTATATCTTTCCTATTCTCCTTTGCTTTTCGCTTCTCTTCTTTTCACAGCTATTAGTAAGGACTCCTCAGACAGCCATTTTGCTTATTTGCGTTTCTTTCCCATGGGGATGGTCTTGTTTCCTGTCTCTTGTACAGTGTCACAAACCTCAGTCCATAGTTCATCAGGCACTCTTGTCTATCAGATCTAGTCCCTTAAATCTATTTCTCACTTCCACTGTACAATAATAAGGGATTTGATTTAGGTCATACCTGAATGGTCTAATGGTTTTCCCCATTTTCTTCAATTTCAGTCTGAATTTGGCAATAAGGAGTTCATGATCTGAACCACAATCAGCTCCCGGTCTTGTTTTTGCTGACTGTATAGAGCTTCTCCATCTTTGGCTGCAAAGAATATAATCAGTCTGATTTCGGTGTTGAACATCTGGTCAAGTTTTTTTCATTAACTTAAACAAATTCTGTCTGATGTTATTTTAGATGCTGAGATTGTGACTCCATAGATTACTTCCTCATAGTATATGTAGTAATTATAAGTGACAAAGAATATACCCAAGTTTGAAAATAGTACAGGATAGGTAGTTTCCTATTTTAAGAAATCAAATTATTTATTCAAATGTAATTGAAATTGAATGATGCTTCCTAAGTTTATGTAATTATAGAAAATAGATTTGGAGGTGAAATTTCCTTTTAAGATTTAGATGTATCATCCGTAAGATGGCTAAAATGACCTGAATCAAATATTATCTTTTTATAATTCCTCCAGATTTAACCATACTAGAGAAGAGAATTACTTTTTCTAGCAGTTTAGTTTTCTACATAGTAAGCTGTGTTTTTATATTCTACTTTAAGTTATACATTGAAGCAGCAGATCTTGTCGAATCCCTCAGCAAACCTGAACGACAAGAATTTCTCCCACGGTAATACTGACATTTTTTTGCTTTTTCCTTAGTTCTATATTTATAAGCAGCACCAAAATTAAAGAATTTTTGTATAAACATGGATTTGTTTTAGATGTGTTTTCTCCTAATTCACTCACTTCTGCAGTCTTTTCTCCTCTACATGTATAGATTGTCATAATAATGCAGTTTCTCATAAACATTTTATTAATATTGAATATAAAGTTTTAAATTGTGTATCATGAGAGTGGTTAAGTTTCAAAACACCATTCTGATTTTAGATGAAAACAGTTGATACCTGCATTTTTTATTTATGTCAGTCATTCTTCACTTATTTGGGTTACAGATCTCTTTGAGAATCTGATCAAAGCTTATTAATTCTTTCTCCGAAAAATACATGTAACCCAAAGTTCTGCTTTCAATTTAAGTCGGTTAACAACTTCAAAGCCCATCCATAGTCTTCTCTATGAACCTTTGTAAAATCCCTGCCTTAAAAATGTTTTTCTAGATAAACTTAAGTCACCTTCATTCAAGTCATGAGGAGTTATATTAGTTCAAATGGAAGAAAGAAAAGCCTGATTTCTTTATGAGGTTTTTTTTCTTTTTCAAATAAAATTAATTATCTGTTAGTTTGGAAGACGCTCCTAAAGAGTATTCTATTTAAAGTAAAACATTAAATTGGTACCAGTAGTAATGAAACTAACCTTAATTTTTTTATGCCTTTCTATTTTTTTGGTTTGTGTTGTTTTCTCCAGAGGAGATAGATATGATGCCTTACGAGCCTGCATTGGAGACACTTTATGTCAGAAGCTACAAAATTTGAATATCTTTTTAGTAAGTGGGAATAATGATGAGAATAAACAGTACAGTCAAACTGCTATAGTGCGTCACATTAATTTGTTAAAGGAGTACCATTTCTAAATAATATAGTAGATATTCAGGAAATTTTTAAAACAGGAATTTTTAAACTGTAGCTTGCAGGCCAAATCCATCCTACTGCCTGTTTTTCGTGAGAACACAGCTAAGTCCATGTATTCATAGATTGTCTATGGCTTCTTTTATACTTTAAAAGTGGCAGTTGTGTAGTTGTAACATTCACTGTCTGGCCCTTTATAGAAAGAGTTTACCAACCCATCATCTAAAGAATTAATACATGTAAAATTAAAATATAATAGTTTTGAACATTAAATGATTTTCTAGAAATATATTAAAAATTGTGGGTGGTTGGAGGTTCTTTGTTTTTTCTTGTCAAATGTAAGAATATGTAGGTGGATCAGTGCATTGGGCAGGGAAGCTCCTCAGTAGCATAAAACTTCTTCTACTGCCATAACTATTATAATTGGTCCTAAAAATACTGCTGATTTTTAATATTCCTTTTTTAAGTAACATTTTGAAAGTCAGCAGTTATTGCTGAGCTTTTACTTACATGTAGAACTATTGTTAGTTTTTATTTAAAAGTCTTAGAATAGTTATATTCATCAAATTAATTTAGAAAAATTTCTGCAAACAAGTAATCTTTTTAATTAGAATGTTACACTCTTTCATGCTGGCTGTTTCCATGTTATATAAAAAAATGAGTTCAATGTTTGGCTTTTGTTTGGAATATTAAAATGTCTTCTGTTTAAAAGAATTGTAAATACTATGCTTTTCCTTCTATGATTTATACTTTTTTTTCTTTAGCTGAAACACTCATGATACCATGAACCATTAAATATTTTAAAATAAAATAATTTTAAAATTATTTTAAATATTCACATTATTTTTAAAAGTATGTTATTATAACAGCATTTGAAGAAAATTATGATGAAATTGCTCTTTAGTAAGTAGAAGTTTTAATATTATTTAATCTGATACATTTTTTCTTCTTCACAGGTAGGATGTGGAGCCATAGGCTGTGAAATGTTAAAAAATTTTGCTTTGCTTGGTGTTGGCACAGGCAAACAGAAGGGAATGGTAAGTTATAAATCCTTGAGACTTAAAAAGTTATATTTCTCTGGCTGCCCGTTTTTGAACCATATTTGACTGCCTGGGTCCAAAGCATTGATTTTGAGGGTAGGGTATTAGGCTACAACTTGGATAATTCTACCCTGATCATTTTTCAAAATTCATGTAACTTTGTGGCAAATTATTTGAGTTTTCTGCTCCTCACTTTCTTTCTTAATTTACTGTGAAACTGTTATTGTACTACTTGCCTCATAATTATGAAGATCAAATATGAATGGGCTTTTCAAATAAAAAAGCACATTAATATTGTTATTTCATTAGATACTACTTCTTATTAAATAAATATTTAAGATGAGAGAAGTTAACATTAGAAAGTTGCAGAGTACTCAGATATTATTTCAATTGGTGATCAAAGAAGAATGAGTAATAAAAACATTGGTATATATTATAAATTAAGATGATATATATGAGTTAATTGGAAAATCATGTCATATATTTAAATAAAAATATATTTCATTGATGCTGCTTGCCTTTAAAATGTAGTAGTACCTGCAGTAGTGATATCATAGATTTACCATGGTGCTTACTAGTAATTAAATGACTAAAATTTGTGGAATAGTTCATGTTTTATAGCTTATTAAGCTTACTATTACAGTCATAGGCAGACCTCCTACAGTTTGTTATTCTTGCTCAGTTCAGTTCAGTCACTCAGTCACGTCTGACTCTTTGCGACTCCCGTTGACTGCAGCCTGCCAGGCTTCCCTGTCCATCACCAACTCCCAGAGCTTACTCAAACTCATGTCCATTGAGTTGGTGATGCCATGGACTCATCGATGGGTGATGCCATCCAACCATCTCATCCTCTGTCATCCCTTTCTCCTCCCACCTTCAATCTTTCCCAGCATCAAGATCTTTTCAAATGAATCAGTTCTTTACATCAGGTGGCCACAGTATTGGGAGTTTCAGCTCCAGCATCAGTCCTTCCAATGAATATTCAGGACTGATTTCCTTTAGGACGGACTGGTTGGATCTCTTTGCAGTCCAAAGGACTCTCAAGAGTCTTTTCCAACTCCACAGTTCAAAAGCATCAATTCTTCTGCTCTCAGCTTTCTTTATAGTCTGTCCATACATGACTATAGGAAAAACCATATCCTTGACTAGATGGACCTTTGTTGGCAAAGTAATGTCTCTGCTTTTTAATATGCTGTCTAGGTTGGTCATAACTTTTCTTCCAAGGAGCAAGCATCTTTTAATTTCATGGCTGCAGTCACCATCTGCAGTGATTTTGGAGCCCAAAACAATTAAGTCTGTCACTGTTTCCATTGTTTCCCCATCTATTTGCCATGAAGTGATGGGACCGGATGCCAGGATCTTGGTTTTCTGAATGTTGAGCTTTAAGCCAACTTCTTCACTCTCCTCTTTCACTTTTATCAAGAGGCTCTTTAGTTCTTCCCTTTCTGCCATGAGGGTGGTGTCATCTGCGTATCTGAGGTTACTGATATTTTTCTCAGCAATCTTGATCCCAGCTTATATCTCATCCAGCCCAGCTTGTCTCATGATATACTCTGCATATAAGTTAAATAAGCAGGTGACAGTATACAGCCTTGACGTACTCCTTTCTTGATATGGAACCAGTCTGTTGTTGCATGTCCAGTTCTAACTGTTGCTTCTAGATATGCATACAGATTTCTCAGGAGGCAGGTCAGGTAGTCTGGTATTCCCATCTCTAAGATTTTCCACAGTTTGTTGTAATCCACACAGCATTCTTGCTCAACATTTCCTAAATTGTTTTCCACAAATCACTATTAGTTCTGCTGACTTTTAAAATATTTCTAAAAAAGAAAAGAAAATCCTTGGTTGTGTTAAGTTTGAATAACACCTACTTTACTCCTTAGAAATTCATAATACGTATCAGCATATAAAAAGTCAGGAAAAGAGCTATAGTAAATAAACCAACTTACTTTAAGTAATAAAACAAGATAAGTTAATCGGGCAGTCTTGAACCTACTGCAAATATTATATAAATTATTCTTACTGTGTAAATTAGTCTTTTATAAAATATTTACATGTGTATCCAAACTTAACTAGAAGGAGGTAAAGAGAAATCCCTGGGTTCCAGGAACCAAGAGGGAAATTAGTCCCTGACCTAAAAGCTGTGGTAATTCACAAGTGTTCTGGTACATTAACTATTAATAGAAAGGGAAGTCATTTGTGAGAAATTGCAGCTCAGCATGCACCATGCTGGTGTATGGGTCCAAAATTTTATCATATAAAATTTTTAAGTAGATAAAAGAATACAACAAATTTGGGGGTGTTGAAACCTCTAAATTAAACAATGGCAAAACTGTGTTATGGTGATACATACTGAGTGTACATAGGACTATACAGCAAAATCAACATCCATTCAAGACAGTCCACAATGGAAAATGACAAATCTCTAGAAAAAGGTACCACCTGAAAAGTGAAAGTCACTCAACTGTGTCCTGCTCTGTGACCCATGGACTATGTAGTCCATGGAATTCTCCAGGCCAGAATACTGAGTGGGTAGCCTTCCCTTCTCCAGGGGATCTTCCCAACCCAGCGATCAAACTCAGGTCTCCCACATTGCAGGCAGATTCTTTACCAGCTGAGCCACAAGGGAAGCCCACCACCTGAAAGAATCAGCCAATGAAAATAGAAGAATTAGTTCTCCAAGAAATACAGAAAATAGAAGTGCTACAAATAATGTAACATACAGACTCTAAAGTTAAAAATGACCAAAGACATAGAGTAATGAAAACATGAGATGGGGAAGGAAATTTTTACCAAAAGCCAAGGAAGAATTTCTGTATAGTCAGTGAACTTAAAATTCAAATGTAGCTGAAGTGAGAACTGATGACTAAGAGATAAATAAAATTCCTAGAATGTAGTGTAGAGAGAGTCTTTTTCTTTTTTAATGAAAGAGGATACATATGCACGGTCTAACATAAATGTAGAATTTCCAGAGAGTAAAGATAAGGAAGAAGTAAGGATAATGACAAGAAGTTTGCAAAATTGAAGAGACAAGTGTGTTCTGATTAAAAAGCTAAATTAATCCCAAACAAATCAAATGCAGAAATGAAAAAGATTACAAAAAACGATTATTTGGTGGACTTCTTAACCAGCAATAAGTACACACCTGAAGATAGGGAAGCATATCTTCATAGTACAAGTGACTTATCAACCTAGATTTCTATATCCAACTAAATTATCTTTTGAGAGAATTAAAGATAACTGATAAGTAAAATGATAAAAGATTATCACTAGTTCTCAGTGAGTGAACTGTGGGATTAATACAGGCAGTGTGTGAAGCCAAGGGTAAGTAGAAGCATTTGACAACAGTCTTAGGTTTAGATAAGCATTGATTTTTAAAACCTTTAATTAAAATGTTGACATTTTGGAATGAAATGGCTAAAAATAAGTAAAATGTTCCTTGATATCACAGAAAATAGAAGGGAGAGTTCAGATATCTTCCACTGTTCTAGAGGAAATGAAGAGTTTCATTTTAGATCTTAAGTCACATGTACATGTTAAAATTTTGAATATCACTGCATAAAAACAGAGATTTAACTTCCATACCAGTTGGTGAGTGGTTAAAGGAGGGTTCAGGTCAAGAATACTTGATCAATTCAGTAGAAGACAAAAAAAAACCCCCACAAACACAGGGTGGATTAAAAAGTGGGCTTGGGGGAAGTGGAAGAAAAACCCTTTTAATCAGTAATCACAATAATTAGAATTATTATATATATATTTATTAATTATGGTTAAACTTTCTGTTAAAAGACATTTTCTGTGGTTTTCTTCCTCCTATTTCAAGGAAACACCTAACACATAATAACATAGAACTATTGAAAACAACAGAGAAGGCAATGGCAACCCACTCCAGTACTCTTGCCTGGAAAATCCCATGGACGGAGGAGCCTGGTGGGCTGCAGTCCATGGGGTCGCTAATAGTCGGACATGACTGAGCGCCTTCACTTTCACTTTTCACTTTCATGCGTTGGAGAAGGAAATGGCAACCCACTCCAGTGTTCTGGCCTGGAGAATCCCAGGGACGGGGGAGCCTGGTGGGCTGCCGTCTCTGGGGTCGCACAGAGTCTGACACAACTGAAGTGACTTAGCAGCAGCAGCATTGAAAGCAAAAATCTGTATATATCAGGGAAATAGCTAAAAGAAAATGTGTTTGAATACCAGTAAACATCTAACATCTGGAACACACTCTGCTTCTAGTGAAATCTACAAATACTAGCTTAAGTGACAAATGAATTATGACTACTTTTAAAATTGTCTTGGCTCTGTTTACTTTCATCTTGCATCCTTTAAAATGGAGGTATGCAAATTTTTCCTTAACCAGACTGTAACTGTTCTAGGTTTGTGATGTTAAGTCTGTCATAGCTACTGAGCTCTGCCATTGCAGTATAAAAACAGCCATAACCAATACTTAAACAAATGGTGTGATGGTGTTCCAGTAAAAATTATTTACAAAAACAGCTGCCTGCACTCTAGTTTGTATACCTCTGCTTTAGCAAGAGTTCCTTTCAAATTGAAACATGTAAGTGTTCTTTTCAGTCGAGATTGAAAATAAACATGTATAGAAAAAAAAGAGCCGAATCTTCTATGACTAACCCATTACGTGTTTCTAAAATGTGATAGTGATATTTAGCCTCTATTTTGTTATGAAGAAAAAAGTTGTTTTGATCAGGATCTGCGACTGATTTTAGCTATTTTGTTTGACATGTTCCTATGCTAAATATTATCTTTAATTGCTAAGTCGCTTCAGTCGTGTCCAACTCTGTGTGACCCCATGGACTGCAGCCTACCAGGCTTCTCCGTCCAAGGGATTCTCCAGGCAAGAACACTGGAGTGGATTGCCATTTCCTTCTCCAATGCATGAAAGTGGAAAGTGAAAGTGAAGTCGCTCAGTCATGTCCGACTCTTGGCGACCCCGTGGACTGCAGTCTACCAGGCTCTTCCATCCATGGGATTTTCCAGGCAACAGTACTGGAATGGGGTGCCATTGCCTTTTCCAAAATATTATCTTTAAATATAAGTATAAAAACAGTAGTATTGGTAACCAGTTTTGAGTATTTTTTATTATAACTTCTACCAGGCAAAATAATTTATAACTTGTGGGAGTTAGTCATTCAGAGGAAAACGAAGTCAATTTAAACGTATCTCTTATGTAATTTCAGGCATTTTTTTTTCTTTGATATTAGGTTACAGTAACAGATCCTGACTTGATAGAAAAATCCAACTTGAATAGACAGTTCCTATTTCGTCCTCATCACATACAGGTGTGTTGTTATACTGATTCAAATTTAAATCCTCTGTTGTGTTAAATAGAAAAATAGAAAATGGTGCTTGAACAAGCGTAGTATCTTTATTTTATTAGAATCTCTCAAATTATCAAATAATGGGAATAACAGGGAAAAATACATAATTTTATTTTAATATAAAAATTATTTTTGTATTCTGGATGTTAAAATCTGAGTTGTGAATCATGGGCAATATTTTTTCATTTTATAATCAAGATGTATCATATATTTAATTTTAGAAACATCTAAGAATATAAAAACAGGTTCCCTGATTTGAAGTTTTTTATAGGTGACAGATTTGACACTGTTTTTTTTTTAAGTTTTATTACAAAACAGATAAAGTTTAAAAGAATTTTTTGCTCTTTTGATCTTGTTTGATTATTTAATAATCCATTTTGATTGTAAACCAGTGCTTATTTTCTGTCTTTTTTTATAGAGGTCAAAATATTAGTCAGGAAAAGAAACAGTCAAGTAACTTTGCTCTGACTTTAGAAATGTTTTTTCACTTTATTGTTTTACAGCTCATTGAGGGTCTTAGTAAATAAGCTTAGAAATGTCATAAACAGAAAGATAAAGCATACTTTTATATAGTTGTATAAGTGGCATAGTTAACCAAATGGCTCACCTATCCAAATATAAAGAACTAAGTAACAGGGTCTTTAATGACTAAAATTTATGTCATAATATTCATCCACTGAACTTTGTGCATTTTACTTATAGAAGAACTATTAAGGCCTGTTTGCTTTAAACTTCTAATGTTTACAGTTTGTAACACTTGAAATGACACCAGTGATTTTAAAAAATAACTGAAACAATTTATTAAATATATCCATCCAGAAATGGTAAAATTTTTCAAAAGATTATAGTACCAAAATATTAAATTACCATACCTCTGAGCTCATTTTCTGCAGAACTTACATTTCTGATATTTTGCTGAACGTGTTCAAAACTTTTTGTAGGCACTTAACCAATTCAAATCTCATTAATAGAGAAAAATGTTCTTTTAATTTTACTTGTAACTAATATTTTAAGAATTCTAAAGCACATAACTATAAAATAGAGGTTGTTTATATTTTTCATAATAATGTGTGAATTATTAATTCTAATATGCAGTATTAAATGTAGCATGACCACAACGAATATAATTTTCACAAACTAAAAATGAAAACCAGTCTCATTACATTATTCTTCATATGTAAATTGTATATGTTCAATCATGGTCTATTTTTCCTGTTAACATTTATTTCCTCTGTTTTTATATATTGTTTAGAAGCCTAAAAGCTGTACTGCTGCTGATGCAACCCTGAAAATAAATCCTCAGTTAAAAATAGATGCACATTTGAACAAAGTATGTTCAGCCACTGAGGCAATTTACAATGATGAGTTCTATACTAAGCAGGATATAATTATTACAGCATTAGATAATGTGGAAGCCAGGAGATATGTAGACAGGTATGTTCTTAAAATTCAGGTTCATAGAGATTGTCTTTGTTTTGTTTTTACTTCACTTTTTATACCTATTTATTGAACAATTACTGAATTTTCTGATTATTCTTTATATTCCTATTATAGTTCTTGAACCCAAAACTTCTGGTGATTTCCATTATAGATAGGATAAAATTGTAAATCTTTAAAATGACCTAAATTTTTTTCATAGAGTATCTGCCACCTGTCCATGACTCCAGCTTAAAATTTGCAATTTTTCCCTGGCTCTCTTTATTCTAGCTATATGTTCTTTGTTTGCGTTCTTACAGGGGAACATCTAACACATTTCACCTCAGGGACTTGCACATAACTCTGCTTCAATCTCAAGAAATTGTGTTTATATTCTAAAAGTCAAGCCCAAATCTACCTACTTACTCTTCACTTCCTTTAGTTTTTTTCCCCTCATCCTTTTAGTTTCAGCCTGAATGTCTTTATTGAAACAGACTTTCTTTAACCCCTAAATTCTAAATTAGATCTTTCTCTGATAATCTTTCACAATACTGTTTTCTTCCTTCATAGCACTTATTTTTATTGACATGCATATTTATTTAATGTTTGTTTCCTCACTAAATCATTTATCCTGTTATTATTTATTTTCCCATCACTCTATCTTCAGTGCCCAATACATGATGTCATTCAGTAAATATTTTTTAAATAAGTAGATGAATAAATGACTGTGATGTACATACCTTATATAATCTTTCTTACATGTTTATATGACTCTTTAATGTTAGAGTGCTAGAGCAGATTTATTAGCAGGAATATTTACCAGTTGAGATTATAGTGGAAAGTTTGTAATCTTGGCCAGCAAAAAAACAAAAAGAAACTTTAAGAAATGAAAGTATATAGAATATAGATATTGTAACTCTTTAGAAAGAAGGTTTGGGATAAAGAAAATGTTGAAAAGATATAGTAAGGTGTATTTGTGCTCAGTTACTTCAGTTGTGTCCCAGCTCTTTGTGACGCTACGGACTGTAGCCTGCCAGGCTGCTCTGTCTATGGGATTTTTTCCAGGCAAGAGTACTGGAGTGGGTTACCATGCCCTTCTCTAGGGGATCTTCCCAACCCAGGGATAGAACCTGTGGCTTCTGCATTGCAGGCAGATTCTTTACCTCTGAGCACCAGGGAAGCCTATAGTAAGATAGATATATACAGAGAGAGTTTTATTTATATATATATAGTTAGAGAGAGAGTCAGAAAATACAGAAAATAACCAAAGAAGAAATAGAAAGCAAGACAAGAAAGAGTAATACATTAATTAAGAGTTAACCCAGAAGGAAAAAAGCCCACAATTTTGTAGGCATTTTAGAACAAGATAAATATAGTGTATCTTATGCTAAAACTACTAAATTTTGGTAATGGAAGGTAGAGGCAAAAGTTGCTACATTGAGCAGCAAAGTTTATGGGAGGAAGGGGATGGAAATAATGGGTTTTTGGTGGAAATGTATCTGTTTCCTAAAATATTATATCCAAGAAGTGATCAGCATGTGTAATGGTCAGTAAACATTGGTAGAGTGTCCTCTGCTTAACGTTGTTATTGCTAACTTCTGTTTGTTATCTATCTTCTTTTCACTTAGCCGATGCTTAGCAAATCTACGGCCCCTCTTAGATTCTGGAACGATGGGCACTAAGGGACACACTGAAGTTATTGTACCTCATTTAACTGAATCCTATAATAGTCATGTAAGTGAACCAGTTTTTTAAGTAAATGTTTATTCTTTATATCTTATCATTTTTCTGTCTCATGATCTGTTTCTCTTTATCAGTCAGCACATTTGGTTAAGCATCCTTAATCTGTTCTGATTTTGATCTGCCAACGGTGTTTGTGCATATATGTGTAGACATTTTTTTAAATGTAGTTAAACTTACTTTCTTGTTGTTGTTTTGTTTGCCAAGTCATGTCTGACTCTTTTACTTACCCCATGGACTATAGCCCACCAGGCTCCTCTGTCCATGGGATTTCCCAGGCAAGAATACTCACTGGAGTGAGTTGCCATTTCCTACTGCAGGTGATCTTCCCGGCTCAGGGATTGAACCTGTGCCTCCTGCATTGGGAGACGGGTTCTTTACCACTGAGCCACCTGGAAGCCCTAAATGTATTTTTTAATCATCAGAATTTTGTTTCTGGTCTTTGTGGAATATTATTCTTATGAGTTTACTGTTTCTTATTGCTGCTTGATTAGTTTCCTAACAACCTTAGTGACCCATCCAAAATCTTACTGAAGACTCAGTTTCTCCATATGAGGAACCAAGCCATTTATACCCATGTATTTTATATAAATGATATAGATGTAACTTTTTTTTTAACCTCTACAAGTGATATTGAGATACTACTAAATTTAAAAATCACTAGTCTAGGAAATAATTGTAGGCTTTAAAAAGAATTTTTAAAAGGTTAGCCCTATTTGTAAAATTGAAAGAATATTATTTTTTAAGCATAAACATTCCCTTTATTTAATGGATATATATGGTTTAGCAAAATTTTTAAATTTTAATAAAATTTGTTTCCCCCTCTACTCTCATGAAATCAGAAGTTTATGTAGTAAAGACATGATAAGAGACAAAGTTGATAAGTTTGATTTGAAGTAAAATAGATGGAGAAAATCATGATATGCCGGGGTCATTGTGGAAGATTTTCAAAATAGAGGATGTTGCAAATTTCTGAAAGTCCTGATTCTCTCATACTACCACATCTTTCCCAAACCTTCTCCTATTGATTTATAGACTGTGCCTTCATATTCAAGAAAACTAGAATTAAATGTTCCTTCTGACTTTCCTCTCGGCTTATAAAATATTTCGTGGTATTTACAGATCAACAAAGTAAAATACAAATCTCTAAGTAAGGACTTCCCTGGTGGCCCAGTGGTTAACAGTCCACCTGCCAGGGCAGGGAACATGGGTTTGATCTCTGGTCCAGGAAGATTCCACATGCCGTGGGGCAGCAGAGGCTGTGTGCCACAACTGCTGAGCCCGTTCTCTAGAGCCCATGGGCCACAGCTACTGAACCTGTACTCTGCTACTGCTGAAGCTTGTGTGCCCTAGAGCCTGTGCTGCATAACAAGAGAAACCTGCACACAGCAAATAAAGAACGGCCCCCTCCTGCTACAAGTAGAAAAAGCCTGCATGCTGGACCCAGCACAGCCATGAAATAAAAAATTAAAAAATAATAAGCACAATTCTTTATAATAACAACAAAAAAATCCCCAAGTAAAAAGAGACAAAGTTAGTTGTTTTAGATTGGGTAAGCCAGTAAGACTAAACGTACAAAAGTACCCTGTAATAAATATGGATTTCTTCATTTTCACATGACACAACAAAGACATCTGTCATTTATTTAATACATGCTTTCTGTAAGAGACCATACCAAGCATCAAGAGCACATGATTCCTGTTTGCAAATATTGTTTCTCCCTGGAGAAAGAAACTCATGGTATGCTGAGCACTGTATTAGCAATTCTCTAATTACTTTTCAAAATAAACAATGTTATAAAGTTTTAAATGTTACCTTTATGCTTTGAGAAAAATAAAATAATTACATATGGTAGTCTGTTATGGTACTACATGATACCAGAGGAGTTTGTTGTTACCTTGCCATATGAACAAGTCTGTTGCGTGTCAAAAGAATCAATGTTTCCTCTTAATGCCTAGGAAAAAGATTTTTTAAAAGTTGGATTTGTTTCATTTTTTAATTTTATTTTTCAGTGGTCTTAAAACACTCAAGTAAATTTAATCCATCAAAAATTGTCATTGCTGCTAACTGTTGTCATATTTTATAAATTAGCGGGATCCCCCAGAAGAAGAAATACCATTTTGTACCCTAAAATCCTTTCCAGCTGCTATTGAACACACTATACAATGGGCAAGAGATAAGGTAATAAAGATATTGTATAAGAAATTTTTCTCTGAAGTAGAAAAGATGGTATTTCTATCTTTTAAGCAGACTCCTATTTATTATATTTTTTTCCTCTTTTCTGTTATAGTTTGAAAGTTCCTTTTCCCAGAAGCCTTCATTGTTTAACAAATTTTGGCAAACGTATCCATCTGCAGAAGAAGTCTTACAGGTAAAAATCAATACACTTTATTTTGAATTACAGTTAATTTACAGTATAGTGTTGATTTCTGCAGTATAGTAAGATGCTTCCATTTTCTATATATACAAATATACACACACACACACATTCTTTTTCATATTCTTTTCCATTATGGTTTATCACAGGGTACTGAATGTAGTTCCCTGTTTTGTACAGTAGGACCTTGTTGTTTATCCATTCCGTATATAATAGTTTGTATCTGCTAACCCCAACATCTTGTCATTGTAATCTTACTTTCAAGTTGCCTGTAAATAATTTATTTTATGTTCTTAAATAGATTATGCGTTATTATTTATATAGTAAGTAAGTATTTGAGGAATCTTGAAGTTAGCAGATCACAAATAACCCTTCTTTTTTTAGTTTGGTCAAACTATATGGAATTTTACCATATAGTTCACCACTATAAAATTTTACCAAAATTTTACCACTATTTTACCGTGTTAGACTCACAGAACAGCAGTTCATATGGTTCAGCCTAATTAAGGGTGTGATAATGATGAGACAGCTACAAATAATAAAACAATATCGTTAAGCTCTTTGGAAAAAACTGAGGTAAGTTCTAGTGAAAATTTCAGAAATAGGCCGAGGTTTCAGATTTTATTAGTCTCACGGTGAGGACGGCTTCAAAGCTGCATTCTTACTTTCCTTCAATTCTGCACTAAAAAGGCCAACTTTTTAGTGTAAAATATTATTCATAGCACTTCTTATAATAAGTACATATATAGTATTAACTTGTTGCTAGCCAGACATGAGGATGACTTGTGAAATAAGAAACAGTTTGAGAGTCAAAATTTTACATGCGGTATTTACCCATTCCCCCCTCAAAAAAGAAAAGAAAGAGGGAAAGGAGAAAGACAGAGACAGGGAGCTTGATATGAAAATAATAAATTAAGGCACATGAGCTAGCACTTCAAAAGTTGGCTAATAATTCCTGGGAAATGCATGTGTATGTTTGTGTGATTAATTGGACATGTATTTGTTTTGTTTTTTCCTCACTCTAGAAGATACAAACCGGACACAGTTTAGAAGGCTGTTTTCAAGTGATTAAGTTACTTAGCAGAAGACCTAGAAATTGGTCCCAGTGTGTAGAATTAGCAAGATTAAAGTTTGAAAAATATTTTAACCATAAGGTATGTGTATACTGTAAAACATTTAGAAAAAGTCTAAACTTGGCTCATTTAATTACTATGACATTCATTTAATTGACCTGAAATGTCTACTCTTTCTTTTTGGAACCTTTTCAGAAATGAATAAGTTAACTGAGAACAAGTGATGGACACACAACCAATTTCTTTCTGAATGTTACTGATGCAAGTGTGAAAGTGTTAGTCACTAAGTCATTCCAGCTCTTTGTAATTCCATGGACTGTAGCTACCAACTCCTGTGTCCATGGAATTGTCCAGGCAAGAACTGGAGTGGGTACCATTCCCTTCTCCAGGAGATCTTCCTGACCCAGAGATCAAATCCTGGTCTCCTGAATTGCAGGCAGATTCTTTACCATCTGAGTCACTAGGTAGAATGTGTTTAAACTCCACTCCTTGGCTTGTCAGTTGTGCATTTAAGTAGTTCTTGTCTGTGTACAAAATGGGTTTTAAAATACAGATTCCTTCTAGAGAAGGAATACATTTAATCAGTCTTAAAAGAAGTTTTTTGTTCAAATTAAAACAAGACATTGAGAGAATAGAGATCCATCAGAAATTTTGTTGGAATTTTGCCTTCTCCATCTAAATCTAACAATCACATTTTGTCTGTTTCCTTATTGTAAAATGTGGGTAATAAATTGGTACCTGACTCATAGTATAGTGGTGAGGATTAAGTGAGTTAATTTATGCGAAGTATTTACCATAGAACCTGGCCCATAAATAAATGCCCATAAATATTTAGTGAAATGTTAGATGTTATTCTTTCTCCAGTTACATACAGTTCCTGAAATGTGTCCATCACTGTCTTTCATCTCTCCCTCTTTTTAGGCTCTTACCTATTGAAATATAAAATAAGTTCATCTGTTTTAAAACATTTTTTAATTATAGTTAACCCTACTTTTCACTTCCTCTTTTTTGCTCTGCTGAGTGGAGAAGTGGTCTGTACTCACTGTTTCCATATCTCTACCCAATATGTGTCTTCTTTCCCCACAGCCATTGAAATTATTCTTACCATGACTATCAGTGACGTCATGTCTCAAAATCTAAAGAACTCTTTTTTGTGTGTGTGTGTCCTTATCGTCTGTGGGTTTTTTAACTTTTTTTATTATGGAAAAATTCAACCACAGAAATAATAGAGGAAGTAGCATGTAATGAATCTCCATGTACTCTTCATAAATTGTTCACCCAGGTTTAACAATTACCAACTCATAGAACCCCAGGTGGCTCAGTGGTAAAGAATCTGCCTACCAATTCAGGAGACTCAGGAGATGTGAGTTCTATCTCTGGGTTGGGAAGATCCCCTGGAGGAAGAAATGGCAACCCACTCCATCATTCTTGCCTGGAAAGTCCCATGAACAGAGGAGCTTGGCAGGCTACAGTCCATGGAGTCACAAAGAGTCAGACATGACTGGGCATGCATGCACAGAATCACAGAACTCATAGAAATCCTGTTTCATGTATATGCCGCCTAGTATACCCTCCGCCTAGATGGTTTTGAAGCAAATCTCAAACATCGTATCATTTCAAAATAAAAAATGCAATGTATTTTTACGGGATTTTTTGGTTGGTTTGTTTAAGAATTAGCTCTTCAAAAGGAACAGTTTGCTGTTTAGTTGCTCAGTCATGTCTGACTCTTTGCAATCCAGTGGACAGTAGTAGCCCACCAGGCTCCTCTGTCCACGGGATTATCCAGGCAAAAATACTGGAGTGGATTGCCATTTCCTTCTCCAAAAGGGGCAGAATGAGATGTAAAGTATGCCACCATTTGTGTAAAAGGGATAAAATAATCTATATTTATGTTTGTCATAGATGCAAAAAATATATATGTAAATGTTAATAAAGAAATAGGTAGAGGTTATTCCAAGTGAGGGTCAGGGTCAGTGACAGGAGAATGGACAGATGATGTACAGGGTCATTGGGAGACTTTACTGTATATCTTTTTATGTTTTTTTTTATTTCAGTTAATAATGAGTAGTGATTGTTTTTAATTCAGTTTTTTTCTTTAGGCTCTTCAGCTGCTTCACTGTTTCCCTCTGGACACACGATTAAAAGATGGCAGTAAGTATTGAGAAGAAAGTTTAATGTGATTTATTATTGACTGTTGAAATTGAAAATAATGTATTTTTTCATTTTGTTAGGTTTGTTTTGGCAGTCACCAAAGAGACCCCCCTCTCCATTAAAATTTGATCTGAATGAACCTTTGTAAGTATATATATCCAGTTTTATATATATCCTTCATTGTAAACTTCTTAACTGTTCAGGTTTACATTGCAGGGTAAAAACTTCAAACATTTTAGTGTTAAAATATTGCATCCATCTTAATCTAAGAATTATCATAGCATTTTGGCCAAGAAAACAAGCCACAATTCTCTCCCCACATAGATAAATCTGTTTATTTACATGGTAAATAACCTCATTATTTTTATCTTTTCTAAAGTGCAACCAAAGTGTCATCTCTTTGACTTTATTTATGAAAAATGTAAAATGAAAACTAATGTTCTCCTATTTAATGAACTCAGTATATAAGAAACTTTGTTTATATGGGGGAGAATGATTATTACTAAATAACTGCCTAAATATTCTCAGATTAATTTTCAAAGGAGTTGATCTTTGAGTAAATACCTGTATATCCTGTCTATATTAGATACACATTTATAAACACACACACACTCACTTTTATGTGCACATTTTAATTAAGCACTTAGCTTAATTAAGCACTTTCAACAAGTAACTCTGTGCTTTATTTTTTCCTCTGGTGCTTATTCTAGTCACCTTATCCTGCTGCTGCTTCTGTAAAACTTGCCTTTTTGCTTTTAAACATACTCATTTGCTTAGTTTGATATTATTATACACCTTTTAAAACCAAATTTGCAATATTTTCTTATGAATTAAAATGAATTTTCTTTCAATACTTTAATTTTCTACTTCTGGCCACTTCTCTCCCCAGAGTAGTCTTGATCACTACCTGAATAATAGTGCTTATGAAAATAAACATCTAATGTTTTCTTTTTTATAGCTTTGTCAATGCCTTGATCTAGACCAGAATTTCATTGCTTAATTAAAAAAACAAAAAACAAAATAAAACACATAATCCTGAACATTACTTGCCTTCAACATTTTAAAGGCTATAGTTTATGATGAATTAAACATCTTTGAAATTGTACACTCACACTTTATTTTTTTAATTTCAAAAGGCACTTCAGTTTTCTTCTAAATGCTGCAAAATTATATGCTACAATCTATTGCATTCCATTTACAGAAGAGGTAAGATATTCTTCAAACCCTAACAGATAGAAATAATTAGAATTAGAAGACCTAGCTTAATTGTATCATCAGAACGTGTTTTATAAGAATCATTCTTTGATATAAACTTTTAATTTTGTTGTAGTGTTTCCCTTTCTAATATAGCAGAAGTTAAACACCTCATTGCAGCATTACTAAGTAGAAGAAAGTTGAATTTTTCTTTCTGAATTTAAATAGTGAAACAAATATTTGTAAGAGAAATCTTATCTTTATTTTTAAAATGTTTGTGACCAACATAACTTTAACTATTATAATTACTTTTAAAACCGAAGGTGACCTATATCATAACAAATTTTAAATATTACTTAGTGGTTCTCTTTATTAACATTTGTTTGGTTTATTTTGTGAAATTAACCTATGTGCATCTCAGGAGACCTGAAAATGCTCTCCCATATTAACATTTCTTAACGTTTATCATTTATACATTTTTTCTTAGACATTACCTTCATTGACTAATATATAAAGGATCTAATGCAGTTTTATTTGAAAGGGAGGTCTGTATTAGTGAATCTTCATCCTCAAATGCATAACAGAGCTAAATAACTGGTTATACTTTTAGGTACTAGGCTGAATGGGAGAACATCAGCCAGATTCATAACTAGCACTGGCTCTTTTGAATCTACATAAAAATGTAGATTAATCCCTTTTGGGGTTAAAACACAGTAAAATATACCATAAATGTCTGGTAAAGATAGTGGTATTCAGTTAGTTATTCTTCTTGTGAAAAAAGTGGTAATTTGTGATTAGAGTTGTAGGTGACCTCAAAAGCACTATGTCTCAGTTTTTCCTAAGCAGATTCTTAATAATAAAAACGTATATAGCTTTAAATTCATCTAAGTTTATCTTGAACCATATAAATATTTTCCAGTTTCTGGAGATATGAATTCCATTTACTTATTTATTCATTTGTTTATTGAGTCACCGTATATTGAGTAAAACTTTCTGCAGGGAACTTTGTAAAACATTGAAGAGATAGTTCCTGATCTCAGAGGGCACTCTGTGTGATACTCACAAGCAGTCCTAAAACTAACTTTTTAAGAATTTGTGGAAAGACTAAGATTTTGGTCAACTAATATGTTGACTATTAAGTACTTTTCTACATGCACCACCCGCACCTCCCAGCCTTTATGGATGATATTTCTATAGAAATAAAAGTAAATGTCACAAACAGATGTGGTCTAAACAGTTATAAATTACTCAAATATTTTATCATGTTAAAGTACCATTTTTTGGTTGTGTTTAGAATTTAGAATTTTAAGAATATGCTGATAAAAATTACTGTTTTAAAAATCAGGACTTATCAGCAGATACCCTGTTGAATATTCTTTCTGAAGTAAAGATTCAGGAATTCAAACCATCCGACAAGGTACGTGTACAAGTTCATTCATTCAGCAAATAGTCATTGAACTACTTCTTGTGTCAAGTTTCATTCTAAACCTGGAAAAGCCCATAATGAACAAAATTCTTGTTCTTTTAGGAGTTATATTCTAAGGGACCAAAGATAGACTGTTTTTTTTAAAGTGCCAATGATTATGTAATATTGCATTATGGGCAGAAGAGTTAATAAGAAAAGGCAAAGCAGGTAAAACAAAGGTGATGGAGCTGGTGTCATTTGATGTGAGCTAAAAGAGGACAGCTTCTCTGATACGGTTATGTCTAAACAGAAGCCTGAAGGAAATGAGGCGTGAGCCATACTATTATCTGGTGGAAAAGCGGTGCAAACAGCAGAGCAAGAAGATGAGAGAAAGGCCTTCAAAGACTTTGAACGCTGGAATTTTTCTGGAGGAGACTATGCAAGAGAAGAGTGGTAGACAGTGAGATTGCAGAGGTAGTGAGGGTTATGATAAGTACTTTATGTTTTATTATGGAATAAGCCAGTTGAAGATTTAAAACACAGGGTACAATCTGACATATTTAAAAGGAGGACCTTGGCATTTGTATTAAGAAGGATTATATGGGACATGAGAGAGGAAGCAAAATAAGTTATTAGGATATTATAGACAAGAGATAATGGTGATTTGAATGAAGTAGGGGAAGTTTTAAGAGGTTGAATTTTGTGTATATTTTGCTGTAGCCCTGACAGGATTTATAAGGAATTGCTCTGAGTATGAGAGGGGAAAAAAAAGATTGTTGTTTTCTTAGTTGAAGAAAAGAAACATTAATAGCTCTGAGTGGTAGGGAAAAGAGAGAGGGTGTTTGACCTGAGCAAAAAAAGAAAGATATGAATAATTGCCATGGGCTAAGTGAGAAATTAGAAAATGTTATATAATTTTGAGACAATACTTAGGATCCACTTAATGTTAATTCCAATAATGTATTCCACCAAATGAGTCTGGAGAAAAGGCAGTTTAGCTGCTTGGATGCTATTGTAGAATAGCTGGGAACAGGATTTTAATAAGGGTTGGAATTTTGCCAGGCAAATATGTTGGAAGGAAAGAGAGACAGGGAGTATTAATACAGGTGGAACATGAAATGTATGCATGGTAAATAGGAAAGTCTGAAATACTAAATATTTTTTTCAGTTCATCATACCCCATTTTGTATGCACTTTAAAAAAAATAAACAAACCACAAAACCCTTAACAGTAACAATAAACTGTAAACCCTTAACAATAAACAGAACTCTTCTGTTCCCCTTATCCTTTAACTATACTGGAAAATGTGGAGTAATGACTTCCTCCATGCAAAATTCAAGTAGGAAATGGTTTTGCAGTCTTCCACTCTGCATTTTTATTTTAGAGAAAAGGAAACTTGTAGGTAGTTCATTTTGTACAAGTAAATGGACTTTCTGAATGAAATATTCGTGACTTGTAGTCACAAAAGTACAGAAAGGATAAACAAAATTCCTTTATAAAAATTCCTAGCCCATGTTTTAATGGACAAAACTGCTAGACAGCCACCAAGGAAATATGCATCAATAACTTTGCAGGTCTTTACTGCTCTTCAGTGTTTTCTAGCTTGAATTGCTTCTTTCTGTATTGAAGTTTAGGGGTAATATATTATCCTGAGCAAATAAGCCACAATTTTAACAGGACTTATTAGCTTAAAACTCCTTGAAGCAGCTTCCCCAAAGCTTCAGGGTCTGGCACTCCTAGTTAACAGATGCCACAGCCAAAAATATCAACAGCACATCCTGGCAAATAAAAATTACTGCTTCCTTGACTCCTTAATATTTCTCAAATACTTATAATAATATTTAATATGTAAAATGTGAGTTGGATGTGTTTTTTTAAAAAAGAAGTAGTATTTTAGTAATGATGTAGCTAGTTTCTTGGTTTGAGAATATCAAATTACCAACATCTGCTGGATCATCGAAAAAGCAAGACAGTTCCAGAAGAACATCTACTTTTGTTTTATTGACTACTCCAAAGCCTTTGACTGTGTGGATCGCAACAAACTGTGGAAGAATCTTACAGAGATGGGAATACTAGACCACCTGACCTGCCTCCTGAGAAATCTGTGCAGGTCAAGAAGCAACAGTTAGAACTAGACATGGAACAACAGACTGGTTCCAGATCGGGAAAGGAGTACATCAAGGCTGTATATTGTCACCCCGCTTATTTAACTTAAATGCAGAGTACATCATGAGAAACCCTGAGCTGGAAGAAGCACAAGCTGGAATCAAGATTGCTGGGAGAAATACCATAACCTCAGATATGCAGATGACACCACCCTAATGGCAGAAAGCGAAGAACTAAAGAGCCACTTGATGAAAGAGAAGAGTGAAAAAGTTGGCTTAAAGCTCAACATTCAGAAAACTAAGATCATGGCATCCGGTCCCATCACTTCATGGCAAGTAGATGGGGAAACAATGGGAACAGTGACAGACTTTATTTTGGAGGGCTCCAAAATCACTGCAGATGGTGACTGCAGCCATGAAATTAAAAGACGCTTGCTTCTTGGAAGAAAAGTTATGGCCAACCTAGACAGCATATTAAAGAGCAGAAACATTACTTTGCCAACAAAGGTCCATCTAATCAAGCTATGGTTTTTCTAGTACTTGTGTATGAATGTGAGAGTTGGACTGTAAAGACAGCTAAGCACTGAAGACTTGAAGCTTTTGAACTGCGGTGTTGGAGAAGACTCTTGGGAGTCCTTTGGACTGCAGGAAGATCCAACCTGTCAATCCTAAAGGAAATCAGTCCTAAGTATTCATTGGAAGGACTGATGCTGAAACTCCAATACTTTGGCCACCTGATGCGAAGAATTGACTGACTAGAAAAGACCCTGATGCTGGGAAAGATTGAAGGCAGGAGGAGAAGGGGACAACACAGGATGAGATGGTTGGATGGTATCACGAACTTGATGGACATGAGTTTGAGTAGGCCTCAGGGAGGCGTGGTGTGCTGCAGTCCATGGGATCATAAAGAGTCGGACATGATTGAGTGACTGAACTGAACTGATCTGAACTTCTCTGACCTTGTGTTTAATAAGTAATTTCTTAAAGATAAATTACTTTTATATGCTGTCCTAAGCATGCAGCTATAAAGAAGGAACACATGTTCTTTGGTATAGAACTTCTTGTCAGCATTCAGTAAATATTTTACATGCCCATATTATGTGATTTGTGGATTTCTTCAATTTCTTTGAGACAGAAAATAACTTTGCACTAGTTAGAGATACATAATTTGTTTTGAAGTTGATTTCTCAGAATTGCAAGCTATTGATTAATATTAACTTGATTTTAATGTGGAATTTTAAAAGGAATATGTATGAACTCAGATCTTATAAAGTATTCAGTAAGTATTTTTAACTTAGGCAGGTTTATTTTAGATATATTGAGATTCTCTCAGATAAAAACTCCTTTTCTCATAGAGTTTATGTGTCACTGTGAGGCAGTAGACAATAAATATGTAAATAATATTATTTACCAATATAAGGTATAAAATACTTTTGACCATAATGGTTAATAATCTAATTAAACTAGATAGAATGTTTCCTCTTTATGACTTGTTTGATAAAAGCAGATATGTTAGTTAAGCTTATGTGTAAGAGGTGATATCATTAATGAATATGTATTCATATATTTAAAGGTTGTTCAAACAGATGAAACTGCAAGGAAACCGGACCAGGTTCCTGTGAGCAGTGAAGATGAGAGAAATGCTATTTTCCAACTAGAAAAGGCTATTGCATCTAATGAAGCTACCACAAGTAAGGGGAAATCCTTATAAAACTATTTTGAGCTAAAAATATTTTATTTTCACTAAGCTCTACACTTAGAAGGTTGTGAAATTAAATAATAGCAGGAATAATAATGATATTACTTGATTTCATGATCATATGAAAGTCACTGTTATCTTGAACTATAACTAAATTCACCAGTTTTCTCCACCATTTCCTTACTCTTAAAGGCTGATATGTACGTCTGCTTTGTTTTTGTTGTTCTGATTCTTTTAATCCTTGAGATTCTGTTATGTCATTGCTTTATAACTTACCGCTAGCATAATGAATGAAAAATGGAGTCCTTGTGGAGACTAACCCTGCATGTGTGTGTGCGTGCTTAGTTGCTCAGTCATGTCCAACTTTTGCAACTCCATGGACTGCAGCCCACCAGGCTCCTCTCTTCATGGGGATTCCCCACGCAAGAATACTGGAGTGGGTTGCCATGCCCTCCTGCAGGGGATGTCCTAACCCAGAGATCGGACCCAGCTCTCCTGCATTGCAGGCAGATGCTTGACCGGCTGAGATACCAGAGAAGCCAGACTAAACCTGCTGCTGCTGCTGCTAAGTCGCTTCAGTCATGTCTGACTCTGTGCGACCCCATAGACCCAGTTAAATCACTTTAGGATAAAAAAATTATAGACAGATTTCTTCTTGGCTTCCATAATTATACACAGGTAATATAAATCTGACCTTTGTACACCCTTGCTAAATGATCTTAAATATAAAAAACTGAACTTTTAATTACTGAAAAACAGATCTGTACTAGCTTGTTTTGAGACCTCCCCAGTATCCTTTAACTACATAAATCAGCAGTTTCCAAACTTCGGGGATTTTACATAAAGACCAGTAAAATTCAAGAAAAAACCCTAGATTAGCCAACTATTTAGGGCGTCCCTGGTGGGCTCAGACAGTAAAAGAATCTCCCTGCAATGCGGAAGACCCAGGTTCAATCCCTGTGTTGGGAAGTTACCCTGGAGAAGAGAATGGTAACCCACTTCAGTGTTCTTACCTGAAGAATCCCATGTACAGAGTCTGTGAGCTACAGTTCATGGGGTCGCAAAGAGTCAGACACAACTATGTGATTTACAGCCAACTATTTATTTTGCAAGTAAACAGTTGATATCCTAAGTTAATAATTGGAATTCTAGAAAAAACTTATTACCATTTCTTACTTTTTATTTCATCACAGATCAAGCTACACCTGTCTGCAGAATGATTTGGGGAACCACAAATTAATCTTAAAAACTTCCCCCAAAATACTTGTTTTTATTTGACCAGTTGACTCTATGCTTAGTTATCAGAGGTAAAATTTTTCAGAGTAGTACTTAGGGAATCGGTTTTTGAACAGTAGCCAGTGTTGACTTTTTTATTGTAAACTGCTTAATAGTAAATGTACATGGCCTTTTTTTTTTTCCACTTTATTTATTTATTTTTTTGGAGGCTAATTACTATACAATATTGTATTGGTTTCATCATACATTGACATGAATCTGCCACGGCTTTATTTTTATATTTTTTAGAAAAGTTTTATAATATCAAAATTTCTCTAATTTAGTGGTATTAAAGCCATCATTTTCATGTCCTTCAATAACTTAAGTTCTCTGACTTTTCTTTCTTTTTTTCTTTTTTGGTATTTTTCAGTTACTTACAAAGCTAAACAAAACACAGAAAAGATTCTTCAACAGTAGTGAGCCCACATTGCTTTTTACTTAGTAAAGCCTTTATTACTTACTAGCAAACTTTGTTTTTCTGGTTATCATCAGGTGACCTTCAGATGGCAGTGCTTTCATTTGAAAAAGATGATGATCATAATGGACACATAGATTTCATCACAGCTGCATCAAATCTTCGTGCCAAAATGTATAGTATTGAACCCGCTGACCGTTTGAAAACAAAGCGCATAGCAGGTAGAATTATACCTGCTATAGCAACATCTACTGCTGCAGTCTCTGGCTTGGTGAGATTATTATTCTGTGAAAATGTTGCTATATCATTACTTCTTTCCTGTCTTCCCTATTATACCACCCCTAAACCATTCACTCGGAGATCTTAGAGAAGGAAGGATACTTATTGACCTTATAATTTAAAATTGTAAGGTATTTCTGCAAATACAGTAATCTTGTATTTTGAACTTTTACAGATAATGCAAACATTTTTAAATAAGCTCCTTTGAGTTAGAGTATAATTTTTCTTACAAGCAATAATCCTCTTAATCATCTTTGTATCCTCCATACAATCCATGTGCCTTATTTTTCTTGAATAAAATGAACTATCCTAGACTTTGCACTTTGATAATATTAGATTTTAGTTCTTTGCCTTAAAAAAATGCTGTTCTCAATAGTGATTTGGATTTCTTTTGATTTAGTCTTTTCTTAACAATTCCTTAACAATTTAGAATCTTTAGGACCATGCTAGTTATTATACTTTAGTGTTACTCATAGACGCTATATAGTTATTGTTCCTATTATTAAATGATTTCAGACAGCTGTATTTCTTGAGTGCTGGTGTCTGCTTTCAAAATAGGAAGATTACATGGTCAGATTAATTAGACTTACAGAAATTTTTATTACTCTAGTCTAATAACTACTTTTATTCTCTACACAGAAATTCTTGAGAAGAAGTCAGGAAAATTATATACGTGCAATTAAAGTCATAGTTAGTTTTAGGCTATTATATAATCAGATCACCTTCTTTTACCTAGGTTGCATTGGAGATGATCAAAGTAGCTGGTGACTATCCATTTGAAGCTTACAAAAATTGTTTCCTTAACTTAGCCATTCCGATCATAGTGTTTACAGAGACATCTGAAGTAAGAAAAACTGAAATCAGGTATGCATGAAGATCTGCTTCTCTTGCATAATGAGAATGAAATAGTTTTGTTTTTTTTTTTACTTTTTAAAAGGGAAAAATAATAGCTTCATCACTCCTTTTCCTCTCTACACACACATCTTTTCTGTCACTTCAAGACAAGGTCATAACCCCATCTTCATGTAGCATTTTTTTCCTTTTTTTTTAAATTATATAATTGACATGCAACATTAATTTACTTTCAGGTGTACAACACAATGATTCGACACCTGTATATGTTGTGAAATGATTACCACAATAAGTTCAGTCACCATCCGTTATCAAACATAGTTACAGAATTTTTCTTATGATGAGAATATTCAGGATTTACTCACCCAGCAATTTTCAAATATGCAATACAGTATTAACTATAGTCACTGTGCTGCACATTATATATATCCATGACTTACCTTACAACCAAAAGTTTGTACCTTTTGATTCCCTTTATCCATTTTGTTCACCCTCACCACCTGCCTCTTCTATGAGCTTGTGGTTTTTTTGGTTTTTTTCTAGTTAGTTGATTGAGTTTTCTGGGGAAGAGAGATGGTTTGTTTGTTTTAAATTCCACATATACATAAGGTGATAAGGTATCCATCTTTCTCTGTCAGACTTATTTAGTATGTCTTCAAGGTCCATCTCTGTTGTTGCAAAAGGCAGGATTTCATTCTTTTTACCGCTGAATAATACTTCATTGTATATGACACCATACTTTTTTTATTGATTCCTCCAAAATGGACACTTAGATTGATTCCATGTCTTGGCTATTATATAAACAAAGCTTCAGTGAACATGGGAGTACAGATACCTTTTCAAGTTAGTGTTGGCATCTTCTTTGGATAAATACCCAGAAGTGGATTTGCTAGATCATATGGTATTTCTATTTTTGTTGTTTTTGAAGAACCTAAATACTGCATTCCGTAGTGGCTGTATCATTTTACATTCCTGCTAGAAATGTACAAGAGGTTGAATTGCTTCGCATCCTTGCCAGCATTTGCTACCTTTTGTTTTTTTTGATGATAACCATCCTAACAGGTGTGTGATGATACCTCAATGTGGCTTTGATTTGTATTTCTCTGGTAGTAATAATGAGCGTCTTTTTTATCTACCTATTGGCAATCTGTATGTTTGCTCTGGAAAACTGTTCAGGTCATTTGCCCATTTTGTTATTGGATTGTATGTATTTTTTGCTGTTGAGTTGTCTGAGTGTGTTATATATTTTGTGTATTAAATCCTTATCAGATATATGATTTGCAAATATTTTCTCCCATTTAGTTGGTTGCCTTTTCATTTTGTTGATTTTTTTTTTTCCTTTGTGGATTTTGAGTTTGATACAGTCCCACTTGTTTATTTTTATTTTGTCACCTTTACTTTTGCTGTCAAATCTAAAAACTCATCACCAAAACCTAGTGTCAAGGAGCTTACCACCTAAGGTTTCTTCTAGGAATTTTATGGTTTTAGGTCTTAATTCAGGTGTTTGATTCATTCTGATAATCGATAATTTTTGTGTATGGTGGAAGATAGAAGTCCAGTTTCATTCTTATGCATCTGGCATGAAGCATTTCTGACTAAACTAGCCATAGTATAGTCAGCACACTATTAATCTGCCACACTATTCAGCATTGTACTTTCTTATGTTTCATCTATGTTTGCCTAACTCGGATGAATTAGAAGCCACCCTTAGTGTCTGACTAATGGATAATGAGAATAAGCATCTAGTTCCAAAAGCTGTATGACAAAGCAGAACAATTCCCTGGGACTTTCATTTTTTACAGTTTAAACTGGTAACAGCAAAAAATTTGAAAATTACCATCTTGGCAATAGTGTGAGAAAGCTTTACTCTCATACATTATTGATGAGAATATAAAATACCCATATTAAAACATATACAGCACTATATTTCAAACTTGCATGGGTTTCACTCATTTCAAATGATACACGTATAGGATGTTCATTCTGGCATTGTTTATCATAGCCGAAGATTAGAACAACCTAAGTGTCCAATGATAGGAGACTGAAACATCCACACAGTGAAACTTATGCAGCTATTGAGAACCAAACTCTCTTGCTAAGACATACTGGTTTATAATGAGACATTGGAAAGATAACAAGGTACTGATAAAAATGGTTACCTGTGTAGTATACTGGGGAAGTAAGATTTTGGAATATTTTAAGTTATATTTTCCTTTTTTTTACTCACACATTAATATCTAGTTAAATCACAAATAGTGGATTTCTGGGGTTTTTTTATTATTACTCAAGGGAAGAAAATGTAAATGTTTTTGTTCTGAATATTTTTCTACAACAGAAATGGAATATCATTTACAATTTGGGACAGATGGACTATACATGGAAAAGAAGATTTCACCCTCTTGGACTTCATAAATGCAGTCAAAGTGAGACAATTATTCATTAGTTGCTTTGAGTCTGTTAGTTTTTATACATGATCTCATTAGTGTTTAGTCATGTCCGACTCTTAGAGGTTTTTATAAATATTATTTATCACAAATTTGCTTTCTTTTTACTGGTTGTAAAACATTGTCACAACCATTTTCTATTTGGATGGAGCTTTGATTGTTTTTCTTTTTGATATTCATTTTTAGGAGAAGTATGGAATTGAGCCAACAATGGTGGTACAGGGAGTCAAAATGCTCTATGTTCCTATAGTGCCTGGTCATGCAAAAAGATTGAAGTTAACGTAAGTACCAAACATTGTATGCAAGAGATTCTTAGAAATTGAAATATAAGTTGGATGTACACTAGAAAATTAAGTGTAGAGATTATTAAAGTTCAGATAAAAATACATGATTTACTCTTATCTAATGACAGAAATAAAGACAGTGAATGTACCAAGCTTCATAGGCTACCTTCCCAGTGAGATTTATAGGATTACAATATTCTTGTGAATTTCTTGTAGTTCTGAGTCAGCTTTGAA
Organism: Bos taurus; assembly: GCF_002263795.3. NCBI lineage: Eukaryota > Metazoa > Chordata > Mammalia > Artiodactyla > Bovidae > Bos > Bos taurus. The sequence goes on along the minus strand of NC_037333.1, from coordinate 83,331,819 downwards.
ACTAATGGGCTTAGAAACCTGATTTGATCAATATACTAAGTAAAAGCAGATCCACCTCTTATGTGCAAGCACTGAGGATTAGGCTGGTGAAACTGAAGTATTAAAAAAAATGCCAATTGTTATTGTCATTCATTTATTCAGCATATTTTTTCGAAGAGTGCCTACTATATCCCAGGTACTTTTGTGAGCATTAGGGATACAGCAGTGAGTGAAGCAAAGTCCCTACCCTTCTTGAGGAGGGACATGAATATCAGATGGTGGTAAGTGCTATGGAAAAATAAAGCAGAATAAAGGTGTGTTAAATTGCTACAGTATATTAGTATGTTAGATAATCTTGGTAATCCCTCTGCCTGTCATATTTTGATTTGATAAGCTGACATTTGAGCAGAGAGAAAAAGGAAGGGAGGGAGCAAAATCAGCCAGTCTTTACAGTGGTCTGCAAGGCCCTAAAGTATCTGGTTCCCACTTACTCCTCTGAGTTCCTTTCATACTTCTCTGTCCTTGTTCACAATATTCCAGTTACAGTGAACTCCCTCCTTTTCCTTGAACATTCCATTCTCCAGCATGGGACCTTTGATCTAGTTTTTCCCTTTGCTTACAACTCTTTCTGAGATGGCCATCTGACTAACTCTCACCTCTGGTCTTTGCACTTCCTAAAGAGGCCCCTCTGAACCCCATCTAATACTATATCCTGTCCAATCTCCCAGCCTAGCACTCCTAATCCCCTTTATTCTGCTCTACTTGTTCCCTTTCTCATAACATTTGTCACTAATAATCACTATATTATCATCTCCCCCCACTAATAAGCTTCATTCACAAGAGCAGGAATCTGTATTTCCCATCTATATATTCATTTTTTAAAAGCATTGCTTACATTTTGGGTTTTTTTGCTATGTGGTTTTTTTCGGGGGGGTGGTGTTTTTTAATAAGTGGTCTGTATTCTTTATCATTACCAACAGAGGTAAAAATTGTTAGGTAAATCATTCATTTCCTTAATTATATGAAAGCAGATGAATTACTACATTTAAAAGTAAATTTAAACAAGATCAGATTCTTTGGACAACATAATCATTGAATCACTCTTTTAATTTTACAGACTTTACCAAATTATTTGTCCTTGTTTATTTTTCTTAGAATGCATAAACTTGTGAAACCTTCTGCTGAAAAGAGATATGTGGATCTTACTGTGTCATTTGCTCCAGATGTTGATGGAGACGAAGATTTACCTGGACCTCCAGTAAGATACTACTTTAGTCATGACACTGATGAACAGAAGTTGTCTTAAATTTAAGACTACTTGATTTTGGAAAGAATGCACTTAATTCAGGAACTAAAAAAGTCAGCTCAAAATGCTATGGATTTCTCTTTGATAAAGCCTTAATTTAAGGGAACCATCAGTAAAAAAAAAGGAAGTACAGTGAAGAATTGTAAAGGATTTTGAAGCATAGTATATACACTCATGTTGTGCTTCATATGTGGATGTGATCACAAGCAACTTTGAACTGGAATGCCATTTTATAATGCTTACCAAAAAATTGTATATTGACTTCTTTGGATGAAACGAAGGAAAAATTACATACCCAAGACTAGAAGAGCTAAAACATCAAGAAATTGAAAGTTACAAATGTAATTATCCAAAACATTTAATCTCATTTTATAAATTGTTGTTGTTGTTGTTTAGTATTTGAGGCCCATTTTTCTCTTCAAATAGTATTTGGCTCCCTGCACCTTTCAAGATGAGGCTTTGAATTTAACATCAATGGAGGTGGGGGGATAGTAGCAGTGGATAAAGAGTAGACATTTAGAATTGTACAAATGTTACCTCTGCTCATTTTACCAGAGTTTGCTATATCACTGTCTCTCCAAAATCAGGATCTTTGTTGACAGCATCAGTGTCATAAGTCATGATGACAGGTGTTAACCGGAACTAAATGTTAACAATACTGTATGAACTCTTGACAGCCCTCTTAGAGAATCCACAAATGCAAACAGATAAATATGGTTGGTCATTTGATTCATCAGTATGCCTTCTAATGTGGCTGTTTTATTTATTTGGAACTCTAAACCTAACTGTCATAGTATATAAGACTAAAAAGTTTTGTAAATGGAGTGTCCTTAGAAGTTGAAGAGTAGAAATTAAAAAATTATCACTAGTTGAGTCTTGATTTTTTTTTTCTTCCAGCAAACAAATGGACAGAAAAACAATTTTTTTTTTTTTTTAAAGGAAATGTATTATTTAATTCCACATTCCCAGAAAGGGAGTTGACAAAGATAAAAATTTATTTTTTTAGATCTTTATTGATAGAAACGTTCTGTTTTCTGCTAGGAGCTATTGCAGGTATTCATAGAAATGCTTTCATTAAAATAACATAAAGTATACTCAACACTGTAAACTCAGTGAAAACAGCAGGTGTTTCATTTACTTCCAGTGATATGTGTCCTAAAGCAATTGGCATTTCGTAACCACAGAATGTCATTTCCTTCTAGCTGCTTTTCCTCTATTTTTCTGTTCAGACCATTAATAAGTACTTTGATAAATTAAAAACTGATTCACATCAGTATTAATACAATTTGATATCTTTTTCTATTCCCTCCTTAACTTTCCTTTTATTCCATTTGTATATAGTTTAGTCAACCAGGCATATTGTTTCATTCTTTTGTAAAAGCATCATCCCATGGAGGAATGGAGGTTGAGTTTGTATGATTAAAGGGTAATCTGCATTGGAGGCAAGGATAAGTGGACAGGATGAGTCTACAGGAACTGACTACCTTTGAAATAAGCAATTAATTTTGGTTCATCATATCCTTCCCTCTCACTTCATGTATATTGCAAACACAGTGCTTAAAATTAATATTACTTAAAAGTGAATTCAGGAATATCAAAGCTCTGTGGCTTGGAACATTAGAGGCTAGCACTAATAAAAGAACTTTCCTATAAGAAGTCTGTTCCACTTTTTTGTTTTGTACTCTATGACAGCAACTGATACTTTCTCAGTAGCCATTCAATAATTCTCAACTATGATCTAGTATCTTACTTACTCTATATAAATCTCTACATCTCTTCAGAAGTAAATTTAGAACAGAACCTGGCTATCAGTTCTTATTTCTGGAGATCAGTGCTTTAGCAGATTTAAACAGAATCAACAAAGATTAAGTTCATTTTATGATTAAATGTGAAACCATTTTGTCATTGCTTTTTTTTTTTCCTATGGGTAACAGTATTGCCGTTTATTTCTTCTATTTAGTTCTGCTAAACTGGAAAGCCAGCATGAATTTAATGACAGTTTTTTTTTCATTGTCTGTTTTATTTCTGTACCATGAGATCACTGCTGGTGATTGAAATACCAGGTGCAAAAATTAATGATTTGATTTTGTACAGTACCACTGAGTGATTTTTTACTTATTAAAAATAAATCAAGAAATTTGACATTATCTTTGTAAATCCTGTTCTGAAGTTGACTCTGGAGATTCCAGTTTTACTATTCATTTTATGAGTAGTATTGCTTTGGTGTTTCCTAGTTTTCAAGTTGTGCAGTCATGGAGATACAGCACTCACTGGATGTGGAGGGACATTACTTCCAAGTGCTTTTGGCTCCTGGAAACTGTTAAAACAATTGAGGGGGAAGATCTGGTAAATCCCAGACTGCTGGTCAGGGATTTCTAAAGCCCATTCATTACTTTATAGAGTTCAGAGCAGTATGTTACTAACTTATAAGTTCCTTTAAATTGTCCCAAGGGTAGAACTTGGATATAGATGTGTATTTTTATTTTTTGTGTAATATGATACACCCTGATGGCGCCAGTGATAAGGCATAAAAAAATGTTAGCAGTGTTTAGAGTTCACTATTTTGTAATTGTAAAGTGAGATCTTAAGGGGGGAGAAAAATCTCTTTACCTAATACCTTTCAACTGCAGTAAATATTATCAGAAATTTCATTATGATTGTAAATACATAACCATTTAGTATACAGTCATTAGGTATTGCTTTAACTATTTTACTTCTAACAAATTCAAAACATAAACCAGGAAGTTGCAGTCTTGGGTGTCCCAGTAAGTAACCAGTCGATAATTTGTTTTTCTTGCCATGTCTTAGCTTTCTTTATTTAAGAAATATATATGTATTCATATATATACACATTTGTGTGTATATACATATTCAAAAGAGTACATAAAATACAAATACACAATTTTGGGAATAATTTTAAAGTAACTAGTTGTGTAACAAGCTCTCAAATCAATACAAAATTGACAGCAGCCCAGAAACTCCCCTTATAGTCGCTTCCCATTCACAACCAGCTTCCCCTCACATTAGCACTATTCTCCCTTTTGTGATAACTGTCTTTGTTTTTATTTATAATGTTACCTCCTATGTTTGTACCTAAACAATACTGTACTTTTGATGGTTTTTTAATTTTATGTAAATAGAATTATACTATATTTTCCTTCAAGATGGGATTCTTCTTTCATTCAACATAGGATTCATCCATGTTGTTGCTTGTAACAACTTTATTCATCATCATTGATGTATAATTTACCTTTGCATTAATGTAACACTTCATTCATTCTGTTGACTGTGGACAGTGGGTTTTCGCAGAAGGAGGATCACAGTTGCACAGTGAACGTTATTTTATGTGTGAAAATCGTTCAGTCATGTCCGACTCTTTTGTAGCCTGCCAGGCTCCTCTGTCCTTGGAATTACCCAGGCAAGAATACTGGAGTGGGTAGCCATTCCCTTCTCCAGTGTATCTTCCCAACTCAGGGTTCAAACCCAGGTCTCCTGCCTTACAAGGCAGATTCTTTACCATCTGAGCCACTACAGAAGCCCAAGAATACTGGAGTGGGTAGCCTATCCCTTCGCCTAGTGCAACTAAGCTATGTATGCCTAGGAATAGTCCTTGATTGTAGGATATTTACATCTTAAATTTTATGAGATTAAAACAAAATTTTCCCTGAGCAACAGAGATGTTGTGCTTTTCTACTTTGCTCAACTCTGGTGTTAACAGGTTTGTTTGTTTTTTTAATTTTGCCAATCTTTTGGATGTGCAATTATATCTCATTGAAGTTTTACTCTGCATTTCCCTAGTTACTTGTGAAATTGAGTACGTTTTTATATGTTTGCTGGCCACTCTTTGTTTTTTGTGAAGTGACTTTTAAATTCTTTTGCCCATTTTTTTGCTTGTGTTGGCAGATTTTTTCTTCTTTGATTCATTAAAGAGCATTATAAATCCTGTTCTTAGTTGGCTCAGTTCAGTTCAGTCGCTCAATCACGTCTGACTCTTTGCAACCCCATGGACTGCAGCACACCAGGCCTCCCTGTCTGTCACCAGCTCCCAGAGTTTACCCAAACTTATGTCCATTGAGTTGGTGATGCCATCCAACCATTTCATCCTCTGTTGTCCCCCTCTCCTCCCGCCTTCAGTTTTTCCCAGCATCAAGGTCTTTTCCACTGAGTTAGTTCTTCACATCAGATGGCCAAAGTATTGGAGTTTCAGCTTCAACATCAGTCCTTCCAATGAACACTCAGGACTGATCTCCTTTAGGATGGACTGGTTGGATCTTCTTGCAGTCCAGGGAACTCTCAGAAGTCTTCTCCAAAACCACAGTTCAAAAGCATCAATTATTCAGTGCTCAGCTTTCTTTATAATCCAACTCTCACATCCATACATGACAACTGGAAAAATCATAGCCTTGACTAGACGGATGGTTGTTAGCAAAGTAATGTCTCTGCTTTTTAATATGCTGTCTAGGTTGGCCATAACTTTTCTTCCAAGGAGCAAGCATCTTTTAATTTCATGGCTGCAATCACCATCTGCAGTGATTTTGGAGCTCAAAAAAATAAAGTCTGCCCGTTTCCCCATCTATTTGCTATAAAGTGATGGAACCGCATGCCATGATCTTAGTTTTCTGAATGTTGAGCTTTAAGCCAACTTTTTCACTCTCCTCATTCACTTTCATCAAGAGGCTCTTTAGTTCTTCACTTTCTGCCATAAGGGTGGTGTCATCTGCATGTCTGAGGTTATTGATATTTCTCCCAGCAGTCTTGATTCCAGCTTGTGCTTCATCCAGCCTGGTATTTCACATGATGTACTCTGCATAGAAGTTAAATAAGCAGGGTGACAATATACAGCCTTGACGTACTCCTTTTCCTATTTGGAACTAGTCTGTCGTTCCATGTCCAGTTCTAACTGTTGCTTCCTGACCTGCATATAGGTTTCTCAAGAGGCAGATCAGGTGGTCTGGTATTCCCATCTCTTAGTTGGCTATATAACTGCAAATATTTTTTCCCACTCTGGCTTGCCTTTCCCTCTTTTATGATGTTCTTTGATATAAAGAATTTTTTAATGGTTATTTACTGGAAAGTATCAAATTTTTTGTTTTAAGGCTAGAGTTTTTTGTGAATTTTTAAAAATTGTTCTCTGAAGCCACAAAGTCAAAAGATACTCCTCTGTATTACCTTCTAAAGCTTTCGTTTTGACTTCCATACTTTAAGTTTTTAATGTATGAGGAATTACTTTTCTATATCCTAGGAAGTGCCTCATCACCATTTACTGAAGTCTCTTCTTTTCTGCAGTGCCAGCAAAGTCGTGTCATATCCGTATATGTATACATATCTTGCTGTATTTTTTGTTCATTTTCTATCCCTGTGCTGGTATACTGTCTTCATCACTATAGCTGATATATTATTTTTGATACTTGGTGGAACAAATCTTCCTGACTTATGTTTTGTAATGCATCTTGCTTATTTTTAGCCCTTTGTATTTTTGTTCTCAAATTTCTAATTTCAAATATGCAAACCTAGCATGTCACAGTTTCTAATTGTCCTGCTGCAATTTTATATCTTTCATCTAATAATGAAAAGCATTATTATTTAATAGTCTGTGTTTAATAATTCCCAAATCTGAAGCTCTCCTGCATGCTCTATGTTTGTTTCTGCCAATTCTCATTATCTTGTGTTCTTGTATGTGTGGTTATCTTTACCTTTATGCCAATATTATATTTGAACACCTGCTTGTAGGTCTTGAACAAGACAATTTGAACTGAATGGGCCCACTTTAATGAAATGCAGACTTTTTTCACTAAATATATCTTGTTGTTTAGTCACTAAGTCATGTCTGGCTCTTTGCAACCCCTTAGACTGCAGCATGGGCTTCTCTAGTGGCTTAGATGGTAAAGAATTGCCTACAATGCAGGAGACCCTGGGTTGGGAAGATCCCCTGGAGAAGGGCATGGCAACCCACTCCATTATTCTTGCCTGAAGAATCCCATGGACAGAGGAGCCTGATGGGCTAAGTCCATAGGATTGCGCAGAGTCGGACACAAGTGAAGCAACTTAGCATGCAGACTGCAGCATACCAGGCTTCCCTTTCCTTCATTGTCTCCCGGAGTTTGCTCAAACTTGGATCCATTGAGTCAGTGATGCCATCCAGCCAACTCATCCTCTGTTGCCCCATCTCCGCCTGCCCTCAGTCTTTCCCAGCATCAGTCTTTTTTTTTTTTTCCAGCATCAGTCTTTTCCAGTGAGTCGGCTCTTCACATCAGGTGGCCAAAGTGTTGAAGCTTCAGCATCAGTCCTTCCAGTGAATATTCATGGTTGATTTCCTTTAGGATTGACTGGTTTGATTTCCTTGCTGCCCAAGGGACTGTCAAGATCTCCAGCACCACAATTCGAAAGCATCAATTCTTCAGCACTTAGCCTTCTTTATGGTCCAACTCTCATATCCATACATGACAACTGGAAAAGCCATAGCTTTAACTATACAGATCTTTTTGGCAAGGTGATATCTCTGCCTTTTAATACACTGTCTAGATTTTTAATAGCTTTTCTTCCAAGGAGCAAACATCTTTTAATTTCATGGCTGCAGTCACTGTCCACAGTGATTTTGGTCCCAAGAAAATAAAATTTTTTCCCCATTTCCACTTCTTCCCCATCTATTTGCCATGAAGTGATAGAACTAGGACTATGATCGTAGTTTTTTGAATGTTGACTTTTAAGCCAGCTTTTTCACTCTCCTCTTTCACTCTCATCAAGAGGCTCTTTAGTCCCTCCACAAAATACATACTACAATCTCTTATGATCCATGGAAATGGAACCTCAGTTATAGAGGACAGACTGTAAACTCATAGGCAGATTTTCAACTGTGCAGTGGGTTGGTGCCTAATTCCCATGTTGTTCAAAGATCAACTGCAGTTTGATTCCTAACATGATTGATATGTTCATCTTCCATAAGACTTTTCATATGCTCTGGTAAGCACTTAGCCACTAGTAATTCAGGATCTTTTTGACACAATTTCAGGAACTGGGATTTTTCTGAGTCATTCGTGTGACTCAGAGCTGAGCTGACTGTACTGATACCCTTACTTCCTGTTAATCCTTAGTTCAAAAATTCTTCAAACTTGGTATTGTGGACTGGGGTTACCAGAGCCAGAGCCCCCACCTCTTTGCTGGTACTACATTCTACCTTTGAAGCCTTTGAATGTTTTAGCTTTGCTCAGCTTCTCGGTGACCTTTAGAAAATCTATGAAAGCTCCCAGGGTACAAGTGCTCACAGATGAAGAATTCATTTCCTTTATGAATTTCTGTTTTCTCCCAGATACTAGCCTGATAATTATTCACTAACTTAGCTTTCTGATATCCAATACTTCTTCAAATACATTTTGTCCAACTTTCCTAAATATTTTCAAGTGAGAATGTTAATCCAAATTACTCAGCTCACTTTATTTCAAAATTTTCATTAGGGGTTGTTCCTCTTCAACTCTTAGGTTTTTTAGGAGAGTGTTTCTTTATTTCCAGCATAAAGTGTGGGTAATCCAACTTGATATTCTTTGTCTTTAAAGTGGAACACTATGGGCTACTTACATTTAATATAATGACTAATTTATTTCTGACATTTTATTTTGGGGGGATTTATTTTTTGTCTAGCTTGTTCTATGGTTTTTCTCTATTGCTTTTTAAAATTTGTTTGCTTTTTAAATTTCTGTGTATGCCAGGTATTATTAAACCATTGTCTGTCAAATCTAGATATCCTTCTGTATTCTAGAATTTTGTAAACCCTATTTGTCCTTCATCATCTTGCTTCCCCTAGGTTCCACAAATAGGGGACACTAGCAGGAGACTGGAAAGCTGGAGAAAGGGAGAAGAGACTTTGACTATTGGCATTTGGTTGCTGGTCCTCAGTTTATCACCTCAGTAATGGCTTTTCTTCCAGTGGTTGTGGTTGGTTCCCAGGCTCTACCTTTTTTCTGCCTCTCTTCAGGGTATCTCTTCTAGATTTCCAGGCTCTAATAATCCTGTCCTCTTCCCCGTAGTAGTTGTATCCATTGCTGACATTTTCAATTCTCACAAAACCTATTTAACCAATTCCTTCCCTTAAATTCTTTCTTAAATAATATGGTTTTTCTTTTTGTGAATTATACATTTTTTTTTCTTTACTAATTTAGTAAATTTTATCTTTTAATGATTAACTCTGTATTGCAACATGCATATTCAGATTAAGTCAGACTAGAGTTAATCATCATATTTACATTTTGGAAGATGATAATTTCCAAAGATGGCCACAGTGATATTTGCATGCTCATGTGCTTTTCTCTTAGAACCTTGCAACCAACCATCAAGAGACAGAATATTTTCCGTTACTTTGAAACAAGAATTTATGACTGGCTCAAGTAGTGCAGTAGAAGGCAGCATATGTAACTGTACAACTTCCAAGGTTAGTTGGAAGGAAAACGGTCTGTAATTTTAAGCTAGGCAAAAATGTGTCAGATATAACACAAAAAAGTACAATCCACAGAAGCAAAAGTTGATGGGCTTCTGCTCTGCAAAAGATGGTTTTAAAGGAATGAAAAACAAAATGAAATATTTGCATATCATTTATCTGACAAAGGGCTTGTATTTAGAATATGAACAGAGCTGTCAAAACAAATAACCCAATAAAAATATGGTCAAAATAATTAAGTGTATATTTTGCCAAATTAGATTACATGAATGGCAAATAGCACATGAAAAAATACTCAACATCATTAATCATTAGGGAAATGCATATTATAACCACAGAGTTACCACTACAAACTTAAAGATAAGATGAAGTGCTGGCAAGGATGCAGCCAGAGCTCTCAGACATTCATAGTAGAGGTGTAAAAAGGTAGGACCACCTGTGAAAAGAGTTTTACAGTTTCTTATAAAGTTAGACATACATGTATCATTTGACCCAGTAATTTCATTCCTAGATATTTTTCCAAAGTGAAATAAAGACATATTCACACAAAAATCTGTGTACAAATATTTATGTAGCTTAATACTTGCCCAGAACTGGAAATGATCCTAATATATTTAAGCTGGTTAATGGATGAACAAACTGGTACCTCCCTACATAGTGACATTTCCCCCATATTTATATACTATTCTATATAAATAAGATAGTATATAAATAAAGCAGAGTGAACTATAATACACAACACTTGCGTGAATCTAGACATTATAATGAGTGAAAGAAATAAGTCCTAGAAGATTCTGGACTGTGGTACCATTTGTATGACATTCTGCAAAAATGCTGAACTATAGGAATGGAAAACAGATCGGTAGTTGCCAGGGACTGTGTCTGAGAAGAATTGACTAAAAAGAAAGGAGGTGATGGAACTTTCTATATCTTGATTGTGGTGATGATAGAATTCACAGAACTATACAACAAAAATTTAATTTTATTGCATGCAAATTAAATTTTTTAAAGGAAGAAAAATAATCCCTGTATATAAGATATATCACACTTGGGATTATTTATTCAATTCACAGTTTTTCCTATAATGAAAGCTCCAAGAGAGCCATACTTAATTCTTATCACTAAGAATTCCTAGCCCAAGGACATGCAGCTATCCTTCTCTCTTTAAATGCTCTGAGTTCTCACATAAGAGAATGTGGGCTAACCCTTCAGGATTAGAGACCACATGAAGAGAATGGTTCAGCCAGGCCCAGGTGACCACCAGCACCAGATGTGTGAATGAAGCCAACTTAGACCATCCAGCTCCAGTCAAGCCACCAGCTGGTTATAGTCCTACAAATGACATCAAGATGCTAGCAGAAGAACTGCCCAATGGAATTGAATCCAAGTTGCTGATGTGCAGAATTGTGAGTAAATAAAGTGGTCATTGATATAATCATGTTTTAGGGGTGGTTTGTTACATAGCATTAGATAACTGACACAATATCATCCATAGAGAAAAAAAAGTTTGGATTCCCCAGCCTCCCCCCTACTTTTAAAAAATTATTTTAAAGATGTCACAGGAAATCCTTTCGTCTCTGGAGGAAAAAAAGGAAAGAAAAACACATTAATACATTCCCAGAGATTTCTGCTAGGTGGTATTTTCTTATATAGAGTCCAGGTAATGTATTATGCCATCATATCTATAATAACATGTTCATCATTTGTGGTTATATTGCAAGATAGAGAAAGTCAAAGATGAGGGGAGAGAGCTAACGGGACCAATAATTTATAGAGGACAGAGGGATACTGGGACATGGTGATAGTCTTTAAATATTTGATGGGCTTTTTAAAACCATGTGTCGTTTTAAAGTCAAAAGTCGGATTGAAGTGAAGTCGCTCAGTCGTGTCCGACTCTTTGCGACCCCATGGACTGTAGCCTACCAGGCTCCTCTGTCCATGGGAATTTCCAGGCAATAGTCTTGGAGTGGATATGTATAAGTCAAAGGGAGAATGTTTCAGACTTAATAGTCAGAAAAAATGCTTTAAAATGAGAGCTAACCAAAAGTGAACTATGCTGCCTCAAAAATCAGTGAGGCAGCTATCATTAGGAATTTGCAAACAAGTTGAATGGTCACATCTTAGAAATGTTTTTTGTATTGATTCCTATATAGAATGAGACACTACTAGATAATTTTCTAAAGTTCCTTAAGACTGAGTTTGTTAAAACTATTTGTCATCACAAGAGTCATACCCATGTTTTAAAACTTGGACTTTTAAACTTGGCTGTCTTTTTAATTAGTAGACTTTCCAGATATGCCCTGATGCAAATAACCAAACCAAGTTGTTTTGCCTCATAATCTGTAGGAACAGGAGTTTGTTTTGATAACTGAATCCAAACGAGCTGATGTTTTTCTCTGCTGCTTACAGCTTGTCAAGTGATCATGTGTACCAGGAATTGTTTAAAAGGATGGAAAGAAACTGTCATATCCAGTCTGCCCTGCGTTGCCAAAAACTGGACTACAAACAGGGCCAGCCTTGTGGTCACGTGAACTGTGCACTGGCACTGGGTCCCATGCTTGGTTTAACAGTCCGCTGCCACTGCTTTGAAATTCTTAATACCTTATGAACAAGTGGCCCCACAAATTCTGTAGCCAATCCTAACTACAATCTTTATCTGTAGTTCCTCGCCACCCACTCAATCCTTGTTATCTTGCACTCAGCCTTCTGCCTTTACAGTGGAATAAGACTTCTCTCTCAAGTCATCTATGTCTAATGACCAATCCCAAGTTTCGTCTTAATCATCATTCATTTTCATCTGTCTCAAGCATCTGACACTGTTGACAGACCATACCTTTAAATTCCATTCGGTTTCCATGACTGTATGGTTTTCTTCTTATCAAACTTACTTGATAAAGCTGAGTAGAACAATGGAGTGAAGCTAGTAGTTACAATACATGCCTCAGGGTTTTTTCCTCCAGAGTGGGCCTATACTGTATCTACCAGGATATAATAGACCATAGACTATAATCCTATAGTGTTATAGGATTGATACTGTATTATTAATACTATACTATAGTACATTATAATCCTACCTGGTGGCTCTTATAAATCATATTGGTTTTTTATTATTTTGTTTTCCTTTTTTTAATACAACAGTGAAGTGAAGAACATACCAAGGGTTTCATCAGTTGAATATATAAATGGTCGTAAATTTCCTCGCGTCTCCTTCACAAAATAATCAATGACACTGAAAAGATTTGGGAGTGTTACCTGTATAAAGAGAGGAAGAGAAGTCTCAATGTTGCCTGTGTTAATGATAGAGTAAAAGAAAGCTCAAATGAAATTTAGTGGAGATTACTATGTATTTCCTGTCCTCCAGGAAATCATGTCAGTTCCTCACTTCAGTGGCTTACTGAATGTTCAAGATTTTACCTATTCATGAATTTTATTTCTCCTATGCAACCATATCTTCTTCCCTATTAAGTTACCTCTTTCCTGTTATATACAATTTGGTGGCCAATAATTGGATACTCTGATCCTTCCCAGTTGTTGCATGAGAGTGTGACTCAAGTTACGCCCAAAAAGCTCCTCTCCTGAAATTTGAACTTGAGTAGAAGAACAAGAAAGCAGATTCCTAATCAGATGATGCTTAATACAAGTAACTGCTTCCTAGTCCCTAAAGGTTTCCTAGCCTTCTGGTCATGCTATGAGTTTTCTATATTCTTTTTTTTTTTTTTTTTTGCTTAAGTTAGTCTTAAGAAAATTGGTTTCTTCTCCTTGAAACTAAAGACCCCTTTGAAGCCAGAAAACTTAGTATTTTAATATCTCATTGTAACAGCGTAATTCCCACCACTGCAGCCTAACATCAGAGATACTCTGTTTCCCTAGCATCCTAGACTGCAGGCCACATTACTTCATTCTCATTGGCTGAAACCAGTGTAGATATCAGTTTTTCCACCTGTATAATAGGTGCTGACTCTGGGTAGTGGTCAAACTTAAATTAGGTAATGTGTGTAGAGTATTTGGTTCTGTGCCTAACATAGTACTGAATGGTGATAATACTATATATGTCAGTTGGGGTAGAAGGGGGGTTGAAGACAAGGAACACTACTTGTTCACTACTTCTTCACTACTTGTTACTTTTAAAAGGGGAATTTTTGAACTTCTGCATGGTAGGTATTAAAGGACCAGACACTGAAAGATTTTTTTCCCATTAGAAATAAGCATATTGGAATACTATATACTTCTAATTGGAGAATGTAAAATAGATGGTAAAAAATGTTTTTCTCTCCTTGAGACAACTGTATTGAAAAAGATTTTTAGAGAAAGAAGGAAGTGGCAAGAATTGATAGAAGATGGTCTTCTACACTGCCTCTTCCACCTCCTCTTGCATCTCGCGTCTCTCCCTGGATGTGTGCCACCTTTAGGGCCTCTTACCATGGCTGTTTTTTGCAGCACTATGCTCCTAGGCAGAGAGTCTGCTTTTCCACCTTACTTTGAATTCTATAAGGTAGGTGTTTGGGAGGGAGCAGAAGAAAATCAACAACAAGGAAATAGCTACTTACAGGCTTTTCCAAATCAATAGTGTAGTTTTTCCCTGCACTCATCACTTTGTAGTGCTTGATTCTTGGCAGGCTGAAAAACCAAAAGAAGTTCATCTCCATTTGAGTACACAACAGAGTCAAATCAAACTAAAGTGAGTATAAAATATCACCTGTATAGTAAAAAGCTATGTTCCCATGATTCTAGTTTGGCCAAAAGGGTGGGGGGTTTTATTCACCATTTCCTGTGTCTCTTTTTTAGGGGGTTATACACTAGTGTTCTGTGTGCTAAGCCGATTCAATTGTGTCTGACTTTTTGCAACCCTATGGACTGTAGCCCACCAAGCTCCTCTATCCATGGGATTCTCCAGGCAAGAATACTGGAGTGGGTTGCCATGCCCTCTTCCAGGAGATCTTCTCAACCTAGGGGTTGAACCCACATCTTTTATGTCTCCTACATTGGCAGCTGAGTTCTTACCACTAGCACCACCTGGGAAGCCCATTTATACACTTGGGATAAAGGAAACTTGGGTCATTGAGTGGATGAATGAGAAAGAATAACTGAGATGAAAAAAGGAATCAAGAGCTGAAAATCTTTCAGGCTGAAACTATTTTTTTTAATGCTAGTAATTTACAAAGTAGAAAACAGGATAAAATCCTATGTAGGCATACACGTATCAAATATATATTCTCTATATTAAAAGGGATATTCAATTCATTTCTGTACTCTAGCATTAGGCACACAATAAATATTTATAAAACTGAATTTTAAAGTATTAGTAACACATATAATAGTGCTGTTTGCTAGAACTAATTTCCAGTGAAAGCAGAAGTCAGTATGTTTCCCTTGATTCATATGGCAGTAGTGTCAGAACCAAGACTTCTCTAATGTTAAAAAGTTAATAACATTTATTATACCTCCATTTGTTTGAAAGACAAACTAATTCAACATCTGTCCAGTTTACAGAAGCTGCACAAGCAAAATTATCCCTCAGATTTTTTTTCTACAGAGCCTCCCTTGTTCTTTTACATCACTCCTCTCTCCATTTCCAGATCACATTCCTCTAGAACTAATCTATAATTCTATTTAAGGAACTATCCCCTCATCTACTATAATATCCAGATCTTCTCTTAATTGAGTATCATGTTGGAAAACAGCTAACAGTTGTTTCCAATGGCTTATTCTAAAGCTTTATTCTAAAAACATATGATAAAACCTAACCCTTTTCCCTCCTAAGGGGGGAAAAAGTGTATTCCCTAGTGCTGAACCTTCAGGAGGAATCAGTCACAGGCTGGTGAAGGAAGCTTCTCGACAGAGGAGATCCTACAAATACCATCTTTTGGGGTGTCTAACTCTGGCTTTATCTTTATCCCTACATGAAAGATCTTTTTAATAATACTTCTGAAAACCCTCACCAATTCCAGCTGGAATTCCTTTATTCCTATGAAATAAGTGATTATTATTTCTTGGAAGACTGATAGAAAGCTTGAAGGGCATGGCCTTTATAAACTGAAAGATCTAGATTCATATTCTGGTCTAGTTGTGTGAACTCTGAGCCTCGTTTCTTTGTCTATATAATGGAAATGGTAATGCCTTTCTTCACAGTGCTGTTATGAATTAATGTTTGAAAAATCCTTAGTACGGTGTCTGTCACATGTAAACACTCAGTAAATTATAGCTGTTTTTTTTTTAACTACTTTTTAAAATGCATTGTTTTAACTTAGTTTCTGTCAGTCTCAGCTTCTTCGCTTATAAAACGTGGAAAATACTGTCTCAGTTTTTATTGTGCTTGAAGGAAGTTTTTGTCAAACACTCAACACCCACAAATGTACCCCATTAAGTTGGGATAGCAATTGTTGCTGCTAATAATAACCATCATAGCATCATCACCATCATCATTTTCATCCCTGGTAAAGTTGTGGGAGGAAAAGCAGCAAAAGTTAAGAGCCTCTTGGCACTTTTAACTAGTAAGACCAAGTTCTAAGGCCAAAAATAAGATAGGAAAAAAATTCCACTGAAGTCACTTGAGGTTTTACTCATTTCAGACCTGTGCTTTGCTTGCATATTTTGTTTTTCCAAAGGAATAAAGGGATAGGAAGAAAAAAAAAATAGATTGTTAAATTTGCTCAACTGAGGTGTCTTGATTTTAACATCATAAAAGAAGTAACTGTCTTTTAAAAAAGAATGTGTGGCCTTAAGTGTGGCTATAAAATCTTAGCTTCTGACCCCAAATTTTGCAGAGGAATGAATTTGGGGTGAATATTTTCTATTGCTTTCTTGCTAATGGCTTCCAAAAGAGTTTATACTTCTAACTTGCCATGTACTCATAACAATTCTAAGAAAACAAAACCAAATTGTGACACTTGTAAGAATAACTTTATGTCTTGTGAATTCACACATCACTGGGCTGAATGAAGGTGGATGATATGTCAAAGAGAAGTCACCTCATAAGTTGCCATTGAATGACTTTTGTTCCTGAGAACTATATCTTTCCCCCCACAGTTGATTTATTAACAGATGGAGATAATTTTACTTTCAAGTATGGCTTTGTAAACCAACTTGTCCTTTTCAGCTAGCATTTTATCAGACACAGGGGTCTAAACTTGCATGGCTGAAGAAACATTTCTCCTACAACCTGCAAGAGAGTGAATTGGTTTTGTGGGTAACACAGGTGCTTCCTAATAGTCTAGATTTCTGCCAAAGTCTTTACATTAAGCGCTACGATCTAACAGGCTTAACTTCTGCTCTGTAATTGCTATCCTTTAAAATTAGATGACCTGTTAAACAAGATATTAAATCCAGGCATCCTAAAAGACTTATTTTGAGACATTAGAGAACATATATAATAATCTTTACATCATGGATATATCTGGCTCTTAAGGAATACTTGTGCAAAAACAGTTAAAATTTTTCCTAGGCACTTTCATCAAGTATAAACTATTCCCAAAGCCTAAATAACCACTTACTGACTCTTATGTTAAAATACTGTGCTTTGGCCATTCTACCTTACTCCTTGCTTTCTAGATAGCAACTTTTCTTTAGAGTGGAGAGAAAATCAGTTTTATGAAATGTTATAAGTTCTTATGTCCATCAGCTATACAAGCATGAATTTCTGTATGAATTTAAACTAGAAGTATGTTTACTAAAATTAAACTTAGGTAATTTTGATATGAACTCCTTTGCCAGACTTTTTCTAATAAGGTTAAATGTAACTTAAATATAATATGAATGAAAACTGTGACATTAAATCCATATCCTAAGAATACAAACTCATTGCATTTGGTCACAACCCATATTTACAACAGAAAACTCTGTTCTTTCTCATAGCTCACTCATATGGAAAATGCAAATTGAAAGTTGGACTAATTTAGACCACACTAAAAGAGAGCTTGCTACTATTGTAAAGGAAATATACTGTCTTTGAAGAGCTATTAGATCTCAGGATTTTGTTCCTTTCATGCAGAATGGCAGCACAGGGTTCATATGTAAATGATTCAAACACTCAATCTAACCAAGAGTATGAAAGAAAAAATCACTTATGTGATCTAATTTAACTTTCAAATAATTAGATTATATTTCTCTTTTAAAAAATCTGTGAGATAAAGTTTTTTGCTAAATAAGAATTATTTTATTCAAATTTTTAATATTTTATTTAGAAAACCTTAAGATGACTTAGAATAAAATCCAACAATAAATATGCAATACTGTATTAAAAATTTATAAAATATTATTGAAGAGCATTAAAGACGAGTTAAATATTGACCTACAAGAGGACAAGATCTCCAAGTAACAATATGGACTAATCCAAAAGCATGTCCTCAGGGTAAACATGAAGCTGTAGGTTGGTGAGTATATATACATCATTTCCATAAAACTTAAAAACATAAAACAATGCTGTGTAATAATTGAGGGACAAACACATGGAGAAGGAGAGAGTAACTCAGAGTGTGCACCTTCCAAGGACTGGTTGGGTGGGGGGAGTGCATTTGGAGAGAGGTGGACTGATATGGAGTGTTTGGCTTGTCACAGCTAGGATTTGAAATGTTTCAGTCTCAGCTTCAGATTTGATGCTAACAATTCTAAGCTCTATGCCAAGTTCATGAACTGCTGGAGAAGGGCCAGGACCTGCCTCTACTTTCTCCCACACCCCCAACCTGAGAGTTGGCTCCTAGCTAAGAGTGGCTCCATCCAGTCACTGCCTTGATCAGATGCTACACAGGTAAGAGACAGTCTCAGGAGCCACCACGCCATGGACCCAGGTTCAGCTTTGTGACTTAGGGCATCCCTTAAACCAAGGATTTTGTTCACTGCTGTATCCTCAGTATCTAGAGTATCACTTGGCTTATAGTTGCTCAATATTTATTGAAATGAGTGAGCAAATGAATAATAGAACTATATCCAGGACCAAAGTAATTTGTTCACTGTTCTTCCCTACTACAAATACTAGTTTTGACTAGCATTGTTTATATAACATTCCCTCCCTATTATTGTGTTCACATGTTTATCCCCAATGAAGCACACAGCAGATGCAGATCTGAACTTGTATGACTACTTTCTAAAGTGATAATCATGTTTTTAACAATTCCATACATTTTAAAATTAAACATACTCTATCTCCTGCCGGATGGTGATGGAGTAATTTCTGCTGTCACTGCCAGGCCTCAGGATCATATTTCCCATGGAAGGGTTCTTCTCGAGCATTTCAGTTGCTTCTTTCCGGGACACTGAGTAAAAACATCTACAGAGGTGAGATTAAAAAGAAATTTTGAACTGATGAAGCTCATTACTTGAAAAGATGCTACTAAAATAACTCTTAAGAACTACAGTTATTAACTTTTATTACCATTTCCAGTTTTATTATTAGTTAATGTGATATAATTACTATTATTACAAGCATGTGCCACTGGGAGTATACAGATACAATACTTAAGGCCCTGCTTCCTTCATTCCTCCAAAGGCTTTATTTTTAAACAATGAAGACCTGAAGAGTTATCTACTGATCAGTATATATTTACCATTACCACTTGAAGGTCTAAGATAACAATATATTTCCAGTTTCAGTTTATAATAAGCTCTTAGATAAATAATAATTGTTCGTGGTTTCTTTACAGGGATACAAAACATATATATAGTATAGTATAGGAAGTCTGCTATACTGCTATGTCTGCTGAGGACAGCCTGGATGGGAGGGGAGTCTGAGGGAGAATGAATACATGTATATGTATGCCTGAGTCCCTTTGCTGTCGACCTGAAACTATCACAACATTGTTAATAAGCTGTACGCCAATACAAAATTCAAAGTTATAAAAATATATATATATATACACATATAGTTTGTTTTGTTGTATGATCTCTTTTAAGTAACATACTTAAGGGTTTGTCTGAATCCACTCCTTTGGTATAATATGGGTTTTTAACAGCATTGGTAGCATTTTTATGTGTAAAATTTTGTAGAAAGCACTTCAATTCTTTTGCACTTATAGTAAATATTGTAGTCACTGAAAAGTCTGGTTTTTCAACAGAAAAAAATTTAACTCATAGCAATACACCGAGATATTGAAAAAGTGTTTCTGAGAGGCGGGACAAGGAGTGAGTTTAATCTTCTTTTTATTTATCTGTAATAAACATGTATTATTTGTTTCATTGAGCAAAAAAAAAAAAAAAAGAAAGCAGTCTATGTGACTTTTAACCTATTAATCCTGGTTTCAGCTAAGAGAGTGGCTAGCAGTTTTCAGTGGTTGTAGTACAGATGGAGTACATGTCAGAACCTGATGTCAAAGATGGTACCAGGACAAGTTTCATTGACAAGAAAACCTAGACTCCAGAGTTCACAGTCTTAGTCACACTTTCAACAATATAAGAAGTTAAAAAACTAATGTAGACTGTTGCTGATTTTAGGATGTTCCGTGCCTTTTCATCTCCAATAACACTTTGCCCATTTCACATGGTGTCTTCCTCAAAGTACAGGCTCAAGACGAGTCACTGATTGACCCACTGAGGATAACGTTCAGGTAACTTGGTCCAATTTCCTGATAGAAACTCAGTCAATCATAGAGTTTCATGGTGAAAAAACATCTTTTCCTTCCTTCTACATAGAACTTTTATTTAGATTTGTTCTTTGGGAAAAAAATAACTATTTAGTCTAAAGGTGTGGGTGGAAGGGGATTTCCTTTGTGGTAAGAAACTTAGTTCAAGTCTGCATTTTGTTGATATAACATAGAAGAGGAAATGTGGCTTGAACTCAAGAGCTCAGAGATATACTGTGTATCCACAAGACAGTTATTGTTCCTGGTTTAATGAGTCCAGTGACTATCTCTCCTTGATAACTAGAAACTTTTAACAACCTAATAAGTAAACTGGAGTTCATGGTGCACTTACGCTGGCATAGGGTTCAGTACATCCTCATAATCTTCAACTGGTTGCTTCCCTTTTTCTGGAGATGAGCTTGGTGTCCGCTCTGTCTCAATCCTCCTTTTCTTTTCTTTCTCTAGAACTTCATGCAGTCTAATTACTTGCCCAGGAAGGAGTGACACATGTAGGGGAACTGACAGCTGAAACCAATTAAAGCAGTAGGCAAACAAGAAAGGGAGCCAAGTAACTAACTGGTTTTAGCAAAGATGAGCCTGTTCTGGTCCTAAGAAGCTTCAGTTACCTAACAGAGGTGGAAGGAGAGGATCATGAATAAAGGATCATAGTGTCTTAGATCTGCCTCTAAACCAACTAGTTTCTTCCTCCAAGAAACACTCCTTTTGGTTTGGTCCAAAACAAAGTGTACCTGGCCTTACAAGCTGTTTCAAGTAACAACAAACCTCTCATTTTTTTATTCTGAGCTCACTGGATCTCACTGCCAGGGAAGTCCCAGAGCACCTGCAAGTTGCCCAGCTGTCCCAAAGGTAACCTGGAATAAGTTCCCCCAGCCATATGGCAAATAGGGTTGAGAGAAATATTTGTTAAATGACAGTCGGCAATCAGAGATCCATACTTTTGATGTATTTGTGTTTATATTTTGAATTTTCACTCACACATTAGAATTATGATACTGCTCTACCTACTAAGGTTTTTTAATAACTTGTTTTTAATAGCTTTTCTAGAAATGTGTTTGGATTGAGTCATCTATATTCACCTTAGCTATATTCATACCCCTGATTTAGACTTCGTTATGACCAGCTATGTACTCTTGGAAGTTATCATTTAAATGGTAGAATATTTTTCTTTATGTGAAACTACCTAGCTTAAATAATCAGCTGTGTCTGATTATCATTTTGAGCTCCAGAGTAGGGTATACATTTTCCAGGGGGTGTATAAGAAAGTTCTTTGGAATGTGGGAAGAAAACACTAGAACTTCATTTTCTGTTTACACATTATCTAATGAATCTTAAAGAGTATTCTTCTGAATAACTAACTAATAATCAGTAAGGCATTCCCTTATATATCATTCAGAAAAAAAAAATGAGGAAAAACTGATGAAATGGCTGTCCCTTATTAACTGCCTGTTATGTCCCGAACATCATGCTATTGTAAATCCTCACAGCAATGCTACAAGATAGACATTGCTATTCCTACTTTACAAATTAAAGAGGGAAAAAAAAAAAAAAAAGGCTCAGAAGATTAAATAACTAGTCCAGGATCACATAGCTAGAAAGTTGAGGAGCCAGGATTCAAACTCCAGTTTAATTAATTCAAAAGCAATGTCTCTGCACTTTCAACTATAGACTATGTTCCTGAAACTTTTACTAAAGTTGCCCTAACGACAGTATGGTATGAATGTATACACAGAGTGACCTGGGAACATTGTGCACAACTGGTGGCTCAGTGGTAAAGAATCCACTTGCAATATAGGAGGAGACATAGGTTTGATCCCTGGGTTGGGAAGATCTGGAGGAGGAAATGGCAACCCACTCCAGTATTCTTGCTTGGAAAATCCCATGGACAGAAGAGCCTGGCGGGCTACAGTCCATGGGGTCACAAGAGTCAGACATGACTTAGCAACTAAACCACTACTAGCACAGCATTTGAGGCAAATTGTCACCTTTTGAAAGTGCACATGAATTTTATTTTAATTCTGCACATTTTAATTAAAAAACAATGCTTTTTATCCTTACCCCAGGGGAGAAACTAAAAACAAACATTTTGTGCCAAAACGTCAAATATAGTGTTCTAGGAAAAATGTAACCCAAGTTTTTTCCCAGTAGTTTTAGTATATTCCTTGATGCCTAACCACACACCTTTGGGATATTGTACTCCAATATAAGAAGTGCCAGACCACACACAACAGTGACTTTCCATAACAGAGGAAAGGAATGCATGTCCCCAAAGAGCTTCTCCCTCCCCTCAAGTCAATACTCCTTTTACATCTCTAACAATCCTGCTCTTCTAGCTTCCTGTGACTTTCCTATGTGGTAGTTGAACCTCCAACTTGTATTTGTTTTTGCCTGAAAGTGCAGTACTTATTTCATGTGAATGTAAAGCCTTTACTTAGAAACTAACTTTGGATAAAGTCTGTCTTTATCTGACCCTAACAAACATGGGGAGTTTTCACATCCTCTAAGAGTATTAGAAAACATGGTGCCCTTTAGGGAGTTGGTTTTCAAAGTACCTCATGTTTCTTAGTGGATTTATTTAAAATAATGGTATTTATCTTGCTGCAACAGTTGACTCTAACTGTTCATAGGTAGATCTTACTGTTTGTCTCAGATAAGATACCACAGAGTTGAACAGATAAGCTTCCCTTTGTCTTAAGACTCACTAAAAAAATGTTGAAAGGTCACTTTTCATTTTGATAGTCTGTCCTTGTCATTTGCCTATGTTATTCATAAAATCTGGGGCTTCCCAGTGGTAAAGAGTCTGCCTGACAATGCAGGAGACAACAGAGACACGGGTTCCATCTCTAGATTGGGAAGATCCCCTGGAGTAGGAAATGGCACCCCACTCTAGTATTCTTGCCTGGAAAATTCCATGGACAAAGGAGCCTGGCAGGCTACAGTCCTCGGGGCTGCAAGTCAGATGTAGCTGAGCAACTAAGCACAGCACATTCATAAAATCCACCTCTGCATTTCATAAATATGTATTAAATGAATAAAAAGGAGATGGAAAATATTTTAGAAGATGCCATGTAGCTCTGAATATCAGAATACACAAAGGACCACTGTGTCCAAAGGATAAAACTGAAAAGTAGATCTCCCTGACCACCTGTTATTCACCAGCTAGAATCATTGCCCTGTTGATTTTCTTCATAATGGTTATCGCAATTTTAAATTTTCTTGTTTTGTTTTCTTGCTTATTTTCTCCTTTTCATTCACCCACTAAAAATAAAAATTTCATGAGTAAGTGTAAAGGTTTATATCTGTACTTTTCAATTACTATAACATCAATCCCTTCAGTCATCATGGCTCATAGTAAGTGTTCAGTCAGTAAATATTTGTCAAATGAGTGAGTCAATCAAAAATGTCCTTCTTACCTCTGTTACTGTAAGAATGAAGCCTTTCCATTCTTCCCCACTTTCTGTATTCTCTATCTAAAGATGAAGACAAAAACAGATAAGGACAAAGAGGGAAAGACATGAATAACTATGAACATTAATACTTTTATTAACTTAGAATAACTTTAGAATTTCACATGACTGTTTTATAAGACCCCAAATATGTAAGCCCTCAAAACCCAGCAAGACTGACAAAATGTATAGTCTTCTACTGAAGCACAAAGTTTTAAAAAGTCAAGTATTTTTTAAACCACTTAAAATCAGTTAAGCAATAATTCAATTTTCTTTCTGCTTAGAACTATTATTGTGTATTTGTTATGAAATATTTCCATACCATTTTCTTTTGTCAGAAGACAGAAGTACATAGCTTTAATCTGTTTGCTTATTAAACAAGTAAAATTGCACATATTTATTTAATTTGAAAAAATGTCAGTGTTAGCACACTTATTTCTGCAGTTGTCAGTTCACAGTTACTTCCCCTACTGATATTTAACACTGACTGGCTTTAAGTTTGAGGCAACCAAGTAGTAAGTTACCTTAAAAGTTTCCAATTTTTAGCTCTAAATATTACTGATACAGCCAACGTTATTAAGTGCTTATTATTAAGTGGCAGCTACTGTTCTAAGCATTTCAGCTATATTAACTGATTTAGTCATGGCAATTGTGCAAAAAAATGACTTTTAAAAAAAATTTCATTTCACAGATTCATTTAATAGATACTCACTGGGTGTCTTTAAGTGCTAGGCACTTTTATGTACTAGTTTACACCTAAGAATAAAACAAAACTCCTTATTCTCATAGAGTTTAGGATCTAGTAAGGAATAAATAATAAACATAATTGTGAGTAAATGTTTTAACTTCAAGTGGAAATAAATAAAATAAAAAGTAGAGTAAGATTAAGAGAGACTGGGAACTCCATTAGTGGTGAGGGGAGAGCGAAAACAGCAGCAATTTTAATAAAGTGGTCCAGCTAGGCCTCAGTAAGAGGGTTACATCTCAGTTAAGACTTCTGGATGAAGAAACCAAGGCAATAAAGAGGTTAAGTAAGTTGCCTATAATTACACACAAACAAATAAAACAACCAGAGTTCAAATCTGGGCATCTGACTCCAAGGTTATACGCTAAATGCCACATCAGAATTATCCAGGGAGCTTGCTTAAAATGCAGATTCAGAGGCCCAGGCTTGGGAATGGGACCTCACATTTCCTGAGTACAAGTGATTTCTGGTACATTGAAGCTAAAGGAGCAGTGCTTTCAAGATTAAATCCAACTACATCTTATTTAATTGCAAGTTAATTCTCTATGTTGCAGTTGTTGATTGACTTTCACTGGCTCACTTTCAATGTCAATTCAAGAATAAAACCTTTTTCTATATAGGTACTGGTATACAGTGGTAAGTTTAACAAACATATCTCTACCTGTGTAGAGTTTATACATGTCTCAGAATCATCTGGGAACTCCGTGAATGCTGAGTTCTTGGATGCCAATTCAAGAACAACTTTCTAAAAACACCAGGTGGGATGGATTTCTGACTTTGCCAGAGGACAGAAGTATATGGTTTCAGTGTGCTTGTATACTAAACAGGAAATGTGCCCTTTCAAATCCTTATTTAGAAAACTATGGTTCTTGGCAAAAGACAAGAAATGTTAACAAAATATAGGACTTGGTGCTCCTCACATAATTCGTTTAATTCCTTTTAAGATTTTGAAGAGGTGAATGCTGTTTATAACTATGACTTGTTTTAGACTAATTTCTTCTCACTCACCTTCAATTGTACGTCCTCTTTTGGCAAAACAAGGGTGAATTTTACACAGTTCTTTTCAGTTGAATTCTGATCAGTAAGGCATGTAAGGTCTATTATATCTAACTTGTCAACATACTGCAAAGATAAAGGGAAATCTCATTAAATTACTTCATGAGTTATATAGATATTAATTATAACAGGAAGGAAAATAAATAATATCTTCATTTCAACTTATTTGTACTTGCCATGGTATCCTGGCTTTCAGCTGTGCGTGGCACCCCTTCCCAACCCAGAAGGCACTGGAAAATGTATTATGTGGTGGTGGACTCAACTGGCTCATACTTGCAAAAGCCAGTTGAGAAGTTTTCAGGAATTTTGCAAGCCAATTGTTAAGCATAGCCATTATTAAAAATTAAATTATATAAATATAAAATTAAATAAATCATATTAGCAACAAAGGTAATTAAAATTCAAAACTCCTGTTTTCCTAGTTATATTACTATCCATTTGGCCAAAATGTTTGTTCAGGTTTTCCATGTTTATGGAAAAATGTGAGAGAACTTTTTTGGCCAACCCTAATATATAGCATTCTCTGTGCTCTTGCATTTATTTATATCTTCATTTCTATGTAGTGAAAATGCTATAAACGTACTGTGATGATGTGCTGCTGAACCTTTCTTTCCAACCCCATGTACAGTGAAATGACATCGATAGGGTGAAATTAGTCATGGTGGGAGTTTTTACACCATGAAAATTGGCAAACCTTACTGGTGGCTCAGCAGTAAAGAATCTGCCTGCAGTGCCGGAGACTCAGGTTCAATTCTGGGTTGGGAAGATCTCCTGGAGGAGGAAATGGCAACCCACTATAGTATTCTTGCCTGGAAAATCCCATGGACAGAGGAACTGGTAGGCTACAGTCCATGGTGTTTCAAAAGAGTCAGCCATAACTGAGCGACTAAACAACAACAACAAATTAAGGTTTGATTTAGGTTTTGTTTTGTTAATTGTCCAAGGGGCCCACAAACTTTTTCTACAAAGGCTAGATAGGATATGTTTTAGGCTTTGAGGTCCATATACAATTTTTGTCGCAAACGCTTGTTTTTTTAAACACTTTAAAAATGTAAAAAATATTCTTAGCTCATAGACTATACAAAAACAGGCCATAGGCTAAATTTAGCTCAAAGACCACAGTTTGCTGATCTAAACTTCAGAAAGTGAAGGGGAAAATGTCAGTACTGCAAATGAAATTTTAAAGTTTGCTGTCTCTCAAGCTTTTTCATTGTAAACAGAACAAAAAAATGACAAAATATTCTTCCATAATTCTAAAATCATTATCTCACTCAACAAAGATGTTGCTCACGTCACTGACAAATGGGTGACATTCTTACATACATAATTATTGCTTTGCTTGCCTCATACTCATTAATGTAAACAAAAACATTGGCCAAAATTCATGTCAAATATAATTTAATGACAATAAAAATATTAGAGAAACAGCAGATTGGAAAACAACTCCATTTGTCAAATCATAATTGAATAATAATTGGCTACAGATACAGGTTCAAAAAAATCAGTGAAAGTATTCTGTGAGAATTAATTGCCTATATGGAAGTTAGTAAAGAGTATGTATTTTACTTTTTAACTATGTATTACACATTCTCTGTATCAGTAATATCTATAATAAATATATATGTTCATATATAATTTTTCCTGGAAAACCATTGTTCAGCATTTACCAAATGCTACTGGTTCAGTTCAGTTCGGTCACTCAGTTGTGTTAAGACCCTTTGCAACCCCATGGACTACAGCATGCCAGGCTTCCCTGTCCTTCACTGTCTTCACCAGAGTTTTCCCAAACTCATGTCCACTGAGTCAGTAACGCCACTGAACCATCTCATCCTTTGTCACTCCCTTCTCTCCCTGCCCTCAATCTTTCCCAGTATCAGGATCTTTTCCAATGAGTCACTCTTTGCATCAGGTGGCCAAAGTGTTGGAGCTTCAGCTTCAGCATCAGTCTTCAAATGAATATTCAGGATTGACATGCTGCTGGTTATAAGGATCCTATTAAGACATTTCTATCTTACTCTAGTATAATAAAAACTTTCCTTCTGAACAGTTGGTCTATGTGGTCTGGTCTGTATGCAGCTGACCAGACGTGCTCTGCAATATCTGAAAGATTACTACTATCTGTAATCTTATTAGGTATTCTTACATTAGTTATATTTTTTGCTAAATCCCCCTCATTCTTGACTTCTTTTTATTTCCTTTACTTTCCTCTCTGTTGTGCCCAATATAACTTATTTTATTATATTCTTGTAAGTATACTTATTCTAGTTTTCTGACTAAGGTAAGGCATAAAAATAAGGAAATGAATTTTTTTCCAGAGTTATTCCTGTATTGATATGGTTGAGGGTAAGTCTGGGTTGATCTATTTATCTTCAATGAACAAAGAACAATTAAAAATAGAAGCGGAGGTATAAGGGAAGGGGGACAAAATTTTTAAATTACACAGAATCTTTTTCTGATAAATTATCTAAAGCTAAAGGAGGAAGCAACAAAGGAACAAATGGTGCAGTTAGATAAAGTATCATAAGCTTATCTACTGATTAGAAGAAAGGAGTCTATCTTTTGTTTTTAATTGTAGTATTGAAAAAGCCTTAGTGGCCATCTGTCTAATCTAGCTGCCCTCTGATGCTTGAATCTCCCCCAGGGTATTCCTCCATGCAGTCATCCAGCCTGTGTTGGAACATCTTGAACAACATGAAACTTACATCCTCCACAGTTCTGCCTGTGGCAAGGTTTTTCTTGTATTAAGCTAGTTTTTCCCTAGACAATTTCCATCCATAGGAATTAGTCCCTCTCCCCTGGAATAATACTAAACAGATTCAGTGACTCTTTCACATGACCCCTGACAGTCTTTCAAATATTTAAAGGCAGCTTTAAATTCTTCCCTTCTTGTTGTTCAATCACTCAGTTGTGTCTGACTCTGTGACCCCATGGACAAGCCAGGCTTCCCTGTCCTTCACCATCTCCTGAAGCTTGCTCAAACTCATGTCAATTGAGTCGATGATGCCATCCAACTATCTCATCCTCTGTTGTCCCCTTCTCCTCCTGCCTTTAATCTTTCCCAGCATCAGGGTGTTTTCTACTGAGTCAGCTCTTTGTATCAGCTCTTTGTGGCCCAAGTATTGGAGCTTCAGCTTCAGCATCAGTCCTTTCAATGAATATTCAGGACTGATTTACTTTAGGATTGACTGGTTTATCTCCTTGCTGTCCAACGGACTCTACAGAGTCTTCTCCAACATCACAGTTTGAAGGCATCAGTTATTCAGCACTAAACCTTTTTTATTGTCCAACTCACATCTGTACATGACTACTGGAAAAAACATAGTGTTCACTATATGGACCTTTGTCGGCAAAGTAATGTCTCTGCTTTTTGATACGCTTTCTAGGTTTGTCATTGCTTTTATTCCCTTCTTACAGGCTAAGTATCTACAGATCTCATTTGTTCTATCTCTGTGCTTTCTCCTAAATTATCACTGAAAAAATTCCCCAAAAGTCTGTATCCTCTTTTAACAAATGATTCCACAGAATTTCATTATTCCACAGTCTCTTCATGGGTCATGGTTAAGAATGCTGGCTCAAGAACAAGATCTGGGTTATACCCCTTGCATTAGCTTTCTGATCATGTATAAGTTTTTTAATCTTAAATTTGACAGTTCTCATCTAGAAAGTTGGGATTAAAATAGTACCCACTCTGCAGGGTGGTTGTGAAAATTAGATGAGATAATACATGTAAAATGCTTAAATGCTTACTATTTGCCAGCTTAAAGTTCTTAAGTCTTTAGACTCTCTTTAGTCCTTTTATTTACTATTGCATTTAATTTGGGCGGGGGTGGGGGGACTTTATGAGATGGGCTACTGTTTCCATCCTAATTTTGATTTGAAACTGATTATGTTGGAGATCTTTCATTTGTTCCTCTAGAGTCACTTTTATTCCTTCACCATCTAACACTGTGCACCAGGAGCAGGAACTCTCTGGACAAGATGAAGGGCTTCCTTCACCTCTGACTTCTGTTGGCCTGGAACACTGGTGAACACTGGCAGGAGATCAAAGGAACAAGGAGAGTGAGGTCGGATGTTTATTACTCTGTACAATTGCTTCCTCTGTCAAAGATCACATTCTTTTCAAGGCAGTCTTCCGCTCTCTCAGTACTCTCCTTCTCTTTCCTCTCCTCATAGGTGTGGTAATGGGGCACTGTTACAGAGCCTCAGGTTCTGTACTATCCTTTGTGGTTTTCCTACTTCCTGTCCACTGCTTTGAATATAGTATCGTCATTAAACTGTCTTTGAATTACCTAATTTGAGAGGTCATCTGTTTCCTACCAGTACCCTATCTGATACACTGAGACACAGAGGGGTTAGGTAAATAGCCCAAGATCCCAAAATGGCACCATGAACAGGAGCAGGGCTGGGACAAAACCCCGGTAGTCTACCTAAAGACCATATCCCAATCACGAAATTGCACCTCTCTTGCCATGGAGTAAGTAAATAGTGACTATTAACTCTCTCACATACATGTATTGTACAAGGTTTAGGCCAAGGTCTTTTATTTTCACTGACATCAGTGGGAATTTGGAGACAAGACAGAGAAATTAATTTTGTTAAAATTTATTTTATGGTATTTGAAAACACTTTTATATAAATCTTATCTCTATCCAGAAATATGGTGAAAGATGACCATTTTAAGTTTGTTTTCTGTTTGTTTTTTTAAATGACTTCTGGTTAGCTTACTATTATTAATGGTGCTGAAATGCCTGCAGATAAGATACATCACACACACTCTTTTTATGTATCTTTCATTCAATCTAGTCATGTGATAACCATGTTCTAGAAGTGTGGGCTACTGCATCCATGGTCTAAAATATTTATATTAAGTTATTGGATTATAAAATCTCATAAGCATAGCATTCCAAGGTAGGCATGTATTTGCTACTAAATGCTACATTTTATTTGTGGAAAAAATGAAATGCACCATTTTCAATTTTTTTGTGGATAAATTGAAATATAAATCAATTATTTAGAATTAATACAAATAAATAATCTCAGAATTTCTTTATTGTTATCCTCATGATTGAGCTCTTCAAAGTCCTGTCTCACGGGGTTTGTTTGTGTCTTTCTAGAAAATTTAAATTGTGACATACTCTATGTTACCAGGCTTTGGGATCATCTAGTTCCCTTCAAATTATAAATACATGCTACAGCAAGACCAAAAGTAGGGGAAATTAAAGCCATCACTTGGTAGTAGGCAATTTGAATCCAGATGTTTAGCTAAAATTTTCACTTCTCAACTAAGTTTTTGTTATCAGGCTCAGAAAGAAAAGAATGCAAAGTTAAAAGCATGAGTTAATACCTTCTTCTGAGTTGCCCAGGAAATTTTATCATGAATCACAGATATAGATGTTCTTATTTCAATTGGTTATACTAGAACATCTTCACTTTCAGAAGGCAGAAAATGAATAACAGACAAGAATGAATAACAGAATACTATATGACAAGTATTTATTGGAAAAAAAATTGAATCAGCTGAACATGTCTACTTACTGTTGTACTTTTTTTGTCAGTATAAAAGAAAAGTGTAGTTCCTCTCAACTCTGTCCAGTAATGCTTATACTCCTGCAGGAAAGAGATTGTAAGCATTATTTCATTATGTATACTCAACTATTTTCCTGTTGATATTTCCCTTTGTAACTTTCTTAATTTCTATATGATATATGGTTTTTCTTTATCCTGAGATAAATAACCTACTTTTTATGGCTTAATTTTACATTTAATTCCTCCAATAAATCCTTTACAAATTTTAGTATGTGGCATGTAGTAGGGTTGTAATTTGATTTGTATTTAAATACATTATTTTCCAAAACTTTCCTCATTGATTCAAGACTCAACTTTCTGTGCAGTTTCAATGAAAGCTCGCACCTGTAATCAAAGGATCAGGTTAGAATAAAGCATTTAATGTCTACCTTCCAAGACAGTTGAAAGGATTTAATGGATTAAAACACATAGCATAGTACATGGCTCGTAGTTTAGGTTCAATAAATAGAATATATAGATCAAGGAAATATGAGCAATTGATAATGATAAAAATAACACAATCAAAGCTGAAATTTGAATTCACATTTCATTCATGTGCTTAACATTTCATAATTAACATATTCACTTTATTGTGAGTTCTATAGGAACACAATTTTTTTTAAGTTTAAAATATTTAAGTAGTCTAGTAAGGCTCTTAACCAAGTGAAAGGCTATTTAGATGAGAACTTAACATTCTATGAAGAGTGGCTGTATTACAAAAGAATGGCAAGGGTGGTAGTTGGTGGGGAGTGGTTAAAGAATTAAAAAAAAAAAATCCTTCCACATCTAAACACTTACCTTTATCCCAGCTCTTTGCAAAAATATATTTTGAAAAATTCCAATTAGTTTTATGAACATGTTGATCTTTCCTTCCTTTAGGGTTTACTAAGCTGGGTTTTCAGATGTTAGATTTTCTTGACTTATATGGAGGATCAATGTAACAAAATCAAATGAGGAATTTTTTTCTTTTGCTTATAAATGTGAAGACATTCTTACGTGTTTATGGTATTTTGTATCTCGTTAATAATGACATAGCATTTGCCTTTTTCTGATCAGCAAAACGTTGGTCACCTCTTCAGAATTTATATATTTAATTTTCTCAAATAATGGGAACACTATAACCCATCTTGCTTTAATTTTCCTTGGCTCTCAGAAAGCTCAAGATTAAATTGATTCTGAATTACAGCAACCACCTTTCTCATGGTCTTAATGCAACTATTTTCTCACTTTGTCTTTATTATGATAAGGTGCTATATTAGCTTTTCCTGTATATCAAGCCACCGTAAAACTTAGTGGACTAAAACAGCAAGCATTTTCTATTTCTTCTCATCCTGTGGCTGACTGATGATACTTTGGATCTGGGTATACTTGGCTATGACTTAATGGTCTAGGATGCCCTCATTCACTTGCTTGGGGTCTTGGCTGGGACTGTAAAATGACTGAGTGTGTTAGTATAGAAATATATTTAGTCTTTGTTCCCAAGTTCCTGGTATAGAGATCCTAAAACACTTGGAATTTCCTAATAGAAGTGTTTTTGTTATTCCTAGTGAACGCCTTTACGTCGTATCGGAATTTTTACTAATGAGGTAATTTAGGATGGGACCCCTAGATAGCTTCAGGATGGGTCTAGTCACCAAAAGAACAAATAATTAGAGGGTTGGAGCTTTCAGCCCCACCTACCAACCTCCAAGAGGGAAGAAGTTAAGCTTTATAAAAACTCTTGAACAATGAGATTTAATAAGCTTCCATATGCCAGAAGGGTGGTATACCTCATCTCCACAGAGACAGTAAAACACATGCTTAGGATCCTTCCAGACCTTGACCTCTTCATCTAGATGTTCATTTGTTTCCCTTTTCAGTAAATGTAAGAAGTTTTTTCCTGATTTCTGTGAGCCATTCTAGTAAATTGTCAAATCTTGGGAAAGGGCCCTGGGAAACCTGATTTATAGCCAGTCAGTGAGAAGGACAGGAGATCTGGGACTTGTGGCTAGTGGTTGAAGTAGGAGATAGTTTTGTGGGACTCAGCTCTTAATTAAACTGTGGGGTCTTCACTAAATTTGAAGGTAATTAGTATCAGAATTGAACTGAATTATTGAACACCCAGTTGATATCCAAGAGAATCAGAGAATTGGTTTTTGGTGCTAGAAACCACCCCACTGAAACAAGTGGAATCACACTCCATGCAGTCTCATCTTCCAGTCAGCAGCCTAGACTTGTTCACGTGCTAGCAGAAGGAATGCCCAGGGACTGCTGCTGCTGCTGCTAAGTCACTTCAGTCGTGTCTGACTCTGTGCAACCCCATAGACAGCAGCCCACCAGGCTCCCCTGTCCCTGGGATTCTCCAGGCAAGAACACTGGAGTGGATTGCCATTTCCTTCTCCAGTGCATGAAAGTGAAAAGTGAAAAGGAAGTTGCTCAGTAGTGTCTGACTGTTCGAGACCCCATGGCCAGGGACAAGAGAGGGCAAAACCCAAAGTGCAAGTACTGCCTGATTCTCTGCTTCTGTCGCATTTATCAAAGCATGACCTAATCTAGATTCAAGGAGCAGGAAAATAGACTCAGTCTCTTTATGGAAGGAGCAGAAAAGTCACATTTCCAAGAGGAGTGTATACAGTGAGGATTGAACAAATTGATGGTAGTCCTGCAGCAACCTACATCAGGGGCAGAGATAGAACTTGGAGCACAGTTTCTCTGTCCAAGTCTTGTGCTCTTTCTTCTTCATCCTACCTCTCAACACAGAGTGGGCTATAATATAATGTAATGAACCTGCTGGTTCTTCCTCAACCAATAACTGATGACCAGAGAAAAGAACAATTCCAAAGGGCATAGGATTGACGTTATCAGCCAATAAATAGTCCCCAAAGGAGCAATTATAAAACTGAACAAAGAGATTCTTCCTCTTGTCTGAAATCCAGATGCCAATATATATCTGACACATCTTGGAGTCAAGCAGTTTAATAAGGCAACAGAATAAACCTTAATTTCAGCCCCCATCAGAAGTCTTTTATTTCCTTATTTTCACATAGGATAAAAAAAAAGTTAAAGGCATTGAAATAACCCTTTGCCTGGTGTCTCTGCTGCTTTCATTCGCCCTCCAGTCTATCCTGCATGGTACGGCTAGAATTACCCCCTCTGCAGAGAGTAGGACTGAGTATCTAAGAGCTAAGCCTGGGAGACAGGATCCTTACCTCAGTCCCTTGCCATCATC
This sequence comes from Bos taurus, assembly GCF_002263795.3. NCBI lineage: Eukaryota > Metazoa > Chordata > Mammalia > Artiodactyla > Bovidae > Bos > Bos taurus. The sequence goes on along the minus strand of NC_037333.1, from coordinate 83,297,518 downwards.
TCTTAACTCGGCCTACCACACAGAGAGGATGTTCTGCTCTGTTCCTGCCATGTGTCAGAGGGTCTCCAAGAGGGATAGGCAGAGGTTCGTTCCGTGGTGGGGGAGCTAATAGCTCATATGCAGCAACTAAGAGTTTGTACGCTTCAACTAAAAAAAAATCCCATATGCCGAAGGAAGATTGAAGATCCCACATGCTGCAACTAAGACCCAAGACAGTCAAATCAATTAAAAAAAAATCATAAAGACTACTTAAATCTGGGGTAAAGTGTCAACACAGTTTTAGCCTTGAGTCTAATCCACATATTGATAGAATTTATTAATAAGAGTAACATTCTTTCCACATGGTAATTTGCATGGGTGTGTGACAATGGTGGCATCTAAAAATCTCTAAAATAGATCTCTTTCAATGGGATTCTGTACAAGAAGAAGATATTTTGTAAACTAGAATAATGAAATTCATTGTCATTCCTATATGAAATCATGCTTTCATACGGTCTTAAGTAAAGAGATTGGAGAAGGCAATGGCACCCCACTCCAGTACTCTTGCCTGGAAAATCCCATGGATGGAGGAGCCTGGTAGGCTGCACTCCATGGGGTCGCTAAGAGTCCGATACGACTGAGCGACTTCACTTTCACTTTTCACTTTCATGCATTGGAGAGGGAAATGGCAACCCACTCCAGTGTTCTTGCCTGGAGAATCCCAGGGAGGGGAGCCTGGTGAGCTGCTGTCTATGGGGTCGCACAGAGTCGGACACGACTGAAGTGACTTAGCAGTAGCAGTAAGTAAAGAGATAGAAAACTGCATTGAGAAATTTGGTTTCAAAAGTTGCTAACCTATACAGTCTAAGATCAGCCCAGTGTTCTGTAAACACTGTGAAAGTATATTGTCACTCTGTTGAAAAAGTACTTGAATTTTCTCAGAATTGACTTAAGATTAAATAATAAAACAATTCAGTTTTATTGTGGAGCTTTAAAACAAAATCGTATATCTCTTTTTAAGGCTTTTACATTCTGCTCTAATAGGAAGTCTCTCAATGCAAGGAGCAAGTCAAGGATACATGATATTTTGGAACTAGGACAGGGGTGAGGAAGTGGGGAGGAATTTGGAATATAGGCATATTGGTTAGAGAATTGAATCACAGGTTGTGTAATTTTACTGAAGTATGGCATCTAAGATCAAGGCCAAACCCAATTTTATGATTCCTGGAGGAAAAGAAAACAAGAGAAAAGCCTGTAGTACCACTCTGTTAATCTTCTTAATTAGCCTCATCAGTATTAACCTACCATAAGATAGAAAAACTAAAATCACTAATAGCAGTCAAAGTTTATTGCATTCCCTTTATATATACATGCATACATGCATCTATGCTTCTGAGAAAAATTATAGAGGTATTCAGTCATGAGAGAATGGTATGAATTGCACAGAGTTAATGAGGGATACATGGGAGCATTACTGATAAATAAACATATAGATTTTTAGAAAGGATAAAGGAGGGTTTATTAAATGAGGGAAGAAGCAAGAACAAAAGACACTGAGTTGAGAAAAAGGCAGCCAGGAGGAAAAGGAAGGTTATAAATATCAGTGGGCCCTGTGAACACCAACCACAGCCACAAACCTAAGAATACTTCTAATTTACATTCAATATGCAGAGACCTGCAGGTCATAGTCTTGATTTAGTTTCTGAGAAGTGCTCCTGGAAACTAGTATAATTTAAGTCATCTATAAATATCAATTGTAATGACCAACATATAGGTATATATTTATATCTACAGAGGTAACATAAATATTTTAAAAATTAAATTTGAAGGACCTGTTTTTGAATTAAATACATTTAATACAAGATATCTTATTTTTAAGCAGTCACTTAAATTTTAAGCAGTCACTTAAATGTTCAGTTGCTGAAGAAAAGATACTGAAATGGGCCTTTTGAATTTATCACTAGGTTCATTATCATTAGATGACCTTGTTTGGAGTTTAAGGTGACTATTATTTTCATTCTTTAAGCAATTATTTTTGAAAGTCTACTGAGCTTACTGTTGAGCTCAGTTTGATGAAGAATCTAGTGATTAGACATCCCCAACCTTGAGAAACCCAATAAATGGAATTAGAACTTTAGTTTGAAAGGCAGCATGATGTCAAGTGCCTTGCAATAAAATCCCAGCTGGGTTCTTTATGGTGAAGGACTTTGAACATAAACTCTGTGAGCAACAATTCACCCATCTTGAAGTGGATAAAATTATTTCTACCCAGAAGAATTACTATAAGGACCAGAGAGACAGGACATTAAGAGCCTAACCTATCTCCCATGTCAACACCTCAAGAAAATATACTCATATAGTCCATTCGATCATCACAGCAACCCATTCAGTTATACAAGAGAGTAACTGTCCATTTTACAAAACAGGAAACAGATGAAAAGATACGAGGGATTGCCCAAGTTCTACAGGAGGACTGATAAATCTCCTGGCACCCAGGACTCTTTTCTGACTCATATAACTAGTAAAAATGGGTGACAGTGCAAATCCAGTAAAGTTCCTCTCTATCCCCTGTCCCCAATAAAAAGTTCCTTCCTTTTTTTCTCTTCTGAGTGAATAAAGGTTCTTTGCTTAAGGAAGGACGTTGTATAGTAGTCTACAAACCGTGGCACTAAACCCTGGAAGCATGTAAGATGATCTCATTGGGGAAGAAACTTTTAGAATATTTATTTATATTTCATTTATTTCATCTTTCTTAATTCTTTTCTTGCATATAGTCAGTCATTTTTTGGACTTAGTACAGGAGTACATGATAATTTCTGAACAAATTAATATTCTTATGTTAGAGATCTATGTTCAAAATATTTTCTTGAAAGGAGTGTGTTACTTTAAAAATTTGGAAAGCACTAGCATAGAGAAATTTTTGAGAGCACAGCCAAGTCCTAAAATTTTTCTAAATGAATTAGTGGCAGTTGGAGGACTAGTGAGAGAATTGTTACTTTGAAGCTATTTTAATGGTCATATTCTATGTTCAGGCTAATAAGAAGACATATTACATACTATTTTTTTTAATTTGAACACATCACAGTTTGAAGAAACTGTGAGATGTTACCCAAACTCTATCTTATTTTCAAATAGTTCCCCCAAAATGAGAATTTTGTAATTTCTAAAAGCTGTGATGCCATGGGTATCTCATTGTAGCACCTAATGGCTTTTATTCAGAGAAGGCAATGGCAACCCATTCCAGTACTCTTGCCTAGCAAATCGCATGGACAGAGGAGCCTGGTAGGCTGCAGTCCATGGGGTTGCTGGGAGTCGGAAACGACTGAGTTACTTCACTTTCACTTTTCACTTTCATGCATTGGAGAAGGAAATGGCAACCCACTTCAGTGTTCTTGCCTGGAGGATCCCAGGGACACGGGAGCCTGGTGGGCTGCCGTCTATGGGGTCGCACAGAGTCGGACACGACTGAAGCGGCTTAGCAGCAGCAGCAGCAATGGCTTTATTACCTAATATATCTAATCATCCAGAATTCTAGTGTTGTGGGTTAAGTAAATTTTCCCACATTTTCACCGTAAAAATTATGTATTTTTATGGATTCTTGACCTCGGATTCATGGACCTCTTGGAATTGCGGTTAAAATGGTATATGTTGGCACATTTTCTTAAGGGCAAATCTCCTTAATTCTTAAAAGTTCCCCTGTCAAAGAAGACCTATATACCTTTGGTTCACCTCCCTTTCAAAAATTCCTTGGCACTTTGCTGCCACTTGTCTAGAAATCCCAGTATTCTCCTTAACTTTCTCTCATTGCTTCTGTTTTCAAGCACTCTAATTATCACCATGGCCCTCCTTTGAGCGGGATTAAAGACTGATTTTCATATGTTAATAAGAATGTGATAGATAATAAAATAGAAGGAGAATGAATCTAATCTCTAGTATGAGGCAGGTGTTTTATATTTGTTATCCCTTTAATCCTTGAAACCACCTTGTTAGTAGACATTACTGTCATTCTCTTGCTCTCTTTTCTCTGATGTATAAGTAAAAGATACTTTGCTATGAATTCAATTGGAAGCATAAGTTGATTTCCTCCAAAACATTTACACCTATAGTTTATTCTTTCCGTTTCAAAGTATGCTTTCTAAGAAAAGTTAGACTGGCATTCGGGTAAGTGAGTCATCACTTCTGACTAACCTAACCCTCACGAAGGTAGGGGTTTTGTATTTTATGCATATTCTCTGAAACTGAGTGTGATGTTTGGTGCATAGGAAACACAAAATAAACATTGCTTAAATGAATGAATTGATTAAGCACTGACTGTATCCCAGGCATTATACCTTGAGAGGTAAGTCATATTCTCTCCATTTTATAGTTGAGGAAATTTAGTCTCAAGGAAATTGAGTAACTTGTATAAAGTCACAGAATATAAGTGGCAAAACCATTAGGTAAAGACATGTTTTACTGACACTCTAAAATCCTTGTTTTTTCTACTATCCAGACCAATGGAATGCCCTTTTTAAACACTAAAGGGAACCCAGTACCAGAAACAGTCATTACAAAGTCTTTGGAAAAATTTCAATAAATAGACAAGTTTAAATTACAATCTAAAAATTTTTTTCCCAACTCCCCTTTCCTGGCATGTAACTGACAGATATTACTAATTCATGTTTAACACCCATAACAGAATACAAATTACCATGTCTTTCCTCTCCAATATTAAATGATCTGATTATGTATACAAGAAATACGATTGTGCTGCTACAGATATTTTTACGTACACAAATTTTCTGTAAGCATTAATAAATCCTCAGAAAATATATTTTTATAATTAAACATTTCTTAAGGCATTTCTCAAAAACCTAATTTTTTTCTAGCTTCAGTTAATGTTAACATTTCATAAAATTTGACCTAAGTTAATTATTTCTTTTTTTTTTAGTCACAGACACTTCTGTGTTTATGTCTTATTCATTTCAAATTATCCACAATTAGTATTTCAAAAGCACTGATTTTAATTAATTATAAGTTTTCATTTTTATGTTTAAAAAATACAGAGTGCTTTGTGAATTTTCTTAGAGTGAATGTATTTATGTAGTTTAGTGTACACCTACCCACAGAGCACCCTAAGTATCATCTTTTAAAATCAATATCTTGAAAGTGTCTTAGAACATATAACTAACTATACAGAATCTTAAACATTGTCAAGTTTATTATTGTCCCAATTTTTTCAAAAGTTTGTCATAAAAAATAATTTGATCATTATTTGAAAACTTCAATCAAACAGAATAGGAGCCGGTTTTAATTTCAGGAATAGTATAATTTTATCTTAATAGTACATATCATCATGGAAGCATAGTAGTACATTGCAGAGAAAATATATACCAAACATATCATCTTCTAAGCTAAACTTTTCTGTGATGTTTAAATACATTTTTTGGAAATTTAGGAATTTTTTTTACATTAGTGACAACATTAGAACCTTATTATACATAATACTCATATATACACACATATGAGTTCACGCCATATGTTGTATTTAAATTATGCAAATTGGGATCATATTTCTTACCTCAGGAAAGAAGGTTCAATTCTAGCAGAAACAAGAAGGCCCTTGTTTCATCATGTCACCATAAAATACATTTTATATTAAGACAGAAGCTTTTAGCTTAATATGATCATCTGTGGACTTACCTGGTATTCTGACCGTTTAACTGATAAAAAACCTTCAAAGTACAAGGGTAGAGCAGTAATCTTTGACCTTTCTTGGAAGATCCTGCGAGGGGCTGGTTTCGGGGGCTTCTTAGCCATCATACCCTCTTGTTGATATGTGGTTTGTTTCAACTTTATCCAGTTTCAGACAAAATGAGATCTCCCTTGTGTGCGAGCAAAGGGCAACTGTTCAAAGAGGAAGTGCCAGCTAAGAGTTTAAACCACCAATAGGACACATGCACACTTTTTTTTCTTTACTTTTTGTGAAGTAAGAAAGAACAGGCGTAGACCAACTTTGAGAGGGTAATCTCTCAGGAAACTACATGTGTTTAGAATTACAAGAGCAAAATAAACAGAAAAGTAATATCACCAGAGGATGAAAAGAACAGATGTGGAGATTATGGACTTTCAGGGAGACACCAAGGTCATGTTTGTTTTCTCCCACCTTTTTTGTTTGTTGCTGCCCATTTTTATCCCAAGAAGACATGACTTGAATTAGTTCCACTTCATTAAAAATTACTTCATAGGATAACTGTATTAATACTATTCTGTTTTAGGTACAGCTGGTCTTCTATCCAGATTCTACATGGATTCAATTGACTATGCATAGAAAATTTTAGAAAAAAAATTCAGAAACTTCCAAAAGGCAAAACTTGAATTTCCCATGTTTTGAAAACTATTTTCATACATTGTATTAAGTATAATAAATAACTGAGATGATTTAAAGTATACAAGAGGATTTTGTAGGTTATATGCAAATGCTCTGCTATTTTATATAAGAAACTTGAGCATTCAAGGATTTTGGTATCGGTGGGGGTCCTGGAACTGATCACCTACTGATAGCAAGGGAGGACCGCATTTCAGAACTGAACTTTGTTTAAATTTTTAGAAAAATGGTGCTATTTATCCCACACCCATTTTGATGGTTCACTAAATGTAAACTGCAGTTATGGGAATGTGATATTTTTCCCTTCTTTGTCAATCAATATTTTGAGTTGGTCATTTACCAGTGGATATTTGGAAAAATATGTCTGGCAGAGAAAGCTGTAAATTTTCAAGCTTATATTTTGTTCTTTTTTGCTTTCTAAGCAGAGGATCACCGATGGTATGATGCATAGATGGGGTACTGCTACCTAGTAAGATTTATAGAGCTACACTGAGGCCCAAATGCATTCATTATTTGCTTGTGGAAAATGGTCCTTGAGAGACTGGATTTGGTACAACACTGTGCAAAGAATGATGGGAGAGAGGAACACAGGAAGGATATCTCATTTGTTTTGCAGGGGGCTTGAGAGGTTCCACCATTTGCTATTTCACCCTTAATATTACAGAGTTGCTTGAGGTCTAGGATGCAGCCCTAAGCATTCTTCCCTGTTACACTAGCCTATTCTCATCAGTCAAAGCAATACAGGAATCTCCAATCTGAGCCTCCTTTCCTAATGGAAAGACCATGAGGTTTTCCCCACCAGTATGGTTCTAATGTATCTTTAGCTGTAGGTGTGAGGAATCAGATTGTCTATAAAATGAGGTATGATGAAATAAAATTCCTATTTTATAGCCAGACAAGAAGAATTTAAACATAAAATTTTTCTCTGCCCACTTGGGCCTCTTCTCTCCCCTTCAGTGTGTTCAATATTGTGTATCTGCATTAATCAGGCCTCCCTGGGAGATAACCTTCCTTCTCAATCTGGTAAGGAGGTGTGATGACCCACCACTTGCTTGTACTGGCATGTGTAAACTGTCAATATGTTTTTGACCTAAAACTCTTTGTCTCAAAAACTTATATAATGGTGTTTTGATCTCTAATAAGCAGAACAGTCCTTAGAACTTTCTGAAAGGTTGTTCCCAAGGTTATAATCCTCAGGTTGGCTTGAATAAAGTTTTCCATTTCTTTCTTAGATGTACTATTGATTAACTTTTTCATTCACATGCATGGTATAGTTGGCAAGATACAAGCAATAACCCACCAGAAGATACCTGGAATCTTCCCTGACTGGCACTCCACACGAGTATGAGTCCACTGAGCCCCACTGGCTTCTTAGAACTCCTCAGAACAGTGAGTTCTCCTGTTATCTGGATCTCATTGCTTTTAAGTGATAAGCCTGAAATTTTTATTTGAGCTGTTTTTATTCAAGACTTGGAGTCTTAGGGGCACTAGTGCATTTTCTAGGTCGAGATCTAGGGGAATCTGGGCAGGAGGCCCAAGGAAATATGAGTGGTTGGATTTCCATTAAATTTGGCTTAAGTTTTTTAAAAAAAGTTGATATATAGTCTGAATAAAATATTTCTAGTGAAATGAGAAACTGAATTATTCAGCTTCAAAGAAAAAGAGACATTGTTCCTTTGGGCCACAGAGTATTCTTAGGTGACTGAGCACCTAGAGGAAATGTCTGAGGATTAATTGTGACAGAAGTTCTATAGAGCAAGGAATTATAGAGAAACCCATTGCAATTGCACAGATTTACAAGTAAGTTCTTCTCAGGTAGAGCAATACAGACTGATTATCAGTAAACTAAAGAGTGTTCAGATACATTATGAAAATGAAAACAGCTTTGTCAGGAAGCATTTAACAGGAGGCTTCTGTGTGCTGTTTTGGATCTGTCAGGAATCCTCTGTTCCTTATTAATTCCTGAATATTCAGGAATTGAGAGGCAAGCCTCTCCAGGACTGAGGAATCCAGGCATTTCCTTCATTAGTCTATACGGTGGTAAATACCCTCTTCCTTCTTGTGAACCTCACGGTAAAAGTGATTGTTTACAACTCTCTCTGTCTAATATGGATCGCCTATGTTTTGTAAGTCTGGAATTTTAATCTTTATCTTTGCTGAGAATAACTACCTTGTAAGACAGTATATATGCCCACACCATGTTGATTAAAACACCTTTGCTCCATCAGAGCTCTGGTCCCCGCGTCTTTCTCTCTCTCTCTCCCCCTCTCTCTCTTTTTCAGGCTGATCCCCTGGAGTGCAGAGGCTGAGTTCACTTTCTTGCCCGGGCATCTAAGACCCTCTTGAGAAGGCTCTGTGCTCTTTAACCCCATTGAGAGAGCGCCTGAGGCCTTCGTGAACAGAGCAAGCCCCGTGCAGGGGCTTTATTGGCTTTCTGCATAAACCAAGGAATATCAGCCTCTTTATCTCTGCTTTACTTTCTTATTGGCAGACTCCAGACCACCAGGTTCCAGTCCATTAAAGGACCTCAAAGCAGCTTGAAACTGAAATTGGGAGAGGAAGATTCAGAGTTACTGCCTTGCCTTTATATTGAGACCTGTTTCTTGCTACCCCAAACTTTAAATGATAAAATATAAGTCCAAGTACATTTTTTGAGACAAAGCCATAATTAATTTTTAGTTTCAGTATACTAAGGAAGTGATTTGAGTGGCAAAGGAAAATCTAATTTGACAAATGACCTAATCCACCTTCTTGACAGCTGGTAGCTATAATACAAAGGGGAAGTGAAAGGAGGGATGAGAACTGAGAAATGAAGAAGAGGGGCAGGAGACAGGATGTTGGTAATCATCAGTGGTTGGAATAGAAGAAAAGTAGTCACTGGCCTTATGGCCAGAGAGTTTCATGGGAGAAAGAATATCTCTAGAAAAATGTAAAGATAGGAATATATCTGAGAAATAATCATCTAGTTAATTATGTCTTTCTTAACTTAAAAAATAAACTAAAGAAAAACCAGTTCAACAACTTCTGTAAGTTTCTTTGATTTGCCAACTTGCAAGTAAAATTGATCCTTAATATAACAATGCTCAAATTATATCCCCCTAAAACTGACAAAATGCAAAAATCCTGCTGAAATTATCCAGTTGGACCTGTCCACGACTTTCAACATCATTATACCACTGCACCATTACAATAGAAATCCTCTTACAGATATTGCAAGTTTTAAGTGGTGAATAATACATTTGTAGGTAAGAAAAAGTGTTGGAGCAGAGGGAGAGAAGCCAGTTTTGCTGCTAACTAGCTCCAGACCTTGAACAAACCAGTTCTGGGATAACAGCTTCCTCATTTCTTGCCTTAAGAGCTGCAACAGGCTGCTTTCTGCATGCATGCCAAGTTGCTTCAGTTGCGTCTGACTCTGTACAACCCCACGGACTATAGCCAACCAGGCTCTTGCCATGCCCTTCTCCAGGGGATCTTCCTGACCCAGGGATGGAACCCACATCTCTTAAGTTCCTGCATAGCCAGTCAGATACTTTACCACTAGCACCACCTGGGAAGCCCTGGCTTCTTTCTGCTGCTGCTGCTGCTAAGTCGCTTCAGTCGTGTCTGACTCTGTGCGACCCCATAGACGGCAGCTCACCAGGCTCCCCTGTCCCTGGGATTCTCCGGGCAAGAACACTGGAGTGGGTTGCCATTTCCTTCTCCAATGCATGAAAGTGAAAGTGAAGTCGCTCAGTCGTGTCCGACTCCTAGTGACCCCATGGAGTGCAACCTACCAGGCTCCTCCGTTCATGGGATTTGTCAGGCAAGAGTACTGGAGTGGGTTGGCTTCTTTCTAGCATCCTCCTATTTTCCACTCTTTGCCTCTCTGATCCATTTAAAATGCAGTATAAGCCAGTCATTTCCCTGCTTCAAACATTTTATGAAGTCTCAGTCCTTCCAGTTTAATTCTTTTATCTTTTTCATCAGCACTAAATATTAATTGAGCACCAACAAAATGCTCAAACATCACAAGGTCGTTCCTAACCCTTTTAAATCTACTCCTTAAAAATACTCTCTCTTCTAGTAACTTTGCTTACTCCCAGTTGTCTTAATACTCATGGTCTTTCCCATCTCCTCATACCTTTCCAATCACTGTACATTTTGCTTTGGTGCCCTTCTGCCCTCTTGTTAATACAACTCCCTGCTTGCCCTTGAAGACCCAGATTGAGTATATCTTTGTTGTGAAGATTTTCTGAATCCTTCCCCATCCTCAAGAGGAACATTTGTCTCTCTCATCCTGCATTCCCATAGCATTTTATGAATTTTTTTATTATAGTATTTGTTCCATTGTATTTTAGTTACTCATATAGCCTCTGTATCAACAGGAAACTGAGTTTTTCAATACAGGGATTATGTTGAAGTCAAAGTCAATAAGAAGTATTATAGATTGTGGTAACCATTTATTAAATTTTTCCAGCTGAAAAAAACGTTATGATTCTAGTTCTTAGCCTCCACTGTGACAGGAATTTCTTTTTTTCTGATATGTGTGAACATTGGTTGATGTATGATTCTTTTGTTGCCCTGTATAACATTCATGGACTTCCCAGGTGGCAGAGTTGGTAAAGAATCCGCCTGCCAATGCAGGAGATGCAAGAGACACAGGTTCAATCCCTGAGTTGGGAAGATCCCCTGGAGTAAGAAATGGCAACCCACTCTAGTATTCTTGCCTGGAAAATTCCATGGAGCCTGGCAGGCTACGGTCAGTGGGGTCACAAAGAGTTGAACACAACTGATCAACTGAGCACATAAACAAACATAATTATATTACTATAAAATTCTTGAAAATATTCAAAAGCCAACTAGTATCGTCATCATCACCATCTTCATCACAGGAATTTGCTTTAAATCATGATATATGAAAAATATAACTCAACAGCTTTGAGTGAAGTATATGGATTAACTCACATAAAACCAATATCTTAATGTTCTTTGTTATCTATAAGTCATCTATGTTATAATACAATTAAAGTGAATGAATGCACATTTTTACAATATGTAAGGGTCTCTAAAATACTTTATTATCCAATTTATTGAAATTGATTCCGTCGGTAAATCTGAATAAGAGTCTCCAATCCCTCTCTGCTGCTGCTGCTGCTAAGTCGCGTCAGTCGTGTCCGACTCTGTGCGACCCCATAGATGGCAGCCCAACATGCCGGGAGCCGGCATATTGCATATTGAGTGCATATTGCATATTGAGTGCAGCACTTTCCACATCATCATCTTTCAGGATCTGGAATAGCTCAACTGGAATTCTATCACAGCGTGAGGAACTCCGCCCATGACAAAGGTCATGAGGAAGGAGGCTCGGTATACGCAAAGGCGGGATCGAGCTTCAGGAGTCCCCCTGGAAATTCTCGAGCATATACCCCCAAAACCAGAGTCTGCCTACTTTCTGCTTTGTGTTTTCACCTACACCTCTGACTTTACGGGGGGCTGTCCCCCACTACCTCTCTGAAAAAAGAGTTAGCTTACAGCTCCAGTTAATAATTCCTGGGTGTGACAGTGTTTCAACCTACAAACTCCTTTGGAAATCCTCTAGCCTGCCTGAATAGGTTTTTCCGGCCACATGTGATTGTTCAGAGCCTCCCAACTGTGAGAGGCAGGAGATGTTCTAAACTGTCTAAACACAGATTCTTTTGAGTAGTTAAAAGATTGATTAGAAATTGTATTGGTGAAGGGATTTTCACTTGTTGGGCCAATGTTTGCTGCTAAGTTTCCATATCCCTTACCTGCTGTGTCCCTGGCAGTGTATTGATTAATATAATTGGTATAAGTAGTAGCTTTAATGTTTGTAACCTGGGATCCTTGAGTTAATTCTTTTTCTTGTTATAGCCCACCACATCTTTGCGCTGTAGGAATGCAACTTTATCTAATGCTTTTGGAGGGTGGCTCCTGACCAATCACCTTTAGAGAAAAATAAGTTTTCTGAAGAAAAGGTCTTAAAATGTTAACAGGCCTCTGGGCCAGAAGATGATGCAAATCACCTAAGCTTTTGCATATGATAAGCTTGCAGGAAGAAAGCCTGGCTTGCTGCCTGACTCTACCCCTTCCCCCATTATCCTCTATGCATAACTTAAGGTATAAAAACTACTTTGGAAAATAAAGTGCGGGCCTTGTTCACCGAAACTTAGTCTCACCATGTCGTTCTTTCTCTTACCTTCTGGCTGAATTATTCAGCCTCTTTTCTCCACTGAATTTCCTTACTGAGCTATCATTATTTCAGCCGCTTTTCTCCACTAAATTTCCTCACTGAGCTATCCTCATTCTATTACTCTTTATATCCTTAATTAACATTTAATTAAGCAATTGTCTCCTGATCTTCGCCTACGCTGTCTCTCCTTCGAATACCCTGGATCAGCCGGGGCTGGTCCCCGGCACCAACAGGCTCCTCTGTCCCTGGGATTCTCCAGGCAAGAATACTGGAGTGGGTTGCCATTTCCTTCTCCAATGCATGAAAGTGAAAAGTGAAAGTGAAGTCGCTCAATCTTGCCCGACTCTTAGCGACCCCATGGACTGTAGCCTACCAGGCTCCTCCATCCATGGGATTCTCCAGGCAAGAGTACTGGAGTGGGTTGCCATTCTAGTACGTCCTAATTTCTGACCCTTGTTTTACTTAATGTTTGTTGACAATTTATTGCCATTTGTATCGCCATGTATTGCAGTAAATCTTGAAGATATGTGAACTGAATACATTTATGTTTCACGACTTTATAGGTGAAAACTTTGTGCCATAGTAAGTCATTTTTATTCAGAAAAGGTTTCTACTAGATCTTCTGTGACAGAAAGGAAAAAAAAAATGTAAGGAATCACTGTTACAGAAGTGACAGTTGCTCTGTCAGAGTGGTTTAATTCAATAACCTTGTTAACCATAGGCTGGTGCTTTACATCCATTCCAACCCCTGCTAGTGTGCCATTCTTTACTGCAGAGGCTTAAAAGTTAAAAACTACATTTCTCAGTCTTTGCAATTAGAGAGGGCCTGCATTCAATATTGGCAAGGAGGAGGGGAGACAGAACTCATTCTTTCTCAGTCCTTTGGTTTTTCTGTAGGTGAGCATGATTTATAGGCATCTGATTTTTCTGTGGCAATGTTATCAGAAGTCTCAGTGTCTGATCACCAGTTTCATGAGTGTTGATAGTCAAGGCATGGAACACCGGTTTTCTGATAACAATCAGGGCAGGTACAATGTGCTTCTGAAGCCAGAAGCAGTAAGGATGTTTCCTGCTCATGGAGACTTCTTGCTTCTGGTGGCTTCCTTGACATGGCAGTTTGGTAATTATGGTGACTTTCTGGAGACTAAGCATTAAAATCGATTTCCCAGTTCTTCACTTTGCTTCATGCAATTGGCTCTTCGTGATTCAGTTCTGTAGTGTTTGTTTGGGAATCATTCCTAAAAGCCCAAAATACATTACTTTTCCATCCCTTCCAACCATACTGTAAGCTGACAAATACCTAAATTAGCTAGCATGAATTTATGTAACTTATCCCAGATCAATACAGTTTTCCAAGGTCTATAGGAATAAGGGAAAAGTTATCCTAACATTGGAGTTGCTCTATAATCTAGCTCTATTTTGCAAAACAGTTTTTCAGTGTCTGACAAATTTTCTCTATATAAACAGCACATCGTTTCTGCTTACAACTTTGCTTGTAGTTTATCTTTCTATTTCTTTCAGCTTGTAAATTCTTACTGTTAGGTATTTCCAGCAAGCTACAATTTTTGCATTTTGTTGTTTAAACTTTCTTTAGGCACTTGAGTTTATAATATATATCATTTCCTATACATATTTAAAATAATTTCTTATTTTTTCTAATTATAAGTAAACTTATGTAAGTCTTAGACAAAAGCAAAAGGCACAAAGAAGACAATGAAAATTACATGTTATTCCATTATCTATACCATTAGCATTGTTTGGATGGGTATTATAACTTTTTTGGTACTTTTTCTCTATTTGTGTATATTTATATAATCAGGTAAATTCTGTACTGCTCTTTGATAAACTGCATTTTTCAAATAATGTATCTATTCAAAGTGAAAGTGAAAGTCGCTCAGTGGTGCCTACTCTTTGCTACCCCATGGATTATAACTAACCAGGCTCCTCTGTCTATGGAATTTTCCAGGCAAGAATAGGCGTGGGTTGCCATTTCCTTCTCCAGGAGATCTTCCCAACCCAGGGATTGAACCTTGATCTCCTAGAATTGTAGGCAGAGTCTTTACCTTTCAAGCCACCAGGGAAGCCCATGATCTATTCAAATAATGTATCTAGAGCACATTTATGTCAATAGTGCTTAGTCGCTCAGTCATGTCCCACTCTTCATGACCCCATGGACTGTAGCCCACCAGGCTCTCTGTGCATGGGAATTCTCCAGGCAGGAATATTGGAGTGGGTTGCCATGCTGTCCTCCAGGGGATCTTCCTAACCCAGGGTTCGAACCCAGGTCTCCAGAATTGCAAGCAGATTCTTTATCATCTGAGCCATCAAGGAAGCCCAAGTATGAATGTACATTGTTTAAATTTTTGCCTAGTACCATCAAAGTAATTTGTCTTTGCAAGGTTAAAATTGTAATGCAGAACTGTATTAAATTTTTGAAAATCTAAGTGTGTTTTAAATTACAAAAGCTCTGTTTTATGAGAAAAGAGTTATATTGTGTAGAAGTAAACTAGAGGCAACAGAAATGGAGACTAGAGAATAAAGATTTGTTATGTTCTTGTTAAGAGAAGCAGTGTATTATATAACGAAGTATAATTACAACTAAGAATCAAATGGTTGGTGCCAAAATAACATAGGAAACTTAATGCTGGATCAGTTTATACAGCACTCTAAAATTACCAGCTCAATGCAGGACTTTAAGACATAGTGCATAACATTATTATTTATTTATTTATTTATTTTTTGGTGAACATTGCTGCCATCTATCTGCATATTGCAAGCACACTTTATTAACTTGGCAGTTACAGTCCGGTAGAATCTTTGAATCTGAAAATAATTTTGTCAGAAAAACCTAAGTGAATATACTTAACAAATGGGATAAGGACATTCTCTTACATTAACAATAGCATTATAATATCTAAGAAAATTTGCAATTCTCGGTCATACAATGGTCAATATTTTACTTTTCCACTGTTGCTTAATGCTCTAATATAGCTTCTTTGATCTGAAGACTCTGATCAAAGCTCACACACTGCATTTGGTTTGTATGTCTCTCTCTCATGTTCTTAATTTTTCAAGTTAAGTTTACTGAGGTATTATTTAGTCTCTAAGTTGTGTCCCACTGTTTTGCGACTGTAGCCTGCCAGGCTCCTCTGTCCATGAGATTTCCCAGGCAAGAATACTGGAGTGAGTTGCCATTTCCTTCTCCAGGGGAGATTGCAGGCAGATTCTTTACCATTGATCGATCAGAGAAACCCCTGCTGCTGCTGCTGCTGCTGCAAAGTCACTTTAGTCGCCTCCGACTCTGTGTGACCCCTATTGAGGTATAATTTACAACAGAGTTCATTTAAAAATGAGCACAGTTTTAAGAGTTCTGAAAAATACATATAGTCATATATGTATTTTTACATATAACCACCACTATGATCAAGACATAAATTATTATTTCCACCATTGGAAAAATTTCCCTCCTGATTCTCTGTAGTCAGTGTCTTCTTCCCCCATGACATCATCCTCTGGTAACCACTGATCTCAATTCTGTTCACATAGTTTTACATAGTTATGCACATGGGTTCATGCCCAGCTCTGCTGTTTAATGGTAGTGTGATCTTGGGCAGTTACTTAAAGTCTGTTCTGTTTCTGTTGACTATAAAATGTCAATATTAGTTGTCTTTTCTCATAGGAATGTTCTAAGAATTAAATAAGTTATTGCACAGAGAACTTTTAGGATAGAACTTGCCATACAGTATGCACTCAGTAAATAATTGTGTGTATTACTATTTCAAGTGTGAGACCAAATTATATAATATAGTCTGGTTGGCAAAACTTCTGCTGCTGCTTCTGCTGCTGCTAAGTTGCTTCAGTCGTGTCCAACTCTGTGCGACCCCATAGACGGCAGCCCACCAGGCTCCCCCGTCCCTGGGATTCCCAAGTCTATAAAGCACCATAATAATACCAGTAGCCTCATTTATTGAATTCTTGCTATGTTTTAGGCATTTCAACTAGATCTCAAAACAAATTAATCCAGATTTCAACAACTTTAACATTATTCCTATTTTACAGACAGGAGAATTGAGAAACTTACAGTTTAACTTGTTCATGACGGTAGAATTAGTGAAGTAGAGTGAAACTCGGACTTGTCTGATTTTTCAGTGCTTCTTTCCTATAAAAAAAAAGTCTTTTCTGGTAACAACATTTGTTAAAACGTTACATATTAAAAAAATTTGTTCAACTCTTGATTAATGAATTTATTCAATAAATAATATATTTTATTACATAGTTACTGACTATATTCCCTATGCTATACATTTCATATCTGTGACTCATTTATTTTGAAACTGGAAGTTTGTACCTCTTAATCTTCCTCACCTATTTCTTGCCTCCCCCATTCCCCCAATAACCACCTGTTTGTTCTCTGTATCTATAACTGTTTTGATCTTGTTACATTTGTTCTTTTGTTTCTTAGACTAAACATAAAAGTGAAGTCATACAGTATTTGCCTTTCTCTTGTCAGACTTATTTCACATAGCATATTACCCTCTAGGTCCATCCCTGTGGTCAGAAATGGGAAGATTTTATTCTTTTTTATGATCCGGTTGTTGAAATCTGGATTAATTTGTTTTGAGATCTAGTTGAAATGCCTAAAACATAGCAAGAATTCAATAAATGATGCTACTGGTATTCTTAATTCATTCATCTGTTGAGGGACACTTAGGCAGTGTCCATTCTTGGCTGTTGTAAACAGTGCTGCTATGAATATAGAGATGCATAAATATTTATGAATTAGTATTTTTTTGAATTTTGTTTTCCTTGGATTAAATACACAGCAATGGAACTGCTGAATCATATGATAGTTCTATTTAAAATTTATCTCCATATTGTTTTTCATAGTGGCTATACTTATCTACAGTTCTACCAACAGTGCACAAGTGTTTCCTTTTCTCCATATATTAGCCAACACATGTTATTTGTTGTCTTTTTAATAATAGCCATCTGACCAACATATGAAGTGACTTGTCTTTGTGGTTTTGATTTGCACTTCTCTGATAATTAGAGATGTTGAACAATTTTTTTTTCTATTCTTTTTTCCAATTCTTTTCCCATTTAGGTTACTACAGAATATTGAGCAGCATCCCTGTGCTATACAGTAGGTCTTTGTTGATTACCAATTGAAATATAGCAGTGTGTACATGTCAATTCCCAACTTCCAATCTATTCCTCCCCTGTCCCCTCTTCCCTTCTGGTAACTATAAGTTAGTTTTCTAAGTGAGTCTGTTTCTGTTTCGTAAATAAGTTCATTTGTATCTTTTTTTTTAGATTCTATCTATAAGTGATATCATAAGATATTTGTCTTTCTCTGACTTAATTCACTTAGTATGATAATTTCCAGATCTATCCATGTTGCTCCAAATGGCATTATTTCATCTTTTTAACTACTGAGTAATATTCCTTTGTATATATGTACCACACCTTCTTTATCCATTCCTCTGTTGATGGACATTTAGATTGCTTCCATGTCTTGGCTACTATAAACAGAACTGTAATAAACATTGGGGTGCACATATCATTTTGAATTATGGCTTTCTCCATATATATGCCTAAGAGAGTGATTGTTGGATCATATAGGAGCTCTATTTTTAGTTTTTTAAGGAACCTCCATATTGTTCTCCATAGAAGCTGTGCCAGTTTACATTCTACCAACAATGTAGGAGGGGTCCCTTTTCATGTTGAGCATCTTTTAATGTACCTATTAATTATCTGTATGACTTCTTTCAGTTCAGTCTCTCAGTCATGTCTGACTCTTTGCAACCCCATGAACTGCAGCACGCCAGGCCTTCCTGTCCATCACCAACTCCCGGAGTTCACCCAAACTCATGTCCATCGAGTCAGTGATGCCATCCAGCCATCTCGTCCTCTGTTGTCCCCTTCTCCTCCTGTCCCCAATCCCTCCCAGCATCAGAGTCTTTTCCAATGAGTCGACTCTTCACATGAGGTGGCCAAAGTATTGGAGTTTCAGCTTAAGCATCAGGCCTTCCAAAGAACACCCAGGACTGATCTCCTTTAGAATGGACTGGTTGGCTCTCCTTAGAAAATGTCTATTCAGCTCCTCTGCTCACTCTTAATTGGGTTCTTCAGTTTTTTGATGTTAAATTATATGAACGCTTTGTATATTTTGGGTATTTACTCTTTATTGTATGTACCACTTGCAAATACCTTCTCCCCTTCAATAGGTGGCCTTTTCATTTTGTTGATAATTTCCTCCAACATGCAAAATATTTTTAGCTTGATAAAGCCCCATTTATTCATTTTTGCTTTCGTTTTCCTTGCCTAAGAGAAGGTAATCCATTTTCTGATTTGAGTTCCCTGATACATTTTTTATTAAATAATAAAAAAGGTCACAAAATCATAAAATGGTCAGGTCTAAGTCAGTCTTGTAGAAGGCAATGCCACCCCACTCCAGCACTCTTGCCTGGAGAATCCCATGGAGGGAGGAGCCTGGTAGTCTACAGTCCATGGGGTCGCTAAAAGTCTTGACACGACTGAACGACTTCACTTTCACTTTCATGCATTGGAGAAGGAAATGGCAACCCACTCCAGTACTCTTGCCTGGAGAATCCCAGAGACAGAGGAGCCTGTTGGGCTGCCGTCTATGGGGTCGCACAGAGTCGGACACGATTGATGCGACTGAAGGCAATGGCACCCCACTCCAGTACTCTTGCCTGGAAAATTCCATGGACGCAGGAGCCTGGTACGCTGCAGTCCATGGGGTCGCAGAGAGTCGGACATGACTGAAGCGACTTAGCAGCAGCAGCAGCAGCATTCAGTCTTCAGAGCATCTAACTTAACTTTTCCATTATGTAAATAAGGAACCTGCCAAAATGGTGCCAGAGCTTGTCATACATGACATAGCTAGTTCACTGAGCAGGTTTCAAGACTTCTAATTTAGGATTCTTTTCAGGACATCATACTTAAATGGTATGTACTTACATAGATCATTTTGTTAGCACTGCCTCACAAAAATAGTAATTCCTCTCCCCCCACATAATGGTGGGGGGAATACATCATCCATCACTATTATTAATATACCATTATTCCTTTCAGAGATGAGGCATAAGTGGGCTAGGGTGTGGCTAATGAACCTGCACAGTAAAACATTACTCTTTAACTGTTTTCAGCAATTTTTTTACCTTGTACCCTTCCAAATATTACATTTTACTTTGTAATGTAACTATCAAGAAGTTTTACACCTCCTCCGCGTGAGAAAGAGTGAGAGTGAGCCAGAAAGTGACAAGGACGCTGTGGGAGCAAGAGACGTTAAGTCTTTGGGAGGATAGGGTGGGGCTGCTGGGTGGGGCGGGCGGGGCTACTACGGGTGGGCGGGGCTACGAAAAGGCGGAGGGGCGAGTACAAGTGAGGGGGCGGGCACACAACGGTTTTCTTCCTTTGGAATCGGCAAGCCCATTTTGCGCATGTGCAGTCCGTTTTAAATTGCGTAGTAAGCGGCGCGCGGCTGGGCGGGCTTGCTCGGTAGCTTGGGGCCTCTCGGAGACCGCCCTCTCCCTTTGTCTCTCGCCTAAGGACACTGCTGGGTTTCCTTCTGGCTGGTTTTGGGGTGATTGAATCCTCGCTGGGCTGCCCAGAGCTTTGACCCGGGTAGACTTACGCCCTAAAACCCTGCCCGGTCGAAGCCGGGCCGGAACATGGCTGCATGGGGGCTGGTAAGTGCAGGCCTGGGACCGGGTGAGGCGGGGAGAATGAAGCTTCGGGCCAGCGTCGTCGCTTCTGGAGATTTCGATGGGAAGCTGCGCGAATTTTTTGAGTTGGGAAGTGAGCGGGTGCCACTATTCAGAGTTACTTTACTTGCAGTTGTTTCCTCAGGCTTTTTGTAATCCAGTTGTGACGGGTAACTTTCTCTTTGGAGAATCTTGTGATTTCTGCTTTTTAGCCTAACTTCTAGGCATTCAGCAGGTGGTTCAGTGGTGAAGAATCTGCCTGCCAATGCAAGGAGTTGTACGAGAGGAGGGTTCGATCCTTGGGTGGGGAAGATTCCCTGAAGGAAGAAATGGCAACACACTACAGTATTCTTGCCTGGAGAATCCCCTGGACAGAGGGGACTGGCGGACTACAGTCCATGAGGTCGCAAAGAATCGGACACCACTGAGCGACTGAGCTTTCCGTTCAAGTCCTCCCAATAATTTTCTGTCCTTGGTAGTGTTGGAAAGCCTTGAAATGGACCGTTTCTTTCAGAATTGCTGGTGTGAAGAGGCAGGTTTCTGACAGGTTTCTGAGAGGCAGCTACTGGTTAAAAGTGTACGCGGTGAATGCCTGAGGGGGCGGAAACTCATTTTTATTGGACAGTTTCTGGACTCCTTGGTATTCCCTTTTCTGTAGTTTAGATTTACGGTTTTGTTGTTTTAGCCTCTGAGTCTCGTATCCGACTATTGGCGAACTCATAGCCTGTTATGGTTATTATACGTTATACAACCCTTAGCAGCCTCTATCCTAAATTCCTAGTTTCTACTTTATCTCCCCGTTCAAGATCGTCAGCATTGATGAACTCCCATTTATATTGTATATATATGCTTGTATGCATAAAGAAGTTTATTGTGGACAAAAATTATTGCCCTCCACTTAAGTAAACAGAATCTAACCCACCTTCAGGCCACCAGAAACTGCAGCTGCCTCTAAGTGTGCCTGAGGGGACTTCAGGATGGAGGAAACAGGCTACTGGCCCTAGATAAAGAGACTTATGTGAGTCTGGACTCTAGCGCCTTCGCATTTATAGAGAAGTACTAAAATCATTAGCTTGAGGTGTCTTTTTCCGTGATTAGCAGTAGTTTTGATACTTGATTCCCGCCCCCCCCCCCCCCCCCCCCCCCCCCCAGCCCAAACTCCTGTATAGCCTAGGTCCTCCGTTACCTCTTTGGAGTAGTTCTCTCTGAGAGTTTTCTCCTGAGCTATGGTCCTAAGTAAGGTCACCAAATAAAAATTATAAATTTCAAGTTGTGCATTTTTTTCAGCCGACAATTATATATAATGTAAATAATGCATGTGTTCATGGTAAAAAGTACTGTCTATACCAACACTTTAATACTGTTGACTAAAGAAAAATGCACTGTTGCTGGGTCATTTGGTAAGAGTATGTTTACTTTTGTAAGAAACCACCGGAAAAGTGGCTGTACCGTTTTGCCTTCCAAAATGAGAGTTCGCATTGTTCCACAATTGGCATTGTCATTTTTCCAGATTTTGGACACACAGTCAGATATATAGTGGTATCTGTCTTTAGTTTTCATTTCCCATTGATGTATGATGTAGAGCATCTTTTCACAAGCTTACTTGCCATCTGTATATCTTCTTAGGTATCTGTTTAGGTCTTTGGACCATTTGTTTTTTAACTGAGATAAAAAATATTTTATTCATTTTTATTTGTTAGTGGTGCTGGGAGGCATGTGGGATCTTAGTTCCCTGACCAGGGGTTGAACCCGCACCTTCTGCATTGGAAACTGGAGCCTTAACCACTGGACCTCCAGGGGAGTCCCTTCTTTTTATTGCATTTTAAGTGTTCTTTGTATGTTTTGGATAGCAGCCCTTATCAGGTGTGCCTTTTGCAAATATTTTCTCCTGGTCTATGGCTTATCTTCTCATTCTTTCTCTCTTTTTTAAAAACCATGATCAGTGTTTTATTTATATTGATGTTGGCATGTGTTTAAAATCTATGATCAATAATAATACCAATGATATTATTAATAAACAACCTCTTTTCTCACTGTGATCTCACCTTACAAATTTCTCCTAGTTTTAGGATGATGCCCTTCAGAATATGGAAAGCTTAGACTGGTTGAAGCTTGTCTTAGTTCTCACATTGACTGCTTTTCCTGCTGCCTGCTTTTCCTGTCAGTCTTCAGTAAACATTGCCCTTGTGTCTCCTTTCAAAGTTCTCTTTACTTCTCTTTGTAATGGTCCCCCCCATTGACTGCACTTGGCTTCTCAGATTAAGGAGGAGAGAGACAACACTGAAACTGAAAGAGCAGCTGCTGGTTCAGTTTGCTGTGTCTTATTCTTTTGATCGGAGGATGCCTTATAGATCCAGTTTGGTTCTTCTCCAGTGTCATCTTTTGTGTTTGCACTTGATTTTATTACCAGTTTTTATTCAAATCCACTGGGGAATGGGACGATTTTCTACTTTTGTTTCTTGTCCAGGAATCACTTGATCATGAAAGTTTGTTGAGATTTGGCTGGGAGCAAATTCCCACAGTTCACTCCACTTCCACCGCTTGGCTGTGCCATGTGGCATGTGGGATCTTAGTTCCTTGACAAGGGATTGAATCCACTACCCGACCTCTGCATTGGAAGCCCAAAGTCATAATCACTGGACTACTGGGAAAGTCCCCCCAAAGTCAGAATTGTTTTGACCCTTTTAGTTCTAATATCTGACTTTGCATCATAACTCATATAAAAGACAAAGGGAGAAAGGAGTTGAGAGATTATCCTCAGTCATTCCTGTACTTTAGTGATTTCAGACTGGGTGTAATTTTGCCCTGCAGGAGGTGTTCGGTGTTGCCTGGGAAAATTTCTGGTTGTCTTGAAAATGTGTGGATGGTGGGTATAAGTGCATCCAGTGGGTGGAGGCCCGGGATGCTGCAAGTATCCTACAAATGCACGGGATAGACCCTCATGAGTCATTCAGCCCAAAATGTCATCAATGCTAGATTTGAGAAACTCTGCTGTAATGTATCAGAGAAGGCAATGGCACCCCACTCCAGTACTCTTGCCTGGAAAATCCCATGGGTGGAGGAGCCTGGTAGGCTTCAGTCCATGGGGTCGTGAAGAGTCGGACACGACTGAACGGCTTCACTTTCACTTTTCACTTTCATGCATTGGAGAAGGAAATGGCAACCCACTCCAGTGTTCTTGCCTGGAGAATCCCAGGGACAGGGGAGCCTGGTGGGCTGCCGTCTATGGGGTCACACAGAGTCGGACACGACTGAAGCGACTTAGCAGCAGCAGCAGCTGTGATGTATATTATTTTCTTTGAGAAACATAATCTCATAGTGAATGAAAGAATCTGAAATTGAATGACGATGAGTTGAAATTGAAAGTTTTTGAGTGTGTTTGAAAATTAATAATTTTTGTATTCTTTTAATTTAAAATTAAAAGACTTTGTCTGTCTTGTTTTCTACTGTGCCAAAATAGCATTTGGCCCTCTAGTAGGTGCTTGATTCATATTTGCTGAAGGAATGTGTTGTCTTAGCCTTAAATTTTTTCTGTTTAAAAGAGGAACAGAGTACTTTACAGGTGTTAATTTAATGTTCAGACATTCAATGTGAAAATACGACTTTTTCATTTTATTGTGTTAAATTAGAAGAATGACTTTAAAATTAGACCTTGGAAGGGAGTTAACTAACATTAATTATCAAGGATTTGCTCAAGTGTTTCAGAATGTTGAGTGCTGATGAGAGACCTAAGTGCTTGCATTAATTTTCTATCTTGTGATAAAATGCAGACTCGTTAGATGTCTTTGTTCCTTAGTTTGCTATCTGTAAAATAGATTTAATCTTTTGCTCCTTAGGTACTTCCTGAAATTAATAGGCTATGTGAAACACTAATTTTCTTTAAAGAAAAACACTTTTATCTTATAAATTTTAGTCTTATTTATTTAACATGTCAAAAAGATAACATGTTTTTGTGGTATACAACACTGGCAAAGCTCTGGGAAGAATATAAGCTAGCTTAAGACAAAGTCTCTGCTCTCAGGTTTCTTAAACTCTTAAGAGATGTCTTCATCTTTGTGAATAATTCAATTCAAAAGGCAAGGTAGCAGTCCCTGTGAGTAGAAACTACAGTGGCCTAGAGTTGTGTGTAAGAGTATTAGGAAAGTCAGAATGTCAGAGCATGAGTGGGGTATAGAGAGTGTTCACATGAAGTGGGATTATTTATATCCCATTGGGCCAAGGAGTAGTACAGCTTACTGAACATTTTATATTGATAATAATTTATTTATTTTTAAAAGCATACTGTTTATCTTATTACTACCCAATTTTCAACTTGAAAAGTTAACTTTATAGATTTTATACTTAAAAGATAGGACCCAGATTATCACAAATATGTTTTCCACTTCCAGTTTCAACATGTCCATGTGTTTTATTTTTTCCAATCGTTTCCATTGATAGGGGCTTCTTCTCTGTTGCTAAGTCATTTCAGTCATGTCTGACCCTTTGTGACCTTATGGACTGTAGCCCGCCAGGCTTCTCTGTCCATGGAATTTTCCAGGCAAGAATATTGGAGTGGGTTGCCATGCCCTTCTCTAGGGGATCTTTCCAACTCTGGGATTGAACCTGCATTTCTTATGTCTCCTGTATTGGCAGGCAGGTTCTTTACCACTAGCACCATGTGAGAAACCCCTCTTCTTTGTTGGGGTTACCTAATTTCTCATTTGGAGACATTCTAGCACTTTTTAATCCTCAGTTTTTCTGATATTTCCCTCTTGGTTTCCTAGGTATGAATCTTCTTGCATTTTCATTATGTTGGTCATTCACTCCTCATCCAGGACAGTATCCTCTGAGCTTACTTTAGGCTGTTTCTTCTTTTATTCTGTTTCATCAATTATCATGTTTCATTTGTTTCCATCTTTCAGAAATTTGTTATATGTATTTGTTGGCAGATGGTCCTCTGAATTCTCTTTTTCATTGTCATTTTATCCCAGTCTATTCTTTACTATTATTTAGAGGGATTGATCTACAAGGAAAGAAAATAAGTAGATACTGTTGATGGACTAACTTGAGTTACTGGAAGCGCAGATAGTATGATTTTGATGATGGAAGAGGTGTAGGGGGAGATGGAGGAGTAGCAAGAGGAAGAAGACGATGAAAAAAATCCAGGGTAAGGAAATAATATAAAAAAGGTTTGAAAACAGTGGATGTGAGCCAAGTTGTTTATCACTTGATCCAGAAGAATTCCTCTTTACAGTATTATAGTAGGCAATCAGCAAATACTTGCTGAATGAATAAATGAAGAACTTAACTTTTCACCAAACTGACGATTTACTTTTCTTTCAGGATCATCTCAAAAATGACTATAGAAGAAGATTTTGCCGACCTTCCAGGTGGTCTGTATACTTAAGCTTTTAAGATGATTTTTATTCCCATCTTTAGAAAGTGGAATTTTTAAATGCAGAAAGGAAAAACTATTACCTCTGACTAAAATAAAGATTTATATGCTCATTGGTTAAGTATAGTCATCTTAGTTATTTTATATTAACAGAGAAATATTAGTGCAAACAGTGCATTGGCTAAATGGCAGTCATAAAAGAAATTCGCCCGATGAGTGATGGATCAGGAAGAGGCAGTTTCAGTTCTGACTAAATGACAGCTATGGATAAAGCTCTCTAGACTTTGAATGGTACTAACAGAAAGATGCAGTTTATTCTGTGGGGCTAAGAAAAAGAAAAGGTGGGTGTGATCCTAAAGGGCAATAGAAGGATCTTTGTGGTGACGGAACTGTTCAGTACCTTGACTATTGTGGTCATAACTGAATCTTCAAATATGATAAATTGCATAGAACTAAGTACATACACAAACATAAACATGCAAATAAGTACATGTAGAACTGGAAAAATCTGAATAAAATTGGTGATTTTGTCCATATCTATATCGTGGTTTTGATAATATATTGTATTATTATGTGAAATGTTAAACTGGATAAAGTGAACAAGGGATCTCTTTTATATTATTTTTACAACTGCATGTGAATCTAAAATTATATCAATATAATTTTTAATTAAAAATTATATTGATTCATTCGTTCTTAAGATTAAGGGTATTGAATCAAAAGTGCATTTGAAATATAAGGAAGACTGTGTTACTTGGAGCTGTTAGGACTTGTGACTATAGAGTATTAAAGAAGCATTTCAAGAATGATTGAATTTGTTCAAAAAAGTTTTATGTTCTTTTTTAGGTACAGCAGTAGTCTAAAACAGCTTTAGATATGGCTATTCAATCAGGGAATATAATTGTTAATGTAGACAATAACATACTGCTTCATATACTTTTTGAGAACTCTTGGTCTCTCAAATACTTGTTTTATCCTCAGATTTTAATGGTGATATTTTTCTCATTAAGTAAAAATTAGCATTTTGTAATAAGGAGATATGGAATTTTTAAGATAGATATTAATAATTAGCAAATACCTTTTAGAAATGATACATTAACATTTTCCCTTCTTTGTTTCTTACTAGGGTACCTGACATTAATACAGAGCAAGGCCAGAATATACTGGAAGTCTTAATAGACTGTTTTGAAGAAAAAAGTAAGGTTTCACTTTGTGGATTGGGATGGCTGAAATATAAATTTGTCCATTGACATCAAATTCAGCAAATATGTTCCAGCATTTCAGTATATATTTTCCCAGGAATTTTGAGTACATGTTCAGTCCTTCATATACCTTCTGGTATACTGAAGATGTGTGTTAGTTGTTCAGTCATATCCAACTGTTTGCAACCCCATGGCCTATAGCCCGCCAGGCTCCTCCATCCATGGGGTTTTCCCAGCAGGAATACTGGAGTGGGTTGCCATTTCCTTCTCCATACTGAAGATAATACTGGCAAAAATGAGAATAATTTGTTATTCCCTTTAGTTCACACTAGATTCCTATAGTCTGGAATTCTATAAATAATTATCATACACTAGAGGAAGTATCTTATTAATGGAAATAAATGTGCAGAATTCTTGAGATCTCTAAAGAGCTTGTAATAACATTTGGTGATTTGCACCCCTTCCTAAAGAAAAGATATATTATGGCAGGTTTTCTTTTAGGAAACTTTTCTAAGTGCTGATTAATATCAGAAGGAATTGGAATAAAAGCCAACCAAAACAAACAAAGCAAAACAAAAAAAGCCAACCAAAGAAAAACACACATAGTGGAAAAGTATCTCTTGTTAAGTTCTGAAAGATGAATTGGCACATACTTCTTCAGGAATCTTTTCTGTCTTTTTCAGTTCCTAATGCCTTCTAGGTACATTTGAATATTGAGTTGATGTCTGTACTTCAGTTAAATTAATTGTGCTTAAAAGAATCAAAAGAATTCTTCATGTGTCATATAGGGCTTCTTTTAATTGTAACCAAAAATTTTTATACATTTAAATTTTTTTTTGACTTTTTAGGTCTTGCCAATGATTTTAGCAAAAATGCCACAAAATCAGTGCTTTATTCAACACCTAAAACAAAAGACATTTGTATTCAGTCATCAAGCAAAGAGGTAAGTCAAAAAGGAGAGCTTAATGAGTAAAGCTCAATACACAAAATTAGATACATTTTAGTTGTTTGTAAATGTTATTCTTTAGAAGGAATCCTATATTTCCATTGAGTTTACATGAAATTTAGAGATATTTTATGAAAATTTTGGTCCTGTGGTTGAAATTGGAGGTCTGGGAATTAGAATCATCAAATTATAACACAATTATTTTTCACTCTGACTGAAGGCAGTTTATTGCTAAACAGGGAAATCAGTCTTTTATTGGTTATATATCTTAAGAGGATATGTTGACCTAACTCTACAAAATAGCCACCTTTGAAATAGAGATTTTGAAGCTAATGATCGAGGACAAATTATTCAAAAGCACAATAGTAATTGAAGAGGAAAATTGTATATAGACATACATTGTATATTGTGCTTTGCCTGTTGCCCTTCACAGATAGTGCATTTTTTACAAATTGAAGGTTTGTGGCAACCCTCTGTCAAGCAAGTCTGTCAGCGCTCTTTTTTCTGACAGCATTTGTTTGCTTCATGTCTCTATGTCATGTTTTGGTAATTCTCACTATATTTCAAACATTTTTATGATTATTATATTTGTCATGATCCATGATCAGAGATCTTTGAAGTTACTATTGCAAAAAAATTATGACTTCTAGAAGGCTCAGATAATGGTTAACATTTTTTAGCAATAAATATTTTTAAATTAAAGTATGCAGATTTTTTTAGACATAATGCTATTGCACACTTAGTGTACTACAGTTTAGTGGAAACAGTTTTTATATACACTGGGAAATAAAAAATTCATGTGCCTTGCTTTATTGTAGTACTTGCTTTATTGGGGTGGTCTGAAACTGAATTTGCAGTATCTGAGAGGAATACCTGTAATGCTAGAAATAACATTCACTAGAAACTTGTATAAGCAAATAATTAACCACATATAGCCTTTTGGTTCCAAGGAATGAAGACATCCACTGTTGTCATAATTGAGAGACTTTTTTTAATGTGATAAATTATATTAATTTTTGACAGTTAAATCAACTAAGTTTCCTGGGATAGTCTTGGCTTGGTCATGAAGTATTAACTTGTTCTGATTTGGTTTGCTAATATTTTAAGACGATTGCATCTGTGTTCATGAACAATATTTTCTTTTTCTTTTCTTAAAATGTTCTTGTGGGGCTTTGATATCAGGGGTAGAGGTTCTACTTTCAGGTAGGATGTAACAGATTGCAGTAGGTCAATGCTTCTGCTGCAACAGCTAGTTTAAAAAAAGAATGAAATGCAAAAAAACCTCATGTTTTTTAGAGACATGGGAGTTGTGGAAGCACAAGGACTAGATGAACTAAAAAAGAAAGTGAAATCCTTAGAATAGGAGTTGATGATTGTTAGTCATTTTCTTCCCTGAGAGTATTTGCTGATTTGGGGCAAAAGCTGAAGATTTTAGGTTGGCCCAAACAGAGTGAGTCCACTGAGGGAAAGCAGAGCTTTTGACACGTGTGCAGGGATGGCATGACATATTGGAATCCTGGAGGTTCCCCAAATGGATAACTTTGTTGTTGTTCAGTCACTAAGTCATGTCTGACACTTTGCGACCCCGTGGACTGTAGCCTGCCATGCTCCTTTGTCCATGGTTCTTCTGGCAAGAATACTGGGGTGGGTTGCCATTTCCTTCTCCAGGGGATCTTTCCGGACCAAAGATCAAACCTGCATCTTCTGCATTGGCAGGTGGGTTCTTTACCACTGTACCACCTGATAAGCCCTAGTTTGGAGAGAGAATTTTAATTTAACATTATCCATTGTGTGTGCTGGTCGCTCAGTTTGGTCCTTTTCTTCACGACTCCATGGACTGTATCCCGCCAGACTCTTCTGTCCATGGGTAATATTTGCTTCGGTATATTTTAAAAGGTAAACTTGCTTAAGGTAGCACATATGTTGTCTTGATGGGACAAGGTCAGGAGTGGGTAGCCCAGAATACTGGAGTGGGTAGCCATTCTCTTCTTTAGGGGATCTTCCTGACTCAGGGATTGAACTTGGGTCTCCTGCATTGCAGGCAGATTCTTTACCATCTGAGTCAAATGCTCACACTAGAACCTTTGTCATATATTCCAGTGATCCTTATTGGGCTCCTCACTGTTAGGAGTGTAAAACTAAAATGGTAATTGGAAACTCTGCATACTTAAGAGTTGTACATTGTTAGATTTCGCTGCAGTGTGATCTGTATGGCCATGTCATTGTGAAAAGCTTCTTGTTAATATCTGCAGGCTTTCTTGTCTTGACTTGATAAGTTTTTCTGACAAAGAAATCTCTCCTGCTTGGGTGTCTGATTTTAACAATGAGTGTTCTCAGCCTAGTGGGGACAAGGAGGAAGATGCATTTTGAATACTTCTACTTAATGTCTCTATTTTCAGTGTATTACTCTTACCTTCAGTTTCTGATCTTCATGTCTCTGATCTCACAGTCTTCTGCACCTTGCTTTTGTTTGTTTGTTTAACATAATCATTCATATTGCTGTACTTTATTCATTTCTCTTGTATTTGTGATGTTAAATGCCTATATAGCAATTTATTTATCTAATCTTCTTTAGGTTTTTAAAAGCTATTCATTGTTTCTATGGAGAAGGCAATGGCACCCCACTCCAGTACTCTTGCCTGGAAAATCCCATGGACGGAGGAGCCTGGTAGGCTGCAGTCCATGGGGTCTCTAGGAGTCGGCCAGGACTGAGCGACTTCACTTTCACTTTTCACTTTCACGCACTGGAGAAGGAAATGGCAACCCACTCCAGTGTTCTTGCCTGGAGAATCCCAGGGACAGAGGAGCCTGGTGGGCTGCCATCTATGGGGTTGTACAGTCGGACATGACTGAAGTGACTTAGCAGCAGCAGTAGCAGCATTGTTTCTATGGTAGGTTATATGAATTTGGTTTCTACAGTGTTATTTAAGTATGCAACTTTACCAGCTCGTTTCATGTTTTGCAATTTTTTTTTCAATTTAAAAACATATGTTTAATCAAAATTGGTAATTAAATAGAGTAGATCTAATGCTGTATCTCTTTTAGACTCAGAGCCAGAAATCACATCCAAAGTCAGGTCCAGTTTCTTCACGGAAGAAAGAAGTCCCTCTTCAGTTAACTGTAGAACCAAATGAAGCTGTCAGCAAATCAGGTTGGTAGCCTCCCCATGGGTAATATTTGCCTCGGTATATGTTAAAAGGTAAAAATGCTTAAGGTCAAGCACATATGTTGTCTTGGTGGGACAAGGTCTGGGTCAGCCTAGATAGAATTGTGAAATAAATGAAGTTGTTTTTGAGTCTCTCTCAAGTCCATTGTTGGTATGTGTGTGTGTATGTGTGTGTGTGTGTGTTTAACATGAATAAGTTTTAAAATTTTTATTGAAATATAGTTGATTTACAATGTTGTGTTTAATTTCTGCCAAAGCAAAGTGACTCAGTTATACATGTATATGTACATATATTCTTTTTAATATTCTTTTCTATTTATCATAGAATAGACAGGATAGTTCCTTGTGCTCTACAGTAAGACCCTGTTATTTATCCATCCTGTATACAATAGTTTGTGTCTGCTAATCCCAAGCTCCCTATCCTTCCCTTCCCAACCTCCCTCCCCCTTGGCAACTGCAAATCTGTTCTGTCTGAGTCTGTTTCTGTTTCATAGATATATTAATTTATGTCATGTTTTAAATCCCATGTATAGTGATATCACATAGTATTTGTCTATTTCTGATTTACTTCGCTAAGATGGACCTTAATCTCTAGGTCCGTCCATTTACTGCAAATGGAATTATTTTGTTCTTTGTAATGGCTGAGTGATATTCTAGTGCACATGCACATGTGCATGCGCGCGTGCCTGTGGGCGTGTGTATATGTTACACACATATACACCACCTCGTCTTTATCCCTTCATCTGTCGATAGATATTTAGGTTGTTTCCATGTCTTGGTAGTTGTAAATAGTGTTACTATGAACATAAGGGCCCATTATCTTTTTGAATTATTGTTTTGTCTGGGTATATGCTCAAGAGTGGGATTGCTGGATCATGTGGCACTTCTATTTTTAATTTTTTGAGGAAATTGTACTGTGTTCCGTAGTGGCTACACCAGTTTACATTCCCACCAACAGTGTAAGAGAGTTCCCTTTTCTGTGCACCCCCTCTAGCATTAATTATTTGTAGATTTTTTAATGATGGTCATTCTGACTGGTGTGAGTTGGTAGGTACATCGTTGTTTTGATTTGCAGAACAATGGTTTTATCTGATTATTGTCTTTGTTTTAGTTGTAGGAACACTGTTTACTAGGAATGTGGCAAGAGACGTTAAGTAAGAATTATTATAGGGACCACAGCTTTAAGAGTTTTCAAATAGATTTCTCTTTGCCCTTTCCTTTCCTTTTTGTCTTCTTCTTTTCTTTTAACATTTATTGTCTACACAGTTTCTGTGGGTCTGGAATTCAGAAGCAGCTTAGTTAGATGGTACTGGCATGAGGTTGTAGTCAAGATGTTGGCCAGGATTGCAGTCATCTGAAGACTTGCCTGGAGCTAAGGATTTATTTCCAAGATGACTCACTCATGTGGGGCTGGTTGCTGGCAGGAAGCCTTACTTTCTTTTCTCCCATGTGGGCTTCTCCACAGACTTCTTGAGCATATTTTTAAAACTGAGGTATAATTTATATAGTATTAGTTTCAGGAATACAGCATAATGATTTGCTGTTTGACTATGTGTGGTCAGTATTCTTTTTCTTTCTTCTCCTTTTGTTCTATTTCTTTTAGTCAGTTATATGTGGTGCTGCTTTTTAAAGTTTTATTTATATTTTTCAAGTTAGAAAAGTGCTTCATTTGAGGTAAGAGTCAAAGATTTAAAAGAAAAAGCTACTAATCCTTATTTCCCTCATCCTCCTGAGGTAACTTTGAATCCTTCCATATGTTCATTGATGCTCCTTAATGAATGCATATATAAATGTGTGTGTTTATGTGTGCATGTGTATGCACACTTGAGAAAGAGACTTTCACAGTTTACTTTTTACCAGCAATGTAAGAATGTACCTTTCACCTGATAGATTTTTATTCTACTTTTTTGCTAGTTTGATCAGTATTAAGTAATCTGTTACCTTAGTGTATTTCTGTGATTACCACTGAGTTTGAACACCTTTTTATAAGTTTACTGGCTATTTGAATTTCTTTTTATCTTAGTTATGTGTCCATATGCTTTGCCCATTTGTTTCTTCTGGTTTATGAGAAGTCTTTAAATTGAATATATGTAATTAAAAGTCTGTAATATGTGTGACAGGTATTTTTCCAAATGATCCCTTAACTATTACAGATTTTGGTTATAGTATCTTATATGATAGGTAACATTTTTTATTTGACTTGTCAAATGTTGGATTTCTTTTTTCCGTTTCCTGTTTTGGCTAAAAGATTTGTTTTATCCTGAAAGTATATATAATACTTAGATTTTCATCTTAGCATCTTTCTTTTTAATTTAAACTTTTAATCCATCTGGAATGTGTTTTGGTATATAATGTGACATAATGTTATAATTTTATTAAATACTTTCTTCATGATGGTCATTTGTGTTAGGTGCGTTCATTAGTTACTTGATCCATTCTCGTCTCAGTGGGCTACTTTTATCATATATCATTCAATAAGCTTTAAAAAAATATTTTTTGTTTATTTATTTTTGGCTGTGCTGGGTCTTCATTACTGGCTGCATGCTTTCTTTAGTTGCAGTGAGTGGGGGCTACTCTTCATTGTGGTGTGCACACTGCTCCTTGCAGTGTCTTCTGTTGTTGCAGGGCACAGGCTCTAGGGCTCCAGGGCTTCAGTAATTGCAGTACTCACACTCAGTAACTGTGGTGCACTGGCTTAATTGCTCCACGGCATGTGGATGTGTCTCCTGCATTGGCAGATGGATTCTTATCCACTATACCACCAGGGAGGTCCCTCAATGTACTTTTGAATTTTGGTCCACTTGTTTATTCTTAATGTCAATACAATACTGTTTAACTAATAGTATTTTTATAGCAATATGGTAATATAAAGGTGTTTATAGTCACTATTCTGCCACTTAGAAGTTTTTACTTTCTATGAACTTTATTGTTTCCAGTAAAATTTTATTATGGTTTTCACTGAGGTTGGATTGATTTGTATGGGCATTTTGTGAAAAGTCTTATTTTTGTATCATTTAGCTTTTCTATATACAAACATGTATCTTATATTTATGTCCTTCAAGCTAGTATCACTGATGAACATAGATGCAAGAATCCTCAACAAATTCTAGCAAACAGAATTCAACAACACATTAAAAAGCTCATATACAATGATTAAGTTGGATTATTCCAGGGATACAAAGATTCTTCATTATATGCAAATCAATCAATGTGATACACTGTATTAACAAATTGAAAGAAAAAACCACATGATCCTCTCAATAGATGCAGAAAAAGCCTACGACAGAATTCATCACACATTTATGATTAAAACTCTTCAAAAAATGGGCATAGAAGGAACCTCCCTCAGTATCAGTTCAGTTCAGTTCAGTCGCTCAGTTGTGTCTGATTTTTTGCGACTCCATGAATAGCAGCATGCCAGGCCTCCTTTTCCATCACCTACTCCCGGAGTTCACTGAGACTCACGTCCATCGAGTCAGTGATGCCATCCAGCCATCTCATCCTCTGTCGTCCCCTTCTTTTCCTGCTCCCAGTCCCTCCGAGCATCAGAGTCTTTTCCAATGAGTCAGTTCTTCTCATGAGGTGGCCAAAGAACTGCAGTTTCAGCTTTAGCATCATTCCTTCCAAAGAAATCCCAGGGCTGATAGCCTTCAGAATGGACTGGTTGGATCTCCTTGCAGTCCAAGGAACTCTCAAGAGTCTTCTCCAACACCACAGTTCAAAAGCATCAATTCTTTGGCGCTCAGCTTTCTTCACAGTACAACTCTCACATCCATACATGACCACAGGAAAAACCATAGCTTTGACTGGACGGACCTTTGTTGGCAAAGTAATGTCTCTGCTTTTGAATATGCTGTCTAGGTTGGTCATAACTTTCCTTCCAAGGAGTAAGCGTCTTTTAATCTCATGGCTGCAGTCACCATCTGCAGTGATTTTGGAGCCCCCAAAAATAAAGTCTGACACTGTTTCCACTGTTTCCCCATCTATTTGCCATGAAGTGATGGGACCCAATGCCATGATCTTCGTTTTCTGAATGTTGAGCTTTAAGCAAACTTTTTCACTCTCCTCTTTCACCTTCATCACGAGGCTTTTTAGTTCCTCTTCACTTTCTGCCATAAGGGTGGTATCATCTGCATATCTGAGGTTATTGATATTTCTCCTGGCAATCTTGATTCCAGCTTATGCTTCTTCCAGTCCAGCGTTTCTCATTATGTACTCTGCATAGAAGTTAAATAAGCAGGGTGACAATATACAGCCTTGACGTACTCCTTTCCCAATTTGGAACCAGTCTGTTGTTGCATGTCCAGTTCTAACTGTTGCTTCCTGACCTGCATATAGGTTTCTCAAGAGGCAGGTCAGGTGGTCTGGTATTCCTATCTCTTTCAGAATTTTCCACAGTTTATTGTGATCCACACAGTCAAAGGCTTTGGCATAGTCAATAAAGCAGAAATAGATGTTTTTCTGGAACTCTCTTGCTTTTTTGATGATCCAGCAGATGTTGGCAATTTCATCTCTGGTTCCTCTGCCTTTTCTAAAACCAGCTTGAACATCTGGAAGTTCACAGTTCACATATTGCTGAAGCCTGGCTTGAAGAATTTTGAGCATAACTTTACTAGCGTGTGAGATGAGTGCAATTGTGCGGTAGTTTGAGCATTCTTTGGCATTGCCTTTCTTTGGGATTGGAATGAAAACTGACCATTTCTAGTCGAGTGGCCACTGCCGAGTTTTCCAGTTTGCTGGCTTATTGAGTGCAGCACTTTCATAGCATCATCTTTCAGGATTTGAAATAGCTCAACTGGAATTCCATCACCTTCACTAGCTTTGTTCGTAGTGATGCTTTCTAAGGCCACTTGACTTCACATTCCAGCATGTCTGGCTCTAGGTGAGTGATCATACCATCGTGATTATCTTGGTTGTGAAGCTCTTTTTTGTACAGTTCTTCTGTGTATTCTTGCCACCTCTTTTTAATATCTTCTGCTTCTGTTAGGTCCATACCATTTCTGTCCTTTATCGAGCCCATCTTTGCATGAAATGCTCCCTTGGTATCTCTAGTTTTCTTGAAGAGATCTCTAGTCTTTCCCATTCTGTTGTTTTCCTCTATTTCTTTGCATTGATCGCTGAGAAAGGCTTTCTTATCTCTCCTTGCTATTCTTTGAAACTCTGCATCTGAATACCTCAACACAGTAAAGGCTATATATGATAAGCCCACAGCTAACATTATTCTCAGTGGTGAGAAACTGAAAGCATTCCTTCTATGATCAGGAATAAAACAAGGGTGTCCACTCTCATCACTGTTTTTCAACATAGTTTTGGAAGTCATAGCTATGGCAATCAGAAGAAAAAGAAATAAAAGGAGTCCAGGTCGGAAAAGAAGTAAAGCTCCTACTGTTTGTAGACGACATGACTCTATACACAGAAAACCCTAAAAATACTGTCAGAAAATTACTAGAGCTAATCAGTGAATTCAGCAAAATTGTGGGATACAAAATCAATACACAGAAATCACTTGCATTCCTATATACTAATAATGAACAATCTCAGAAACTAAGGAATAAATCCCTTTCACCATTCAACAAAAAGAAGAAAATATCCAGGAATAAACCTACCTAATGGAGAAGGCAGTGGCACCCCATTCCAGTACTCTTGCCTGGAAAATCCCATGGATGGAGGCGCCTGGAAGGCTGCAGTGCATGGGGTCGTTGAGGGTCAGACACCACTGAGAGACTTCACTTTCACTTTTCACTTTCATGCATTGGAGACGGAAATGGCAACCCATTCCAGTGTTCTTGCCTGGAGAATCCCAGGGACGGGGAAGCCTGGTGGGCTGCCATCTATGGGGTCGCACAGAGTCAGACATGACTGAAGCGACTTAGCAGCAGCATGGAGACAAAAGAACTGTTTACAGAAAATTTTAAGACACAGATGAAGAAATCAGATGACATAAACAGAGAGATACTCCATGTTCCTGGGTAGGAAGAATCAATATTGTGAAAATGATTATATTACCAAATGCAATCTACAGATTGAATGCGATACCTATCAAATTACCAGTGGCATTTTTCACAGAACTAGAACAAAAAATTTCACGATTCCTATGGAAAGACAAAAGACCCTGAATAGCCAGTGCAGTCTTGAGAAAGAAGAATGGAGCTGGAGGAGGCAACCTTCCTGACTTCAGATTATACTACAGAGCTACAGTCATCAAGACAGTATGATACTGGCACAAAAAGAGAAATATAGACCAATGGAACAAGATAGAAACACCAGAAATAAACCCACACACCTATGGGTACCTTCTTTTTGACAAAGAAGGCAAGACTATACAATGGGGCAAAGATAGCCTCTTGAATAAGTGGTGCTGGGAAAACTGGATAGCTACATGTAAAAGAATGAAGTTAGAACACTTCTAGCACCATGTGGGCTTCCCTTGTGGCTCAGCTGGTAAAGAATTGCCTGCAATGCAGGAGACCTGGGTTTGATTCTTGGGTTGGGAAATCCCCTGGAGAAGGGAAAGGCTTCCCACTATAGTATTCTGGCCTGGAGAATTCCATGGAATATATATAGACCATGGGGTTGCAAAAGAGTCAGACATACCTGATACCGTACACAAAGATAAAATCAAAATGTATTAAGGACCTAAATATAAGACAGGAAACTATAAAACTTAGAGGAAAACATAGGCAGAACACTCGATGGCATAAAGCAAGATCCTCTATGATCCACTTCCTAGAGTAAAGGAAATAAAAACAAAAACAAGTGGGACCTAATTAA
Source organism: Bos taurus (assembly GCF_002263795.3). Classification (NCBI taxonomy): domain Eukaryota; kingdom Metazoa; phylum Chordata; class Mammalia; order Artiodactyla; family Bovidae; genus Bos; species Bos taurus. The sequence goes on along the minus strand of NC_037333.1, from coordinate 83,259,793 downwards.
ACTTAAAAGCTTTGCACAGCAAAGGAAACTATAAACAAGGTGAAAGACAACCTCAGAATGGGAGAAAATAATAGCAAATGAAACAACTGACAAAGGATTAATTTTCAAAATATACAATAACTCATAGAAGTCAATACCAGAAAAACAAACAATCCAGTCAGAAAGTGGTAAAAAGACCTAAACAGACATTTCTCCAGAAAGACATGTAGATGGCTAATAAACACATGAAAAGATGCTTAACATTGCTTATTATGAGAGATTGTTGTTATTATTATTATTACAGCAAATCAAAGCTGTAATGAGATAACATCTCCCACTGGTTAAGTACATTCTTAAATTGTTTTTTTTATTTTTTAAAATTTATACATTCTTAGATTTTGAAGTCCAAAGTGTCATCTCTTTAAATACATACATGCATATATATATTAATATTCTCTCTATGTAGACATGTATATTATATATCTATATATATCTGTTCCATATGTACATGTGTATGCATATGTGCAAAAGTATGCTCCTCTAGCTGCCCTAGTTTACTCAACTTTTAACCTAAAGATTGAACCTCATAATTTCTCAAGGATTACCTATTACTTATTTTAGCTATGTATGTTGTTTAGTCACTAAGTAGTGTTTGACTCTTTTCCAACTCCATTCACCAGGCTCCTCTATCCATGGGGTTTCCTAGGCAAGAATACTGGAGTTGGCGGCCATTTCTTTCTCCAGGGCATCATCCTGACCCAGGGATCAAACCCAGGTCTCTTGCTGGGCAGACAAATTCATTACCTCTGAGTCACCTGGGAAGCTCTTAGCTATGTATCAGATCAGATCAGTCGCTCAGTCGTGTCTGACTCTTTGCGACCCCATGAATCGCAGCACACCAGGCCTCCCTGTCCATCACCTACTCCCGGAGTTTACTGAGACTCACGTCCATCGAGTCAGTGATGCCATCCAGCCATCTCATCCTCTGTCGTCCCCTTCTCCTCCTGCCCCCAATCCCTCCCAGCATCAGAGTCTTTTCCAGTGAGTCCACTCTTCACATGAGGTGGCCAAAGTACTGGAGTTTCAGCTTTAGCATCATTCCTTCCAAAGAAATCCCAGGGCTGATCTCCTTCAGAATGGACTGGTTGGATCTCCTTGCAGTCCAAGGGACTCTCAAGAGTCTTCTCCAACACCACAGTTCAAAAGCATCAATTCTTCGGTGCTCAGCCTTCTTCACAGTCCAACTCTCACATGCATACATGACCACAGGAAAAATTGTAGCCTTGACTAGATGGACCTTTGTTGGCAAAGTAATGTCTCTGCTTTTTAATATGCTGTCTAGGTTGGTCATAACTTTCCTTCCAAGGAGTAAGCGTCTTTTAATTTCATGGCTGCAGTCACCATCTGCAGTGATTTTGGAGCCCAGAAAAATAGTCTGACACTGTTTCCACTGTTTCCCCATCTATTTGCCATGAAGTGATGGGACCGGATTCCATGATCTTTGTTTTCTGAATGTTGAGCTTTAAGCCAACTTTTTCACTGTCCACTTCCACTTTGATCAAGAGGCTATATATAGATTTATTCAAATCTCTAAAACATTTTTTATTTTGTTGTGGTAAAAATGTTTTAAGTGAGATCTCAACAGATTTTTAAGTGTACAGTAGAGTATTGTTACCTGTAGACACAATGTTGTACACTAGATATCTAATTTATTTATCTTGTACAACTGAAACTTTGCATCTGTTAATCAACAACTCTGAATTTCTCCCTCCTCCCAGTCCCTGGCATCCACTTTTCTAATCTCTCCTTCTATGAGTTTGACGGTATTCAAATCTTGAATAAATTTAATGTATCAATAGAACTGTGAATTTTCTATGTTTGAAGCTTTTACTCATTTCAGAACTGTGGAGCATGGACCAAATACATCTTTCAGTTTATTAATTTCATAACTTAGAATTTTTAAAGTACTTGCATATTTTATTCCTAAATCTTTGATTATAAACTTGAAGATTTGTGAGTCTTCCGAAAACTGTCTAATTAAATTGTTGCTGAACTTCGGAAAGCACATTTTGTTCTAATGTTATTTAAAGAGTTTTTAACATCTTCATACAATTTTTTTTGCAGTTCAGGACCATGAGGTTCATCAGAAAATTTTGGCAACTGATGTTCATTCTAAAAATACATCTGACTTGAGAAAAATGTCAAGTAAAAAACTAAAAGATAATCACAATGAAGCTGATGAGGAGTGTTACTTATCTATTGGCTCACCTTCTGACCTGGATATAAAAGCATCTTCATTGCAAAAGGGTAGTCCATCTGTTGCTCAAAAGAGAGAGACCTACACTTCTGAAAATTCAGTAAATATGCTGTCTTCAAGTACACAGATTTCTCACAAAACCAGAAAAAGGTGAAGTTTTATTTATTTATGAAATATTAATCTTTCTGTAACAATTTCATTTTTTATGTTAAAAAATGGGTAATTTAGTCTTTTATGTATTTTACAGTAAGTATTGAATATTCACATGTTATGAGAAAAGTAGACATATGTTGGGTATATATTCAATTTATATTTATTATGGAAGGCCTTAAAGTATACATCTGAAAAGTTTTGGGGTAAACTTTTCTATGGTCTATGGAAAAGCATATTTTTTTCCTTCTTTCTTTAAGATCTAAAAAAAAATACTAAAGACATATAGAAGATAACGCAGTAGGCACTCATATATTCAAATTTGACATATGTGAATATTTGTTATATTCAGATACTTTTTAAAAATATTTTTTGGGTGTCATATAGTTGAAGTAAAATGTATTAATTACTGCTGTATAGCAAATTGACTCAGTTATGCATATATATGTATATATACACACACATTCTTTTTAATATTCTTTTTCATTATGGTTTATCACAGGCTATTTTTTTCTCATAATAAATTTTCTATAGCTTTCTAAGATAAATAATTTGTATTTTCCATATGTTATTTTTAATTACCAGCGTAGGTATGTATCAGGTCACTTTGAGGGGGAGCAAACAGTAAGTGGTGTTGAAGATAATTGTGGTAAACCCACATCCATTTCCTGGGGCTTTCTTTCCCTTTGGCCTTTAAGAAGCAAAATTGATTGTTCAAGGTCCTTTGCTGTTGAAAAACCTCTGCCATAAGTATAATATCTGTATAGGGTCTTTCCTGTTTGATTCTTGGAGCTGAGGAGTTAAGTACACTCTAGGATTTTGCAGTCCAAAGTGTGATCTGCAGCTCAGGATCAAGAGAAATTATATGATCTGGAAGCCTGTTAGAAATGCATAATCTCAAACTCTATGCTAGACCTATTGAATCAAAATCTACATTTTAATAAGATTCCCCAGAGGATTCAGGTTCATATGAAATGTTTGAGAACTAGTATTTTAAGCTACAATTTGCCTTGTTATATGATTTAACCATTCTTTTTCTCTTTTATTTTTTTTCTATCAGCAAATACAAAATTTAATTTTTCTGAACAATTTGTCTTGTGTAATTTGTGTGAGAGAAACACATCAGCATTTATAAAGTTTAAATAAAGGCCCACTGAAAAATTTTGTAAGTGGTTGTATTATCGCTGTAGGGAAGTTTAAGAAAACTTATAACTCAGCAAATGGTGGAAATATTCAGCTTGTCCTCCTTCTAACCTTTTAGGTTAAGCTTTGAAGATAAAGATGTTTCAAAGAAAGTAGAAATAATGAATGAAGTATCAGAAATAGAGGATAAAGTCTCAGAAGGACTACAAGAAAGGAAACAGTCAGGAACATCTCAAAAAAGAATACAAGACTCAGAATATGAAAATCAACCACAAGCTAGGAAGAGTTTTTCAACATTGTTTTTAGAAACTGTAAAAAGAAAAAGTGAATCCAGGTAAGTTATTAAGAAATGATCCACATTTTTCTTTTACATTCTTTGAATAGTACCTAAGGATTCTTAATGACATTTAACCAGAAGTTAATCTTAATTGACATAATTTTTAATTGAAATTATGTTTAACCCATAAAGAGAGTGAATTTCTTACCAGTAATCTAACCCCAAAGCCATCATTTAATGGGTTCTAAATTAAATGTAAAAGAAAATAAGTTTCTTCAGCTTTTATTACTTCTGTTCATCAACACTTTCTAGTATATATGATATCAAAAAATAAAGGCAATATTTAGAAGTATAATTGTCAAGGTGCCTATGTGTCATTGTTAGTGTTTTAAATATTTTTTTCTATTTCTTTTAAGTATGTTAGTAAAATGGTAGTCCTAAAATAAGTTTTAATCGATTCTTGCCTAGTTAAAAACCTTCAGTAGTTCCACAGTGTCCATTCAGTGATTTTAACTGGCTGCATATAGAGTTAATTGGAATTGACAGCAGCTAGGGTTGAGAACCGGTGGTCTACAGAATAAGTTTCAATGTTGTCAACTGGTATTTGGGGCTTTCCCAGTGGCTCAGACAGTAAAGAATTTGCTTGCAGTGCAGGAACTCGGGTTCAGTCTGGAAGATCCCCTGGAGAAGGGAATGGCAGCCCACTCCAGTATTGTTCCCTGGAGAATTCCATGGACAGAAGAGCCTGGCAGGCTACGGTCCATGGAGTCACAGGGAGTCGGACACAACTGAGCGACTATTGCTTTCACTTTATAGCTGATATTTAAGGCCTTCACTCTCACTAGTGAATTGTTTCTGTCATATGTATTTGCAGTTGTCCTGGCTTTGGCACACCCTTTCCCCTTGTCATATGCCAATTTATATTTTCTTCTAAAAGTTTCACTCCAGTGTATAATTTCTTAACCTTGTATTACAGTTTAACTATTTTATGTATGTCTTTCTTAGTAGATTAAGACATAAGCCCATCTTTCTGGGAGTTTAGTTTCTTTTGTATTTTCTATGACATTTGTCAGAGTGCTCGCAAATCTATTAGGAAAGTTTTATAAAAACATTGAATGAATGAAATTCCTCTTTGGTTCAGTCTCTGTTCCATAGTTGACTCCTTCCTCCTTCCACCTCTATACTCTTGATCCTTCTCTCCCATCTCTCTTTCTCTTTCTGTATGGGGTGTGTGTGTGTGTGTGTACACATAGGTACATATGGCATTTTTACCCCTGTATGCATATTGTCCCTGCTATCTGATACAAATATGTTACATTTATGGACTAATTATATCTGTGTCCAAAAGAGTAATTATTTTTTAATGTGTCAGTTTTTTGATAAACTACTTATAGTTTAATTGCTATAACCAGATGTAACTGTTGACTATTCCTCATATTTTCTTGCTTCTTTGTTTTGCTTATGCTTTTCCTTGTGATTCTTTCTTACATGTCCTCAGATCCAACTCAAATAGCATTTTTCCACTGAGCCAGAACTCATCTTTCTGTATTCTGAATTTTAATATTTAATTAAAATTGTATCTGTAATTTGGGCTGCTAAATAGACCAGCATAGTCTGGATGGCTTATAAGCAACAGAAATTTATTTCACAATGCTAGCGGCTGAGAAGTCCAAGATCAAGGCTCAAGTAGTTTCAGTGTCTGGTGAGACCTGCTTCCTGGTTCATGATGGCTAGCTTACTGCTATAACCTCAAATGGTAGAAGGGAGTGAGGGAGTTTTCTGGGGTTTCTCTTATAAAGGTGCTAATTCCATTCATAAGCCACTGCACCCTAATTACCTAATCACTACCTAAAGACCCCACCCTAAAATACCATCATATTGGGGATTAGGTTTTAATTTATTAATTTCAGAGGGATATAAACATTTGATCTGTAGTAAGTGTGAAGGTGGTTTCCGAAGGATATCTTTGGTTTGAATAACCTTAAAGTTACGAAAGTCTCTTGAAGTAGAATAAAGGAGGGATATAGAGAGTTCTTATTAGCTGGTTTGGGAAAACTTTTATTTTTAAATACATAGCATTATTTTTTGTTTTTCTGGCTGCCTGGCATGTGGGATCCTAGTTCCCTGTCCAGGAATTGAACCTATGTCCCCTGCAGAGGGAGTGCAGAGTTCTAACCACTGGACCTCCAAGAAGTCCTAGGATTACTTCTTTAATGTTGGAATTAATAGATATTGCAGGTAATATTTGTTGTTCTTTAGTCCCTAAATTGTGTCCACTCTTGTGACCCCAAAAACTATAGCCCACCAGACTCCTTTGTCTACATAATTTCCCTGGCAAGAGTGCTGGAGTGGATTGCCATTTTCTTCTCCAGGGGATCGTACCCTCTCCTGCATTGGCAGGCAGAGTCTTTACCACTGAACCACCTGGGAAGCCCTACAGATAATACACAATAAAGCAAATTAAACATATTTCTATCAGATTGGCTAATTAAGTGCTGAAAAATATTTGTTTAAATATGATCTTCTATTTATATATTGTATAGTCTTCTATTTATACTTTTTTTATTAGATTTTCTAGATTTTTCTAATTATATAAACTAGTAAGACTCTGCCTATTAGAAGATATATTTCTTAGCATATATATGTATATGTTTTTTATATTGAAAGATTTATGAAGTGTTTGAGATTAGAGAAGTATAGAAGGCATTTTCATCTCATAATCTTTTTATAAAGGGAAAAAATATAGACATGATAATCGTTTTGCCATCCTAGCTTTTCTTCTATTGTGTATGAAAATAGTTAAGCATCCTTTCTCAAGTGAAAAAGGCAGAAAAAGGAGTACATGTACTGCCTTCGGAATTTGGATGTTTGCCCTTTTTTTTTTGCATATTTCACTCTAGGATATGGTTTGCTCAAGGTTGTTGTCATAAAGAGGAAGGAAATGCAAAATTATTCCATCACATTAAACATGTACGAAAATGTGTGTGAATTTTCAAACTTGGAATGAATTTTTATGTAATATAATTTAGTCTATAATTTAGTAGTGTTTTCTTAAATTGTTAAACTAGAAGGCGTCTCAGAAATATCTTGTTTTGGATGTTAAGAAATTCATGCCCATGAGATATCTATAAAAACAAAATTTAATTTAACATTATAATAATGGCATGCATTTTTATACTGTAAATGAGTATATCTGAGCAGTATTTATACATCTCTGGGTTTCATCTGTTTAATATTTCTAATGAATGGGGAACCGGAAATTAGTTGATGAAGTCTATAGAGATGCTTCCAGCTTTAAATTTCTGTGACCCCATCAATGTTATAAATGAGTATGCTCAGATATTATAGAAATGTAAAAGGAGGGAAAGATTTTAAAGTATAAGGAAAAATTGAAGAGACGTGTCAACTGCTCTTTAAAGCAAAGATATAAGCTTTATATTTTTGAGCTATTATTTATTGTAACATTCTGTTTTAGTTCTGTTGTTAGGCATATAGCAACTGTTCCACCTCATTTATCTTCTGCAAATAATATGAAGTTATTGGAAGATGAATTTATAATTGATGAATCAGATAAAAGTTTTGTCAGTCAACCTTGGATTACTATACCAAGAAAGACTGGGCCTCTGAAGCAGCACACAGTATCCCCTGCTGAGAGCACTGTCCTTCAGAGGAAGAAGTCAAGAGAAAACCATGACAGTGTATCATCTGTGGCTTTGACAAGTAACAAGCATCCTGGCAAAGCTCACCCAGTAGAGAAATCTCAGCCCTCTGAACAAAAAATACTGGGTGGGAGTTGTGCTTTGTCAGATGATGTAGAAAATAATTATAAATCTACAAAATATGAAATACATTCTGAGAATGCAAAAAAATCATCTGGAGGCAAAAGGACTATAAAACAAAACCAGAGAACAAAATCTAAGGCCAATGTACCTGAAGAAGAAGTTGATGTGAGGCAATCTAAAGATACAAATATAAATATATCACATACTGTCCAAGACAAGTTACAAAGAAATTCAGACAAAAATATGGAAGAGGGTGAAGAGATAAGCGTTAACATTTCCAACAATCAGTTGCTTTCTGTGGGTAAGTGTTTATATTAAATGTAACTGTGAATATTAACCCACCACTTTGCTTTTTATAATATTCCTATTTAGCTTTAGGAAGTAGGCATTAAATCTATACAAAGCCTCAAAAGCCTGCAGGCTGTTTTCTAGACTATCTATTTTATATTGTACTTCAGCTCCAGGTCACTTGATTTTGGGGTAGCTTCTAAGATTATAGCATATGTAAAGGGAGAAGTAAAAGGCAAATGCTTAGTAAACCAGGTAGTTAAACAGAACACAAATAAGACAGCATCATATATTCTTGAGGCTTATTAAATTTATATTTTAATTGGATAAGAAATCAGCTAGTGGGGCTAGTTCTTGAAAATAAAAAGTAATACTACTCTGTTCAATTATTTACTCATTTATCTAAAAATTATTGAATGTCAGACACTGTATTAGGCTCTGAACTTACAAAGATTGCTAATAAATAATTTTCATCATTAAAAAAGATCCATCTGGTAATGTCTGTAGACTAACATAAATATACATACATCCACGGGATGATATTGGAAGCACAGAGAATAATCAACTAATAATCTCAAAAAACTTCTTATTTTGGGACAGTATATCATTTATTATACAAACTGGGACACATGAAAATGGGAGAGGATATCATGACAGTAAGCATAAACTTGGATTGTCCCAGTGAATCCTGAAATATAACCACTCTCTTTATGTCATCTCTCTGTATAGTAATTGAGGTTTATAATGGTGACAGTATCATGAAGAAAAGATCAACTTGTGCTTTTCTGTATCACTTTTTAAAATTGAAGTATAGTTGACTTACAATGTTGTGTTAGTTTTAGGTGTATGGCAAACAGAATCAGTCACACACACACACACACACATTCTTATTCAAGTTCTTTTCTCTTACAGATTATTATAAGATACTCAGTATAGTTCCTTGTACAGTATAGAAGGTCTTTATTGGTTGTCTGTTTCATTTATAGTAGTGTGTATATGTTAATCCCAAATTCCTAATTTACCTCCATCCCCTATTTGTATCTTTTTTATTTTTTCTGATATCCACAATAAGGGATATCATATGATATTTGTTTTTCTCTGTCTGGCTTACATCACTAAGTATCAGATCAGAACAGATCAGATCAGTCGCACAGTCATGTCCAACTCTTTGCGACCCCATGAATCGCAGCACGCCGGGCCTCCCTGTCCATCACCAACTCCCAGAGTTCACTGAGACTCATGTCCATCGAGTCGGTGATGCCATCCAGCCATCTCATCCTCTGTTGTCCCCTTCTCCTCTTGCCCCCAGTCCCTCCCAGCATCAGAGTCTTTTCCAATGAGTCAACTCTTCACATGAGGTGGCCAAAGTACTGGAGTTTCAGCTTTAGCATCATTCCTTCCAAAGAAATCCCAGGGCTGATCTCCTTCAGAATGGACTGGTTGGATCTCCTTGCAGTCCAAGGGACTCTCAAGAGTCTTCTCCAACACCACAATTCAAAAGCATCAATTCTTCGGTGCTCAGCCTTCTTCACAGTACAACTCTCACATGCATACATGACCACAGGAAAAACCATAGCCTTGACTAGACGAACCTTTCTTGGCAAAGTAATGTCTCTGCTTTTGAGTATGCTGTCTAGGTTGGTCATAACTTTCCTTCCAAGGAGTAAGCGTCTTTTAATTTCATGGCTGCAGTCACCATCTGCAGTGATTTTGGAGCCCCCAAAAATAAAGTCTGACACTGTTTCCACTGTTTCTCCATCTATTTCCCATGAAGTGATGGGACCGGATGCCATGATCTTCGTTTTCTGAATGTTGAGCTTTAAGCCAACTTTTTCACTCTCCACTTTCACTTTCATCAAGAGGCTTTTCAGTTCCTCTTCACTTTCTGCCATAAGGGTGGTGTCATCTGCATATCTGAGGTTATTGATATTTCTCCCAGCAATCTTGATTCCAGTTTGTGTTTCTTCCAGTCCAGCGTTTCTCATGATGTACTCGGCATAGAAGTTAAATAAACAGGGTGACAATATACAGCCTTGACGTACTCCTTTTCCTATTTGGAACCAGTCTGTTGTTCCATGTCCAGTTCTAACTGTTGCTTCCTGACCTGCATACAAATTTCTCAAGAGGCAGGTCAGGTGGTCTGGTATTCCCATCTCTTTCAGAATTTTCCACAGTTTATTGTGATCCACACAGTCAAAGGCTTTGGCATAGTCAATAAAGCAGAAATAGATGTTTTTCTGGAACTCTCTTGCTTTTTCCATGATCCAGCGGATGTTGGCAATTAGATCTCTGGTTCCTCTGCCTTTTCTAAAACCAGCTTGAACTTCAGCAAGTTCACAGTTCACATGTTGCTGAAGCCTGGCTTGGAGAATTTTGAGCATAACTTTACCAGCGTGTGAGATGAGTGCAATTGTGTGGTAGTTTGAGCATTCTTTGGCATTGCCTTTCTTTGGGATTGGAATGAAAACTGACGTTTTCCAGTCCTGTGGCCACTGCTGAGTTTCACTAAGTATGCTAATCTCTAAATCCATCCATGTTGCTGCACGTGGCCTAATTTCATTCTTTTTTATGGATGAGTATAATTCCATTGTGTGTGTGTGTGTGTGTGTGTATTGTGTATGTATGCATGTATGTATATAATTACCACACCTTCTTTATCCATTCATCTATGGATGGACATTTAGTTTACTTCCACGTCTTGGTAAGTAGTGCTGCAATGAACATTGAGGTGCATATATCTTTTTGAATTATGGTTTTCTCCAGATCCATGACCAGGAGTGGGTTTGCAGATCATATGTTAATGCTATTGTTAGTTTTTTTTTTTTTTTTTTTTAATTTTTTTAATTGAAGGAAAATTACTTTACAGAATTTTTTGTTTTTTTGTCATATATCAACAAGAATCAGCCATAGGTACACCCGTGTCCCCTCCCTCCTGAACCTACCTCCTATCTCCCTCTGCATCCCACCTTTCACATCCTAGCCTGTCACAGAGCCCCTGTTTGAGTTCCCTGAGTCATACAGCAAATTCCCATTGGCTGTCTATTTTACATATGGTATTTTAAATTTCCATGTGACTCTCTCCATACATCTCCCCTTCTCCCTCATCCTGTCCCCCCATGTCCATAGGTCTGTTCTCTGTGTCTGTTTCTCTGTTGCTGCCCTGAAAATAAATTCGTCAGTGCCATCTTTTTAGATTCCAAATGTATGTGTCAGTATACGATATTTATATTTCTCTTCCTGACTTAACTGCACTCTGTATGATAGGCTGTAGGTTCGTATACCTCATTAGAACTGACTCAAATGTGTTCCTTTTTATGGCTGAGTAGTATTCTATTGTATATGTACCACAACTTTATCCATTCATCTGTCGATGGACATCTAGGTTGCTTCCATGTTCTAGCTACTGTAATAGTGCTGCAGTGAACATTGGGTTACATGTGTCTTTTTCAGTTTTGGTTTCCTCAGGTTGTATGCCTAGGAGTAGGATTGCTGGGTCATATGGTAGTTTTATTCCTAGCTTTTTAAGGAATCTCCATGTCTTCTGGAGTGGCTTTTATCAGTTTACATTCCCACCAGCAATGCAGGAGTGTTCCCTTTTCTCCACACCCTCTCCAGCATTTATTGTTTGTAGACTTTTTGATGATGGCCATTCTGACTGGTCTGAGGTGGTATCTCATTGTAGTTTTGATTTGCATATCTCTAATAATGAGTGATGTTGAACATCTTTTCATGTGCTTGTTAGCCATCTGTGTGTCGTCTTTGGAGAAATGTCTCTTCAAGTCCCTTTCCCACTTTTTGATTGGGTTGTTTGTTTTTCTGGTATTGAATTGTATGAGCTGCTTGTATATTTTGGAAATTAATTCTTTGTGAGTTTTTCCCTTTGCTATTATTTTCTCCCATTCTGAGGGTTGTCTTTTCACCCTGCTTATAGTTTTCTTTGCTATGCAAAAGCTTTTAAGTTTAATTAGGTCCTACTTGTTTATTTTTGTTTTTATTTCCATTACTCTAGGAGGTGGGGCTTCCCTTGTGGCTCAGCTGGTAAAGAATCCACCTGCAATGTGGGAGACCTGGGTTTAATCCCTGTGTTGGGAAGCTCCCCTGGAGAAAGGAAAGGCTACGCACTCCAGTATTCTGGCCTGGAGAATTCCATGGACTGTATAGGCCCATGGGGTTGCAAAGAGCTGGACACAACTGAGCAACTTGCACTGCACTCACTAGGCAATGGTCATAGAAGATCTTGCTTTGATTTATGTCATCGAGTGTTTTACCTATGTTTTCCTCTAAGAGTTTTACAGTTTCTGGTCTTAAATTTAGGTCTTTAAGCCATTTTGAGTTTATCTTTGTGTATGGTGTCAGGTAGTTTTCTAATTTTTCATTCGTTTGCATGTAGCTGTCCAGTTTTCCCAGCACCATGTATTCAAGAGGCTATCTTTGCCCCATAGTATATTCTTGTCTCCTTTGTCAAAAAGAAGGTACCCATAGGTGCATGGGTTAATCTCTGGTTTCTCTATCTTGTTCCATTGGTCTGTATTTCTGTTTTTGTGCCAGTACCATACTGTCTTGATGACTATAGCTTTGTCGTGTAATCTGAAGTCAGGAAGGTTGCTTGCTCCAGCTCCATTCTTCTTTCTCAAGACTGCTTTGGCTCTTTGGGATCTTTTGTGTTTCCATATGAATTGTGAAATTTTTTGTTCTAGTTCTGTGAAAAATGCCATTGGTAATTTGACAGGGATCGCATTGCATCTGTAGATTGCATTTAGTAGTATAGTCATTTTCACAATATTGATTCTTCCTACACAGGAGCATGGAATATCTCTTCATCTGTTATGATGTCTTTGATTTATTCATCAGTGTCATAATTTTCCGTATACAGGTTTAGTCTCCTTACGTAGGTTTATTCCTAAATATTTTATTCTTTTAGTTGCAATGGTGAAAGGGATTGATTCCTTAATTTCTCTTTCTGATTTTTCATTGTTAGTGTATAGGAATGCAAGTGATTTCTGTGTTTTGACCTTAGATCCCATGACTTTGCTGAATTCACTGATTAGCTCTAGTAATTTTCTGATTTTAAGCAGTTTCTTTTGGGTTTTATATGTATAGTATCATGTCATCTCTAAACAGTGAGAGTTTTACTTCTTCTTTTCCAGTCTGTACTCCTTTTATTTCTTTTCTTCTCTGATTGCCATGGCTATGACTTCCAAAACGATGTTGAATAATGGTGGTGGGAGTGGACACCCTTGTTTTGTTCCTGATCTTAGAGAGAATGCTTTTAGTTTTTCACCATTGAAAATAGTTTGCTGTGGGCTTTTCTTATATGGCCTTTACTATGTTTAGGTAGGTTTCTTCTATGCCCTTTTTTTGAAGCGTTTTTATCATAAATGGATGCTGAATTTTGTTGAAGGCTTTTTCTGCATCTGTTGAGATGATCATATGGTTTTTATCTTTGAGTTTGTTAATATGGTGTATCATGATTGATTTGCATATAATGAAGAATCCTTGCATCCCTGGAATAAACCCAACTTGATCATAGTATATGAGTTTTTTAATGTGTTGTTGAATTCTGTTTGCTTGAATTTTGTTGAGGATTTTTGCATCTATGTTCATTAGTGATAATTGGCCTATAATTTTCTTTTTTCATGTTGTCTTTGCCTGGTTTTGGTATCAGGGCGATTGTGATCTTGTCGAATGAGTTTAGAAATGTTCCTTCCTCTGCAGTTTTTTTAAAGAGTTTTAGAAAAATAAGCATTAGCTCTTCTCTAAATGTTTGATAGAATTCCCCTGTGAAGCCATCTGGTTTTTGGGAGATTTTTGATCACAGTTTTGATTTCAGTGTTTGTAACTGTGTTGTTTATCATTTCTATTTCTTCCTGGTTCAGTCCTGGGAGATTGACCTTTCCTAAGAATCTGTCCATTTCCTCTAGGTTGTCCGTTTTATTAGCATATAGTTACTTATAATATTCTCTTATGATTCTTTGTATTTTGGTGTTATCTGTTGTAACCTCTCCTTTTTCATTTCTAATTTTATTGATTTGATTTTTCTTCCTTTTTTGCTTGATGAGTCTAGCTAGTGGTTTGTCAGTTTTGTTTAACTTCTCAAAGAACCAGCTCTTAGTTTTATTGATGTTTGCTGTTGTTTCCTTCATTTCTTTTTCATTTATTTCTGCTCACGTCTTTATGATCCCTTTCCTTCTGTTGACTTAGGGGTTTTTTTGTTTTTCTTTTTCCAGCTGCTTTAGAAATAGAATTAGGTTGTCTATTCAGTACTTTGGTTGTTTCTTGAGGTATGATTGTATCGCTATAAACTTCCCTCTTAGAACTGCTTTTGCTGAATCCCATAGATTTTGAGTTGTCATGTTTTCATTGTCATTTGTTTCTGCTGCTGCTGCTCCTAAGTCGCTTCAGTCATGTCCGACTCTGTGCGACCCCATAGACGGCAGCCCACCAGGCTCCCCCATCCCTGGGATTCCCCAGACAAGAACACTGGAGTGGATTGCCATTGCCTTCTCCAGTGCATTTGTTTCTAGTAATCTTTTGATTCCCTTTCTTATTTTCAGTAACCTCTTCATTATTTATTAATGTCTTGTTTAATCTCCATGAGTTTGTGTTTTTTGCAGTTTTTTTCCTGTAGTTGATATCTAGTCTCATACCTTTGTGGTCAGAGAACATACTTGATACAATTTCAATTTTCTTAAATTTACCGAGGCTTGATTTGTGGCCCAGTATGTGATCTGTCCTGGAGAATGTTCCACATGTACTTGAAAAGTGTATTATTCTGCATTTGGATGGAAAGTCCTGAAGATATCAATGAGGTTCATTTGGTCTAATGTTTCATTTAAGGTTTGTGTTTCCTTCTTGATTCTCTGTTTTGATGATCTGTCTGTTGGTGTAAGTGGGTTTTTAAAGTCCCCTACTATCATGTTACTGTCGATTTCCCCGTATGCCTGTTAGTGTTTGCCTTATGTATTGAGGTGCTCCTATGTTGGGTGCCTAAGTATTTACAGTTGTTATATCTTCTTCTTGGATTGATCCCTTGATCAGTCTGTAGTGTCCTTCTTTGTCTCTGATAATATTCTTTAGTTTAAAGTCTTATTTTGTCTGAAATAAGGATGGCCACTCCGGCTTTCTTTTGGTTTCTATTTGCATGGAATATCTTTCTCCATCCTTTGACTTTCAGTCTGTGTGTTTTTCTAAGTCTGAAATGATCTGTAGGCAGCGTATATATATATGGATCTTTTTTTTATGTCCATTCAGTCAGTCTCTATCTTTTGGGTGGTACATTTAATCCATTTACATTTAAGGTAATGTATGATACATATGTATAATATGTATGATACATATATTTAGTGATACATATGTTCCTGTAGGCATTTTCTTGATTGTTTTGGGTTTGTTTTGTAGGTCTTTCCATTCTCTTGTGTTTACTGACTATGCAAGTCCCGTTAGTATTTGTTGCAAGGCTGGTTTGGTGGTGCTGAATTCTCTTCTGCTTGTCTGTGAAGCTTTTGATTTCTCTGTGAAGCTTTTGATTTCTCTATCAATTTTGAATGAGATCTTTGTGGGATATAGTAATCTTGGTGGTAGATTTTTTCTCTTTCAGTACTTTAAATATATTCTGCCATTACCTTCTGGCCTGTAGAGTTTCTGTTGAAAGATCTGCTGTTAATTGTATGGGTTTTCTCTTGTATGTTACTTGTTACTTTTCCCTTGCTGCTTTTAATATTCTTTCTTTGTACTTAATCTCAGTTAGCTTGATTAATATATGTCTCACTGTTTTTCTCCTGTAAGGGACTCTCTGCACTTCTTGGACTGATTGACTATTTCCTTTCCTATATTGGGAAAGTTTTCAGCTCTCAGTTCAGTCGCTCAGTCGTGTCTGACTCTTTTTGACCTGGGACTGCAGCATGCCAGGCTTCCCTGTCCGTTACTAACTCCCAGAGCCTGCTCAAACTCATGTCCATCGAGTCGGTGATGCCATCCAACCATCTCATTCTCTTTTGTCCCCTTTTCCTCCTGCCTTCAATCTTTCCCAGCATCAGGATCTTTTCCAATGAGTCAGTTTTTCACATCAGGTGGTGAAAGTAATGGAGCTTCAGCATCAGTCCTTCCAATAAACACCCAGGACTAATCTCCTTTAGGATGGTCTGGTTGGATCTCCTCACAGTCCAAGGGACTCTCAAGAGTCATCTCCAGCACCACAGTTCAAAAGCATCAATTCTTTGGTGCTCAGCTTTCTTTATGTTCTCACATCCATACATGACCACTGTAAAAACCATGGCTTTGACTAGATGGACCTTTGTCAGCAAAGTAATGTCTCAGCTTTTTAATATGCTGTCTAGGTTGGTCATAGCTTTTCTTCCAAGGAGCAAGTGTCTTTTAATTTCATGGCTGCAGTCACCACCTGTAGTGATTTTGGAGCCCAAGAAAAGAAAGTCTGTCACTGTTTCCATTGTTTCCCCATTTATTTTCCATTAAGTGATGGGACTGTGAAGTGATGGGACCAGATGACATGATCTTCATTTTTTGAATGTTGAATTTTAAGTCAGCTTTTTCACTCTCTTCTTTCATTTTCATCAAGAGGCTCCTAAGTTCCTCTTTTGCTTTCTGTTTAAATAAGCTAAGCAAGGTGACAATTAACAGCTTTGATGTACTCCTTTCCCAATTTGGAACCAGTCCATTGGTCCATGTCTGATTTTACTTCTTAACTGCATACTATGCTGTTAGGCAGTTATACTACTACTTATATAACTTTAGTATAACTTAAGTTATACTACTTAACTGTTAACTTCTTAACCTGCATACTATAATTTTTTCAAAAATTTTCTCAGTGCCTTCTTTTATTTCTTCTTCTTCTGTGACCCCTGTAACTCGAAAATTGGTGCGTTTACTATTGTCCTAAAGGTCTCTGATGATATCCTCAATTCTTTTCATGCCTTTCCCTTTATTTTGCACTTCAGCAGTTATTTGCACCATTCTATCCTCTAGCTCACTAATCTGTTCCTCTGCCTCAGTTATTCTATTGGTTCCTTCTAGAGGAAGGTATATTTAATTTCAGTAATTGTGTTATTCATCCACTTGCTTATTCTTTACTTCTATGTCCTGGGTGATTGTATTAACTGTGTTAAATGTTTCTTGTGTTTTCTCCATTCTATTTTCAAGTCTTGAGAGCATCTTTGCTATCATTATTTTGAATTCTCTTTCAAGGAGATTGCTTATTTCTTCTTTATTTGATGGTGTGCGTTTCTGCCTTGCTGTTTCATTTGTGCTGTATTCTCTGTCTTTTTGCCATTTTATTTTTCTAACTTGCTTCACTGAGGTCTCTTTTTCCCAGGCCTTAGGATTGTATTAACTTCTTCCTTTTGTTTTCTGCCCTTAGAGGGAAGTGTTGGTTGGGGTTTTGTGTTGATTTCTTGTTAGGGGTGACCTGTGCCTGTGTTCTAGTTGGAGAAGATCAAGTGGATCAAGCAGGTAATTACAGAGATAATGGGACATATACACGTACTTCCACACATACAGTTACAACCAGTGTTCTAAAGAAAAGAGTACAGGAGATTGAGTTGATGAACAAGGAAAGTCAAAAGTGATATCAACCAATTAAAAGCAGAACTAGGTAATGCTCACTCTGGAAAACTGCATGAGCAGAGGGCCAACTGGGGAATATAACAAAGAGAGCTCAGCAATTTCACCTACTTGGTGAAAAAAGAAAGAGTGAAGGAAAACAGGGAGAAGGAAAAAAGACAAAAAAAGAGGAGAAGGGAAGCAAAAGAGAAAAGGAGGGGGTGGAAAAGAAGTTAAAGAACAACAGAAAAAACAGAAAAGCAAAGATCAATAGACATATGTGGAGAAGATTTATATGTATATTTAGAAATAGATATGGCCAGTAAGAACTATAGGAAAAGCAGTTAAATATGTAAAAAACAAAATGAAAAAACTCATTAAAAAAGAGGGTGAAAAAGAGAAAAAAAAACTTAAAATGATTTATTTATTTATTTTTGACTAGAAAAGTAAAGAGGAAAGCTCCATAGCACCACAGAAGGCTAATGTGAAGGTAGAAATATGTAGGGGGAATAAACAGTGTGATTTATAAGAAAAATAAAGGTTCTCAAGGTCGTAGTGCTGTTTGGTTGTGGAGTCTACCCCTGTGGATGGGACTGGGTTAGTGTCCTGTGATGTTTTCCTGGTTAGGGGAGCTTGTGCCTGTGTTCTGGTTGATGGAACCGGATCTCATCTCTGAAGGGCAATGCAGTGTAGGTTAGTAGGTTTTGGAGCGTCTATGGGTTCAGTATGCCTTTGGGCAGTCCTTCTGGCTTTGGCAGTGTTGTGTGTGTGTTAGTTGCTCAGTCATGCCTGACTCTTTGCGACTCCATGGACTGCAGCCCACCAGGCTCCTCTGTTTATGGGATTTTCCAGGCAAGGATACTGGAGTGGGTTGCCATTTCCTTGTCCAGGAGAGTTTCCTGACCCAGGGGTAGAACCCAGGTCTCCTGCACTGCAGGCAGATTCTTTACTGACTGAGCTATGAGGGAAGTGTTAGACGTGTCTATTTCTGCAGGCACTCAGGATATCTTCACTTCCACCAGCCCCCTGCTTATCTATGGGATCATTCTCCTGTCCTGCCCTGCACTGCTGGCCAAAGCTTGCTAGGTAGGCGCTTGCGTGGATCTTTTCTTGTGCCCTCTGCGTCACAGAGACTTGTGTGGGCTTCCCTCAGCCCTCTGAGCCCGACCTCTGTGTCACGGGGCTTGTGTGCCCTCGTCTTGGTTCCCACGGCCCTCCCTCTGTGTTGCCGGGCTTGTGCACACCTGTTTTAGCCCCCTGGCTTGCCCTTTCCTTCACAGGGCTTGTGTGCCCTTATCTTGGCTCTCCGGTCCACCCTCTGCATTGAGGGGTTTGTGTGCCCTTCTCTCAGCTTCTGGGGCCATCGTGCTGCATTGCAGGGCTAGTGTGGAACTTGTTCTGGCTCCCCCTGCCCACTCTCTGCATTGTGGGGTTTGTGTGCACTTGTTTCTTGTGCAAAGCCCTCTGTTACAGGGCTTATCCTATTGTTAGTTTTTAAAGGAACTACCATATTGTACTCAACAGTGGGTGCACCAGTTTACATTCCCAGAAGCAGTGTAGGAGGGTTCTTTTTCCTTTACTTCCTCTCCATCATTTATTATTTGTATACCTTTGATGATGGCCCTTCTGACCGGTATGAGGTGATACTTTTTTGTAGTTTTGATTTGCATTTCTCAAATAATTAGCAATATTGAACATCCTCTTATGTGTCTATTGGCCATCTGTATGTCTTCTTGGAGAAATGTCTATTTAGGTCTTATGCCCATTTTTCTTTTGGGTGTTTTTGTTTTTTTCTTATATTGAGCTATGAGCTATTTGTATATTTTGGAAATGAATTTCTTATTGGTCACTTCATTTGCAAATATTTCCTTCCCTTCTGTGAGTTGTCTTTTTCATTTTGTATATGTCTTCCCTTTTACTGTGCAAAATCATTTAAGTTTAATTAGGTCATGTTTGTTTATTTTTGTTTTTATTTTCATTACCCTAGGAGGTGAATCCAAAAAGATCCTGCTGTAATTTTTGTGAAAGAGTGTCCTGCCTGTGTTTTCCTCTAGCAGTTTTACAGTATCTGGTCTTACATTTAGATCTGTAATCTATTTTAAGTTTATTTTTGTGTGTAGTGTTAGAGAAAGAGAAAGTTCTAATTTCATTCTTTTACATGTGGCTGTCCAGTTTTCCCAGCACCACTTATTCAAGAGAGTGCCTTTTTTTTTTTATACTGTATATTCTTGTCTCCTTTGTTGTACATTAATTGACCATACGTGCATGGGTTTATTTCTAGAATTTCTATCTCGACCCATTGGTCTGTATGTCTGTTTTTGTTTCAGTACCATACTGTTTTGATTGCTGTAGCTTTGTAGTATAGTCTGAAGTCAGGGTAACTGATTCCTCCAGCTCCGTTTTTCTTTTTCAAGATTGTTTTGCCTAGTCACAGTCCTCTGTGTTTCCATGCAAATTTAAAGTGTTTTTGTTCTAGTTCTGCAAAAAATGCCATTGGTGATTTAATAGGGATTGTATTGAATCTGTAGATTGCTTGGGTATGATAGTCATTGTGAGAAATCTGATTTTTCCATTTCAAGAACATGATATATCTTTCCATCTGTTTGTGCCATCTTTGATTTCTTTTGTCAGCATCTTATAGTTTTGGAGTACAGGTCTTCTGCCTCCTTAAGTGGTTTAAGTATTTTATATTTGATGCTGTGGTGAATGGGATTGTCCTTAATTTCACTTTCTAATCTTTTGTTGTTAGTGTATAGAAATGTAGCAGATTTGTATGTTAATTTTGTATCCTGCAAATTTTGTTTTTCACTGAAGACTTCTCATAATTTTCCAGTAGCATCTTTAGGATTTTCTATGTGTATTAGGTTGGTGCAAACATAATCGCATTTTTGGACTGAATTTGAAATCATTACAGCAAGCCTCAAACACATCTTTATTAATCAAAATAGGAATCATTACAGTCAATTCTTTTTTGCCAGTGAGTAATAAGTTTTATTCCTGTAGCTTAAAAATCCATGCTTTGGCAAGAGGCTTTGTTGCCTAGATGAATATAGGATGTGTTTCAGACCTGAGGCATTTGGTTTGAAGAGCTTGATTTTCATTGAGCATTTTTCTGGTGATTTTTCCAGTTATCCCTGATAATTCTGTGTATTGTTTTTTTTCTTTTTTGGAGGGGGGTGAGGGGAAATGAGATGTGTCCAGTTTTTAAACCTAACATCTACTTTTGGGGACTTGCCTGCATCTCTGGGATTTGAATGAGGGTTGTGTCCCGTTTTACTCTCTTTTAAGTTTACATTTAACATGTTTCTCTTCTCTGCTCCCTTTGCCCACTGGAGACTCCTCTTTGGCTCCTTAAAATTTGCTGCTTAGAGTGAAAGTTCAGTGGTAGTTGATCATGCTGCAAGTTCTTTCTGGACCTCTGGCAAAGGGAGTGATCAATGAAGGCCACTGCTCTCTTGGGATCTGTAAGACTGGGTGTTTTTGGTACGTGCTATCCACAGCCCTCTGCTTTTATCAGAATACTTTGCCGGTGCACTGATCTCTTTGGAGATAAGAATGCTAGCATGTTACCAAATGTTAACATTATTTTGCAGAAAATATAGTACCACGTCTGAATTATTAATATTTAAAACATTTTATTCCTTAACTCCCTCATTTACTTTGCTCACAGCTGCCTCAGTTCCTTTATTTGGCAGAATTCTACAAATTTGTGTCACCCACTGCTGAGATTGTTTAGTCCCTGTATTTATATTGATTTTTGTTTCTGGTGGTAGCTTTTCCTGAAATGTGTGTAACAAGTAGGTGTTTTATGATAAAACTGTTACATGTAGTGCATACTCTGTGTGGAATTCAGAGGAAAACTCAGATTCAGTGAATGACAATGCCAAAAAATGCAAGTAACTAGCCATTTTTCAAATAACAGTGGTGCTATTTCTCTTTCGTGGCCTTTTAGACTTTTGTTGTCCTAAAATTCCATTTTATTGGGAAACCATTTTCCACCTGGTCTTTCTTGACAGGGGTTTTTTCTACTTTAAATGGTTTCTAAATAAAATTCTTTGTTTCAAGAAAGAAAAAAAAAATCAGTGCTTCAGGATTTGATGAACTCTTAGAAAGCATTTTCTTCCTCCTGCCGGTTGTAGAAGCTTTTTCCCTGCAAAAAGTTGTCGAGATGCTTGAAGAAGTGATATTTGGTTGGCAAGAGGTCAGGTGAATTTGGCAGATGAGGCAAAACTTTGTAGCCTAATTCATTCAACTTTTGAATTGTTAGTTGTGCAACGTGAGATCAGGCATTGTTGTAGAGAAGCACTGGACCCTTTCTGTTAACTAATGCCAGCAGCAGGCATTGCAGTTTTCTGTTCATCTCATCAATTTGTTGAACATACTTCTCAGATGTATCAATTTTGTCAGCCTTCAGAAAGCTGTAGTGGATCAGATGGGCAGCAGACTACCAAACATAGACCGTGATCTTTTTTTTGGTACAAGTTTCACTTTGGGAAGTGCTTTGGAGCTTCCTGGTCCAGCCAATGAGCTGTTTGTTGCTGGTTGTTGTAGAAAATCTATTTTTCATCACATGTCACAATCTGATCGAGAAGGTTTATTATTGTGTAGAATAAGAGAAGACGACGCTTCAAAGCATGATTTTTTTTTTAAATGTTCAGTCAGCTTATGAGGCATCTGTTTATTGAGCTTTTGCATCTTTTCAATTTGCTTCAAATGTCAAATGATCGTAGAGTCGACACTGAGTTCTTCGGCAACTTCTCGTGTAGTTGTAAGAGAATCAGCTTCAATGATTGCTCTCAGTTGGTCATTGTCAGCTTCTGATGTCTGGCCACTGCATTCCTCATCTTCAAGACTCTCATCTCCTTTGCTAGACTTCTTGAGCCACCATCACACTGTATGTTCATTAGCAGGTCCTGAGCCAAATGTGTTGTGGATGTTGAGAGTAGTCTCTGGTGCTTTGCAACCCATTTTAAACTTGAATAAGAAAATTGCTTGAATTTGCTTTTTGTCTAACATCATTTCCATAGTCTATTTAAATAATATAATCAGCAACTAGTAATAAGTCGTTAGCAAAAAGACATAGAAATGTGCATTAAAATGGTATATAACATAAATGTTTATTTAAGACTATATTCTAATATCAAATAGCAAATTTCAACAATGCAAAAACCGCAGTTACTTTTGCACCACCATAATAGTATCTTGTCATCTGCAGAGAGCGACAGTTTTATTTCTTCCTTTCCAGTTTGGACTTATTTTGTTTCTTTTCCTTCTCTGATTGCTGTGGCTAAGACTTCCAAAACTGTTGAATAAAAGTGATGAGAGTTGGTCTTAGAGGAAATGTTTTTAGCTTTTCACCATTCCTGGTCTTAGAGAATGTTTTCAGCTTTTCACCGTTGAGTATGATGTTACCTGTGGCTTTGTCATATGTGTCATATATGGCCTTTATTATGCTGAGGTATGTTCCCTTTGTGCCTGCTTTTTTGAAGAGTTTTGGTTATAAATGGATAAAGTGTATCACATTTTCCATAATAGAAAAGGTATTTCTTACAGAAAGAACTTTCTCCAGAATAGTTAATGGACTAGAAAACACTCACCAGATTTATTTGCACTTTATATGTGTGAAATACAGCTTAATCCTTGACAATCCTATCCAATAAGAGATAACACTCAAAAGAAGTTAAATATTAATCTTAAGATCTGTCTCAACCTAGAGCCCATATTTTTTGTTACATCAAAAAGTTTTGAAAAGGTGAAAATTTTTAATGCTTAAGTGGAATTGTTTTGTGCCTGAATTTTCTGTACTCTATTGCTAGTATAGAGGAAAGAAAGAGTATATTAAAAGCTCAATATTTATGCTAATCTTTTAAAAAAAAATCTTCTTTAATATAGTTATCACTGGTAGCTCAGTGGTAAAGACTCGGCCTGGCAGTGCAGGAGACAAGGGTTCCATCCCTGGGCCAGGAAGATCCCCTGGAGGAGGGCATGACAAACCACTCCAGTATTCTTACCTGGGAAATCCCATGGACAGAGAAGCCTGGCGAGTTACAGTCCGTGGGGTTGCAAAAAGTTGGACACGACTAAGCTCATGCATACACTCAGTTATTTTAGCTTTCTTTTTATATTGTCTATAACATAGACTTTATATTACCTGAAATAATAGTTGTCAGACTTCAGTTTTGCCTATATATGCCTTTGCATATTTGACAAGTTCTGCTTACAGTAGAAGGAAAATGACCTATTTAATGGATGTCTTATAAATGTTAGACATGTACCATATCCTTTTTATTGGAATTATTCTTTATTTTTTTGTTTCCTTCAGTTTCTAATCAGCATTTGGTCATTTTAAGAAAACACTATATGGAGAATCTGACTAAACTGAGGATGATAGTTAACATTACAAGAAAGCATATTTCTTAAAACTAGTAGAATATGAATTCACAAAATTTGAAAGATGCATATTTATAATTTCTTAGTGAAAAATGTTGCATCAAGAAAGTGTACTTGCACGATACTCTTAAAAAAAAAGTTAAAAATGTTAAACCTGTATTGAGTACCTGCTATATTTTGTACACTAGTTTTAATGTATATAAAACTTGTATTTATCTAGATTGGTTAATTAATATAGCATTGTGCATTAATTTTCTTTTGCTCTCATAACAACTTACTGCGTACTTAGTGGTTTAAAACAGCGCATATTATCTTCCCATTCTGTGAGTCAGGAGTCTGAAATGGATTTTACTGGGTCAAAATCCAGGTGTTTACAAGGTTTTTGTTCCTTTTTGGTTGTTCTAGAAGAGGATCTATTTCCTTGCTTTTTGTACCTTCCTGAAATCGCCTGCATTCCTTAAATTATGGCTGTCCTCTTACAGTCTCAAAACCAGCAATGCTAGCCTTCTCATTTTAATTGGAGTCAGCCAACTGGGATAATTCAGGATAATCTCCTTATTTTAAGGTTTATTACCTTAATCACGTTTCTAAACTTTCTTGCCATGTAATGTAACATTTTCACAGATTTTGTGATTAGGGCAGGTGAATCTTTAGGAAGTCATTATTCTACCAACCATATCGTTTTCAAAGACTAAAAATATGGAGATAATTCTAATTCTGAAAATAATTTTCCTTTGATTCACAAGGCACTTGACATAATTGTAATGCCTAAACTGATGACTTGGATTGAGCCAATTAACTTTTCTACTTTTGTTGTCCCACAGACTTCTCAAACTCAACATATTGAGAACTAAATTCCTCCCAACTTCTTCCTCTGCCAGTTTTCAGTATCTTCATAAACAGAGTCATAATAAGAAAGAAATCTGATTCATCTTTAACTCCTGTTTTCTTTACCTGGCATACTGTATAAAGTCAGTAAGTCTTTTGACTTCTTCCTTAGTAGCTTTTGAATCTATTATTTCCCTTCATTGCTGCTGCTACACCCCTTGGCCAAGTTACATTAATCTCCTAGATTATTTTAGCATTTTATGCACATACCCTTGCTTTTCTTTCCTCTCCCATTTGTCTCCTGGGCTGGTTTATAATGAGTTTTTTCCAGTTTCATGAACAGACCACTTTCTGAGATGTGGGCCTTTTTGTATGCTCTTCCTTTTACTTAGAAAATAAAATATACTCTGGGTTCCCTACCTAGCTGTATACTAAGTTTAAATATTACTTTCCTGATTATTATCACTCACCCTGTATGTTCCTACATCTGCTCCAAAGCACTCTTCATTTTCAAACATAATAAGAAAATGCTGAATTTGTCTTGTACTCTAGAGTCTGGACTGAAAACTCCAGAAGAATAGGATCTATATCTTTCCTGTTCCTAAAACCACTTTGCTGTATCATTTCTGTGGCTCACTGGAATATATTATCAGCAGTGACAGAAATATTTCTCTATTTTGGATGAATACTCTTGCTGTGTTTATCTGAACATGCCCCATCTTCAGAATCCTATTCCTGTACATGTAAATATACAAAATTTTCTACAGTAGTCACATTTTTTCCCTAGCTATTGCCCTGCTTATGACTTGTGTCCCCACAGTTCTAAGTCACCTCTTTTCATATTACCAGATGTTTCATATATCAGCTTAATGTTCTATATACGTTCCTTTTTATTGCATTCATTCTCTATAATCTTTATTGATCTGGAGGTGGATTCCAAAATGGTGTTCTTAATTGGTTTCTTTTTTACTTTGTGTGATTTTTTTTTTTTTTTTTGTATCATTGTCTGAATAAATCTTTGATGGTAGCATTTTCCTCTTCATATTCTTTTGCTTTAAATCATTGTTCACATTGGTGTTTTTTCTTTTTTTGAATCAGTTCAATGAAATTGGACAGTAATCTCTGTCATCATGAGCACCTCTCATTTATTGAAGCAGTTCCTGAGGGTATTTTTGAGACGCATAAGGGAAAAACAAGAAGGAAAGACATAAATAAAAGGAGTTAGAGAAGAGAGACGTGGATGGAAATCTTGGGTGCTGGAAAATTATGCTCATTAGTGAAAATTCATGCTGTTGTGCAAATAATTTTTCAAACTTATAGTGGCAGCTATGTTGAAAGTTCTCATTCTTGCTTTGGTGTTTCGTAAATTGACTCTTTATTATTTTCTATACCTACTCCCTAAAAGATGTTATTTATTTACAAGTTTTTACTTTGTGGTAGCTTGTAGTGTTTCCTGTTCTCATCATCTTGAAAGTATTGGTTGATACCCTTATTAAGCACAATATTGGTACAGTAGATTCTATTTTTTTTTTTTAATAAAAATTTTTGTGCCTGATCCAGTATAATTACCGAACAGTGTAAATACAGAAGTGGCAAGGACCAAACATAAGGAGAAGAGATTAAGAAGAGGTGGCAAGAATACACAGAAGAACTATACAAAAAAGGTCTCAATGACCTGGAAAACCATGATGGTGTGGTCACTCACCTAGGGCCAGATATCTTGGAATGTGGAGTCAAGTGAAGTCAAGTGGGCCTTAGGAAGCATTATTATGAACAAAGCTAGTGGAGGTGATGGAATTCCAGCTGAGCTATTTTAGTTGCTAAAAGATGATGATGATAAAGTACTGCACTCGGTATGCCATCAAATTTGGAAAATCAGCAATGGCCACAGGACTGGAAGAGATCAGATTTCATTCCAATCTCAAAGAAAGGCAGTACCAAAGAATGTTCACACTGCCATGGAATTGTGCTCATTTCACATACTAGCCCATGGGGTTGCAAAGAGTCGGACATGACTAAGCGACTTCACTTTCACTTTTCACGTTCATACATTGGAGAAGGAAATGGCAACCCACTCCAGTGTTCTTGCCTGGAGAATCCCAGGGATGGGGGAGCCTGGTGGGCTGCCGTCTGTGGGGTCGCACAGAGTCGGGACACACCTGAAGCGACTCAGCAGCAGCAGCAGCAGCACATACTAGCAAGGTAATGCTCAAAATCCTTCAAGCTAGGCTTCAACAGTATGTGATCTGAGACCTTCTGTTGCACAAGCTGGATTTAGTAAAGGCAGAAGAACCAGAGATAAATTGCCAACATCCAGGTCCATATAATGAAAGCTATGGTTTTTCCAGTAGTCATGTATGAGTGTGAGAGATGAACAATAAAAAAGGCTGAGCACTGAAGAATTGATGCCTTCAAACTGTGCTGCTGAAGACTTGAGAGTCCCTTGGACTGCCAGGAGATCAAATTAGTCAATCCTAAGGAAATAACCCTGAATATTCATTGGAAGGACTCATGCTGAAGCTGATGCTCCAGTACTTGGGCTACCTGATGAGAAGAGCCAACTCATTGAAAAAGACTGATGCTGGGAAAGATTGAAGGCAGGAGGAGGAGGGGATGACAGAGGATGAGATGGTTGGATGGCATCGCTGACTCAATGGACATAAAGTTGAGCAAGTTCCAGGAGATGGTGAAAGACTAGGAAGTCTGGCATGCTGCAGTCCATGGGGTTGCAAAGACTCAGACACAACTGATCAACTGTACAACAAATTGGAACATAGAAAAATCAAGGGAGTTCCAGAAAAAATATCTGCTTCATTGACTACACTAAAGCCTTAGTATGGATCACAGCAAAATGGAAAATTCTTAAAGAGATGGGAATACCAGACCATCTTACCTGCTACCTGAGAAACCTGTATGCAGGTCAAGAAACAACAGTTAGAACCACATCTAGAGCCTTGGACTGGTTCCAAGTTGGGAAAGGAGTGGGTCAAGATTGTATACTGTCAGTGTACTTTTTTAACTTATGTGCAGAGTACATCATGCAAAATGCCAAGCTAGATGAATCCCAAGCTAGAATCAATATTGCTGGGAGAAATACCAACAACCTCAGATATGCAGATGATACCGCTCTAATGGCAGAAAGTGAAGAGGAACTAAAGAAACTCTTGATGAGGGTGAAAGAGGAGAGTGAAAAACCTGGCTTAAAACTCAACATTCAATAAACTAAGATCATGGCATCCAGTGCCATCACTTTGATGGCAAATAGATGGGGCAAAAGTGGAAATAGTGGCAGATTTTATTTTCTTGGCCTCCCAAGTCACTGTGGAGCCACAGAATTAAAAGACACTTGTTCCTTGGAAGAAAAGCTATGACAAATTTTAATCATATTTTAAGTGTATTATAAAGCAGAGACATCACTTTGCTGACAAGGGTCCATCTAGTCAATCTATGGTTTTTCCAGTAGTCATGTATGGATGTGAGTTGGACCATAAAGAAGCTAAGCGCCAAAGAATTGATGCTTTTCAACTCTGGTGCTAGAAAAAATTCTTGGAGAGTCCCTTGGACAGCAAGGAGATCAAACCAGTCAGTCTTAAAGGAAATCAGCCCTGAATATTCTTTGGAGGGACTGATTCTGAAGCTGAAGCTCTAAAACTTTGGCTGCCTGATGTCAGTAGCCAGCTCATTGTAAAAGACCCTGATGCTGGCAAAGATTAAGGGCAGGAGGAGAGGCAGAGGATGAGATAGTTGAATGGCATTACTGACTCAATGGACATGAGTTTGAGCAAACTCCAGGAGATATCGAAGGACAAGGAAGCCTGGTGTGCTGCAGCCCATGAGGTCCCAAAGAGGTGGACATGACTTAGCAACTGAACAACAACAATATAGTTAAGGCAAATAGTCTTCTTTTACTCCTTTATAAGCACAAATCAGTTCTCTTTATCAGTATCAATCAGTTCTTTTCATTCTGAATTTAAAAGTATTGCCAAATCCTATAACTTTCTGAAAATAGAATCAGAGAGTGATGTTGCTATAAGGTTTCATGACAGAATTTCACTCATTTTATCCTCTATCCCTCTACTTCCTAATCAGATTTAACTGGGAGAATGACTAAAGCAATGAGAATGGCGTTTTTCATATTTGCATGTGCATTTGAATTCACTGAGGGTCTTGTTAAAATATTGATTAATAAATATTTAGTGGGTCTGTGGTGGGCCTCAAGATTCTGTTGTTCTAGACAGTCTATCCTGGGTGATGCTAGTGTAGTTGATGTGAGCCACATTTTAAGTATCAAAATTTAGGTAGTATCTAAAACTGTTCATGCTTGGTAGCAGTTTTATCAATATCATTGCCTAGTGAAATATAGGCTTTAAGCTGAACTTGTTATTTTGGAGTCTCTTTGAGAGCTTCTATACCAAACAGTGTTATATGCTATAGGTAATAAAGATGACTTAAAGTGCTGATAGGCAGGCTTGTACCCTACTCAGTTCTTTGGCCTTGCATAGTGTGGAGGCTGCTGCTGCTGGTGGGCTCAGCCAGGTCCTGGGGTGGCTGGTTGTGGTGCCTGGGGTCTGGGAGCTAGTGTTGGCCTGCTGGTGGGCAAGGCTGTGGCCTGGGGCTGATGTTGCCTGCTTGTGGGCAGGACCTGTTCCTTATACCAGTGGCTGTGAGGTACAGGGTGTTTTGGAGGTGGTGTAAATTCACGCATGGGCAGAGCTGGATCCTGGGATTTATGGCTACAAGGCCCTGGGATTCCTGGAGCTGGTGTCAGACTGATGGTGGGTAGGATGAGTCCTGATGGTTGGTCGTGGGGTTCCAGAGGCCCAGAGGCTAATGCTGGCCCACTGATAAGTAGGGCTGGGTCCCAACTGGGTTGGCTTCTTGGCCTGGGTTGTCCTAGGACTGATGCTGACCTACCGGTGGGTGGAGGGGGTTCTGGTATTAGTAAGCTAGATGTTGTTGTTTTATTAATAGTTGCCATGTCATATCTGACTGTTTTTTGAGCCTATGGACTACAGCCCTTCAGGCTCCTCTGCCCATGGGATTTCTCAGGCAAGAATACTGGAGTTGCCAATAATGGTTACCATTTCCTTCTCCAGGCGATCTTTCTGTCCCAGGGGTCGAACCCACGACTCCTGCATTGGCAAGCGGGTTCTTTACCACTGACCACTGGGAAGCTCTAGTAAGCTAGATGGAAGATTCCAAAAATCCAAAATTGTGGTTGCTGACAGCAGTGTCCTTGTGGTAGAACAATGACTGCAACCAGCACCTGGGTCCCCAGTGAGCCCCACTTACTACCTGCCTCTCTGGGAGGCTCTCTGAGATCAGCAAATGGTTCTGACCCAGGCTCCTTCCAAACTACTGCTTCTGCCTTGGGCCTTGGAGTGTTGGAGATTTTGCCATTTTAATTACATTGCCTTTGCCTATTAAGAGTGGCATCTGTATTTGCTATAGCCCTCAGATTCTCCTGAAAGTAAGCCTCACTAGCCTTCAAAGTCAAACTTTAGGGGGGCTTGTCTACTGGTGCAGGAACCCTAAGCAGGGGAGCCCAGTGTGGGACTCAGACCTGTGTGGCTCCCTGAGGAGAACCATGCAATTGTAATTATTCTTCTGTGTGTATGTTTCCCACCCTGGGTCTTGATTGTCTCTTATCTCTGCCTTTCCTACCTGTCTTGTGGCTCTTTATGTTTTTAGTTGTAGATGGTCTTTTCTGCTAGCCTTCAAATTGTTCTCATCAATATTTGCTCTGTAAATAGTAGTTGTAATTTTAGTATGCCTGTGGGAGGAGGTGAGCTCAGGATCTTCCTATTCTGCCATCTGGCCACTCCCCCTGATCTTATATACTTTTATGCAGTTTATTTACTATATGAGTTTCCTACTTGATAATGATTTTAATTTCTTTGGATTTCATAGAAGTATTTGTGTCAGAAACTTAAAAATGCAGGTTTCTTGATTGACTTGGTGGTCAAGAAAATTTTTCATTATATAACATCTAATGTTTTAATTCTCTTTCTGAAAAAAAATTTTTCCATTGTTAAACTCATGTTGGTGGTTGTACACATTTTATTATAGATGCAATGCTGTATTTCTCATTTCCCCTTCTTCCTGGTTGTCAGTCTCAAAAACAAAACTAGAATGCATCTGTCCCTTTTGTTAGATCTTTTCTTCTCTACCTGCTTTTGTAGTAAAATGAAACTACTATTGACACCTTTAACTTTTTGTTGCTTTCCATATTCATTCTTGTTTTAAATTATTTTTCCTCTTTAAATTCTTTTCAAAGATATGTTCTTTTTCCCTTCAGGAAGGAAATATATCTTTATTGATAACTTCCTTTAAGTATTCTCTTCCATAAATTAGATTGACTAAAGTCATGAATTATTTTAAAACAGAAAAGCAGTGGTTAACCTTTTCTTACGTGGGACTTTCTTAAGTAGTGGAAGGAGTCATATATTTCATTTTTCCTTTACATACCATACTTTTCTTTTTGACTCAGGAGTTGCTTATCAAGCAATGTGCAAAGTTTGCATTTAGCTGAGAGGAAGTTGTAGATTTTGAGAATGTGTGAGAATGTGTGACTTTTAAAAAAATAGAAGAAAAAAGAAGTCCATAGGATAAATTTAAGAAGTTTCTATAATTGAGAGGTCTTTTTTGTTTGTTTGTTTTTTTAATTGGCTGTGGTTTTCTGAATATTCTTTGGTTCAGTAGATTTTTATTTTTATTCTTTATTTTAGGAAGCAAGAAAGGTAGCACCAATGTTCCTCATAAAAAGAATCAGAAAAAAGATAAGGAATGCAAAAAGAAGCATTTTTCAAGTGGATCCAAGAAGAACAAAATTGAACCTGAAGAATTAACTTCAACTGTCACAAGAAGTCGAAGAATTTCTAGACGCCCATCTAATTGGTGGGTAGTAAAATCAGAGCAAAGTAAGTATTTTATTTAAATCATACTCATTCTACAGAGGCTCTGTGTTTGATTTATATTCCTGTTTGCTTGAGAAAAATCTCATGAGGAAAAAATTAAATTGGATCATCAATAGAAATATTAAATCAATTAATTATAAAAATATTCATGAAGCTTTATCTATACAGTATTCTAGGTATAGGGATACAACTGTGGAAAAATAAAACCAAAAATGAAAAATTGCTGCTGTTATATGACTTACATTCTATAGAAGGAAGACCAGCAGTATAGATATATTGGATGAGGTGAGGAACTATTTTAAATACTGCTCATGGCATGAATTAGATGAGAGCTAAGAATTGACAGTGTGATTTTGACAACATGGAGGTTGTTATCACCTTGATAAAATTGATTTTTGTAGAATGATGGGACCAAATGTCTCTGATTGAGGTAGGTTCAAGGGAGATTGGAAGTGAGACCAAAGAGACAGTAAAAGGGATATGGCAGATGTGGGGTCAAGAGAAGGTCTCTCTCTCTTTTTTAATATGCAAGATAGTAGATCAGCTCATCTGCTCTTTAAAATGACCGTGTAGAAAGGTACTGGATCACAGTCCTTGTGTAGGCAAGGAATGTGTCTGGACTACCCCGGAATAAAAGGGTTAGCTCTAGATTGAAGCAAGGACATTATCATGTGAAAAGGTAAAGGCAGAGTACGTGGCAACACTTAGAAGTAGGTTGGTGGGGTTGATGGTGGGAGGATAAATGTTGAAGGTAAACTTTGAGTAGATTACTTTGTTTAGTTTCTTACTCTTTAAAATATGACTACCATTACTTCTACCTCATAAATGGCATATATTTAGTATTAAAATGTTAAATACTACTGTTACTGCTTTAGAGAACTCATCTTTTTGCCTCAGGTTGCTGGAAACTGTACTATGGTAAATGAATGTGTAATTACATGGATTAATACAAATCTTACAAAGCTGGGATAAGCATGCTTGAGCTCCATAATTTACCAAAAAAGACTTGAAACATGTATTAGTCCTGAGACATGCTGGGATCAAGTAGGTGGTCACAAAAGTGGAGGAATGCTTACAGATCACCTGGTCCAAACTCCTTCATCTGATGGAAGAACAAACTAAGTCTGAAGCATAGAAGAGCAGCATACGTTCCCCTTAAGGTCAGAGACCTTTGTGCTAGGATTTGAAACAACAGAACCCATATTTCTTTGCTCTTGATCAGCCTGTAGTTCACGCAAGAAACATTTATTGTGTGCCCATGGTGTTAGGCTGGGCCAGGCAAATGAGCAACCTAGAATGGGAAATTTAAGAAGACTCTTGATCTTAGGGCTGTGTGACTGACTTGGAGTAAAGTGAAGTCAAAGTTGCTCAGTTGTGTCAGACACTTTGTGACCCCATGGACTATACAGTCCATGGAATTCTCCAGGCCAGAATACTGGAGTGGGTAGCCTTTCCCTTCTCCAGGGGATCTTCCCAACCTGGGAATGAACCCAGGTGTCCTGTATTGCAGATTCTTTACCAACTGACCTATCAGGGAAGCTCAACTTGGAGTAAACACCTTCTTAAATTTTACACTCTAGTTAGAATTTTTATTTTTTTCTTTATGAGAATTTTTAAGATGTACCCTCTGATAATTATTTTGCAATATATGCTATGAAAGATTATTGTGTTTTGCACCTTAAACTTGCATGGTCAGTTATGATATATGTCAGTTATATATTGATATATAACTGATATCTGTCAGTTGTGTGTCAATAAAACTGGGAAAAATTATCTACCACCCTAGGCTACTCTTGCTTTACCACAATCCTGCCCCTGCTGTTAGACATTAGGAAATAAAGATAGGTCTTGGTCTAAATGATTGTCATTCTGCTGGAAGAGAGTGGTAAATAAACAATGAGCTGTATGTTGTTCATTCGCTCATTCGTGTCTGACTCTTTGTGACCCCCTGGACTGCAACACACCAGGCTTCCCTGTCCTTCCCTGTCTCCCAGAGTTTGCTCAGACTTCTGTCCGTTGAGTTGATGATGCCATCCAACCATTTCATCCTCTGTCCCCTTCTCCTCCTGCCCTCTTTCACAGCATCAGGGTCTTTTCCAGTGAGTTGGCTCTTCGCATGTATCAAGATGTATGATAAACATTATCAAAGGACTGAGAAGGAGCTGCTTAATTTAGCCTTGGGGTGTAGGGAAGGCTTCCTGAAGATGGGATGATTAGGAGCAAGCTAAGTGATTGGCTGTGGTGAGGAAAGAGGATGGAATGTTTGAAGCAGAAGTATGTGTAGAGATCTGGTGCTGAGAGTTTAACCTTTTAAAATTGTTTTGTCAAAATTACCTAGGGGAGTTGTTAAAACATAAATTACAGGATATTACTCTGAAAATTTTGATTTAGTAGGTCTGAGCTAAGGCCTGAGAATTTGCATTTCAAACAGATTCCCAGGTGATGCTGGACTACTATTTGAGATCAGTGCTTTGGAAGAATGAAAATAGTTCAGTACTGCTGCCTTTTTTGATTTGTCTGTTTGGAGAAGAGTGTTGAGTTATGCTTAATGAAAAAGCACTTAGATGTAGTAATAAATTAGAATTAAACATATTTGGGGATTCCCTGATGGCTCAGACAGTAAATCATCTGACCACAATGCGGGAGACCCGGGTTTGATCCCCAGGTCAGGATGATCCCCTGGAGAAGGAAATGGCAACCCACTCCAGTACTCTTGCCTAGAAAATTCCATGGATGGAGGGAGCCTGGTGGGCTACAGTCCATAGGGTCATAAAGAGTCCAACACGACTGAGCAACTTTTCACTCACTTTGACTCAAACATATTTGAACTTAATCCTTAAACTATGGGTAATCACTAACAAATTTTAACCAGATTGTAGTGGTTCAACTTATGTTTTCTAAGGATGATTCTTAAAACAGTGTAAAGGATGGATTGAAGAATGGCAAGGGTAGAGAAAGGATATCAGTTTGGAGGCTGTTTTAAGGATCCAGATAAGAAATGATAAAGGTCCCTGCTAATGACAAGCAGCAGAGCTTAAAAGAAAAGAATTTGAGAACCATTCTTCCCTTGTGGCCCAGCGGTAAAGAATCTTCCTTCAATGTTGGAGACCCAGGTTCGATCCCTGGGTTGGGAAGATCCCCTGGAGAAGGAAATGGCAAGCCACTCCAGTATTCTTGCCTGGAAAATCCCATGGCTGAAAGAACCTGGTGGGCTATAGTCCATGGGGTGACAAGAATTGGACATGGCTGAGCGACTTCAATTCAAAAGAAAGTATAGTGATAGGATTTAGGATTGCTTGTGGTTGGGGGCAGGAGACTCAGATGATTTATATATCTGAGGTAGTGACACTTTTCATTAAGATAGGAAATAAAACTAGAGTGGCAGATTTGGGGGAGAGTGGTAGGTCAATATTATAGATATCAGCATGTAGATAATAATTATATCAGAATATAGATAGTAATTAAAGTTCTGTATAGATAGATCCTTCAAAAAAAGTACACAGAGAGTGAGAAGATGAAACTGGGACCTTGGGGAAATACCAGGATGTTATTATAGTGGGCAGAGCCAAAGAGGATGGTTTTGAAAATTTGTGATCGTTTTAAAAGATTTGGTCCATGTATCTGTAAATTGCAAGCAGATCAGGCCTGTCAGTTCTAAAGGAAATCAACTTCGAATATTCATTGATGCTAGGCCACCTGGTGCAAAGAGCCAACTCACTGGAAAAGACCCTGATCTTGGGAAGAGTCAGGCATGACTTAGAGACTAACAACAACAACAACAATCTATAAAGTGAAGAGCTGAATAGTTTATGAATTTAACTTGAAAACAAATGTAGATTACTATGAGATTGGGGTGCATGTATATGTTTATATGAAAAATATAAATAATACTGATATTTTTGTGAGCCAGATAATCAAACGTATGCTCACTTTACGTTATCATTTAATCCTGTAGGTTCTTTTTCTAGTAATTCTTCAGTAAGAAATGAACTGTCAGTGTATCATAACAGTAGACAAAAACCACCTGCTGAAAAAACAAAGCAGTCATCTAAGAATATTGGAAAAAAAGCTGTTCCATATAAAAAGCAGAAGAGAGCTAATGAAGGCAGCTCAGAAGCACAGAAGGTTTCATGTGCTAAAGATTCTGGTGGTTCCCAGAATGAATCATTGGGAAGCAATGAAGCAGACCTGGCTAAGAAGAAAAATCCTAATCCTTCTGGGTAATGTCTCTTATATGTACAAAGTAATTATTTTTGTTCAACACTTAATAAA
This sequence comes from Bos taurus, assembly GCF_002263795.3. NCBI lineage: Eukaryota > Metazoa > Chordata > Mammalia > Artiodactyla > Bovidae > Bos > Bos taurus. Next base: position 83,223,955 of record NC_037333.1, on the reverse strand, counting down.
TGTCTCTGTTATTTAATCATTTATAGAAAGCAGTATTAGCATAAAGGAGTCTACAGTCTGACAGACCTGGTAGTAAATCCATGGTGTGCCATTAGCTGGGTGACCCCGGAGGCTAAATAGTACTCTGAATTTGTTTACTCATATTAAAATGGGGAATAATACATAGCACATGAGGTATGATGATAAATTTAATAAGGTAGGTGTTATTGTCAGCTGCTGCTGCTACTGCTGCTAAGTCACTTCAGTCGTGTCCGACTCTGTGCAACGCCAGAGACGGCAGCCCATCAGGCTCCCCCATCCCTGGGATTCTCCAGGCAAGAACACTGGAGTGGGTTGCCATTTCCTTCTCCAATGCATGAAAGTGAAACATGAAAGTGAAGTCGCTTAGTTGTGTCAGACTCTTAGCGACCCCATGGACTGCAGCCTACCAGGTTCCTCCACCCATGGGAGTTTCCAGGCAAGAGTACTGGAGTGGGGTGCCATTGTCAGCTTACAATCCCTTTTTTTAAATTGTGATAAAAACATAAAATTTATCATCTTGATCATTAAATTTTTTTAAAGATTTATTTATTTGGCTGCATTGGGTCTTAGTTGTGGCATAGGGGGTGTTTTGTCATATCTTCTTTACATCAAAGTTGTGGTGTACAGACTTTCTAGGTGTGGCGTGTGGGCTCAGTAGTTATGGTGCTTTGGCTTAGTTACTCTGCAAGATGTGGGATATTAGTGCTGCAACCAGGGATTGAACCCATGTCCCCTGCATTGCAAGTTGGATTCTTAACCACTGGACCACCAGGGAAGTCCCCATCTTGTTTTTGAGTGTATCATTTGAGTTGCTTTCTTTTTTATTTTCTTTAATTAATTAATTAATTAATTTTTGGCTGTGGTGGGTCTTAGCTCTGTGTGTGGGCTTTTTCTAGTTGTGGCAAACAGGGACAACTACTCTCTAGTTGCCGTGCACACATGTCTCATTGTGGTGGCTTCTCTTGTTGCAGAACACCTCGTCTAGGATGAGCAGGCTTCAGTAGTTGTGGCTTTCGGGTTCTACAATGCAGGCTCAGTAGCTCTGGTGCAAGGTCTTAGTTGTCCTGCATCATGTGGAATCTTGCCAGATCAGGGATTGAACCTATGTCCCTTGCTTTGGCAGACTGATTCTTAATCACTGGACCACTAGGGAAGTACAAGTTGCTTTCTTTTAAGTGAGATTAATATAATTTTTGTAATTGGGAATGCATTAATTCCTTTCCCAATAAGATGGTAATATTTAACATATTTTAGTGCTTATTATTATCAAGTGTTCACTAGATGCTTTCAATGAATTCTCATCAGTCCTGACAACCTAGTAAATACTGCTCTTAGGCATTTTTGCTTTTTGATATAGCATTTGCTTATTCATTCATTTAAAAAATACTTAATGCATATTATGTATGAGAAATTGCAGGTGCTGGGGATGTAGTGAATACATGATTAGAATACTCTAAAATACATTACTATATGACATTATGGTGCATACTATCTATAAATAGTTCACTGAGTTGTACGTTTACCCCCAATGATTTGCAGTGCTCCCTCTATCTTATGTCAGACTTCATATTTAGAGTAACTTATTCTTTGTATTGGAAGAAGGCAATGGCAACCCACTCCAGTAATCTTGCCTGGCAAATCCCATGGACAGAGGAGCCTGGTGGAGTCAGACACGGCTGAGCGACTTCACTTTCACTTTTCACTTTCATGCATTGGAGAAGGAAATGACAACCCACTCTAGTATTCTTGCCTGGAGGATCCCAGGGATGGGGGAGTCTGGTCGGCTGCTGTCTATGGGGTCGCACAGAGTTGGACACGACTGAAGCGACTTAGCAGCAACATTCTTTAAATCATGTGGTTTTTGTTAAGAATCTTGAGAGGTTGAGAGGATAGGTATTAGCTCTATTTTTACATGTAAAGAAGGTACACTTATGATAAATAAGTGTACCTAGGTATTTTATTAGCCCAGTTTTTACTTGAATGTGTAAATAAATCACTGTTCTATTAAACAAAGCAGATAAGCCTTAGTTACAGGTTGAGAGAAATACTAAGGTATAAAAATAAAGTCTTTATGTTGAGTTTCTGAATTTGATCTAGTATCCCTATCTCGGACATGGGGTTGGTCCTCCCGGCCACTGCCCCTGGCCTCAGGCGTGGGGGCGTGGGGTAGCTCCTCCCGCCCGCCGCCCCTGGCCAACCACTGGCCAGACAGCATCCAACAGAAGATGGCGCAGAAGCAAATTCGTCGCCTGTCAACTTTACCACCTGGGGGCCTGGGTGCCGAGGGAGGCAGGAGGGCCTAGAGGAGCTATCCCACGTTGAAGGTCAGGAAGGGCGGCAGTGAGGAGATACCCCTCGTCCAAAGTAAGGAGCAATGGCTGTGCTTTGCTGGAGCAGCCGTGAAGAGAGATACCCCACGCCCAAGGTAAGAGAAACCCAATTAAGATGGTAGGTGTTGCAAGAGGGCATCAGAGGGCAGACACACTGAAACCATACTCACAGAAAACTAGTCAGTCTAATCACACTAGGACCACAGCCTTGTCTAACTCAATGAAACTAAGCCATGCCCATGGGGCAACCCAAGATGGGCAGGTCATGGTGGAGAGATCTGACAGAATGTGGTCCACTGGAGAAGGGAATGGCAAACCACTTCAGTATTCTTGCCTTGAGAACCCATGAACAGTATGAAAAGGCAAAATGATAGGATACTGAAAGAGAAACTCCCCAGGTCACTAGGTACCCAATATGCTACTGGAGATCAGTGGACAAATAACTCCAGAAAGAATGAAGGGATGGAGCCAAAGCAAAAACAATACCCAGCTGTGGATGTGACTGGTGATAGAAACAAGGTTCAATGATGTAAAGAGCAATATTGCATAGGAATCTGGAATGTTAGGTCCATGAATCAAGGCAAATTGGAAGTGGTCAAACAAGAGGTGGCAAGAGAGAATGTCAACATTCTAGGAATCAGCGAACTGAAATGAACTGGAATGGGTGAATTTAACTCAGATGACCATTATATCTACTACTGTGGGCAGGAATCGCTCAGAAGAAATGAGTAGCCATCACGGTCAACAGAAGAGTCCGCAATGCAGTACTTGGATGCAATCTCAAAAACGACAGAATGATCTCTGTTCGTTTCCAAGGCAAACCATTCAATATAACAGTAATCCAAGTCTATGCCGCAACCAGTAACGCTGAAGAAGCTGAAGTTGAACGGTTCTATGAAGACCTACAAGACCTTTTAGAACTAACACCCAAAACAGATGTCCTTTTCATTATAGGGGACTGGAATGCAAAAGTAGGAAGTCAAGAAACACCTGGAGTAACAGGCAAATTTGGCCTTGGAATACGGAATGAAGCAGGGCAAAGACTAATAGAGTTTTGCCAAGAAAATGCACTGGTCATAACAAACACCCTCTTCCAACAACACAAGAGAAGACTCTATGCATGGAGATCATCAGATGGTCAGCACCGAAATCAGATTGATTATATTCTTTGCAGCCAAAGATGGAGAAGCTCTATACAGTCAGCAAAAACAAGACCAGGAGCTGACTGTGGCTCAGACCATGAACTCCTTATTGCCAAATTCAGACTTCAATTGAAGAAAGTGGGGAAAACCACTAGACCATTCAGTTATGACCTAAATCAAATCCCTTATGATGATACAGTAGAAGTGAGGAATAGATTTAAGGGCCTAGATCTGATAGATAGAGTGCCTGATGAACCATGGAATGAGGTTCGTGACATTGTACAGGAGACAGGGATCAAGACCATCCCCATGGAAAAGAAATGCAAAAAAGCAAAATGGCTGTCTGGGGAGGCCTTACCAATAGCTGTGAAAAGAAGAGAAGCGAAAAGCAAAGGAGAAAAGGAAAGATATAAGCATCTGAATGCAGAGTTCCAAAGAATAGCAAGAAGAGATAAGAAAGCCTTCTTCAGCGATCGATGCAAAGAAATAGAGGAAAACAACAGAATGGGAAAGACTAGAGATCTCTTCAAGAAAATCAGAGATACCAAAGGAACATTTCATGCAAAGATGGGCTCGATAAAGGACAGAAATGATATGGACCTAACAGAAGCAGAAATATTAAAAAGAGATGGCAAGAATACACAGAAGAACTGTACAAAAAAGATCTTCACGACCCAGATAATCACGATGGTGTAATCACTGACCTAGAGCCAGACATCCTGGAATGTGAAGTCAAGTGGGCCTAGAAAGCATCACTATGAACAAAGCTAGTGGAGGTGATAGAATTCCAGTTGAGCTATTCCAAATTCTGAAAGATGATGCTGTGCAAGTGCTGCACTCAATATGCCAGCAAATTTGGAAAACTCAGCAGTGGCTACAGGACTGCAAAGGTCAGTTTTCATTCCAATCCCAAAGAAAGGCAATGCCAAAGAATGCTCAAACTACTGCACAGTTGCACTCACCTCACACGCTAGTAAGGAAATGCTCAAAATTCTCCAAGCCAGGCTTCAGCAATATGTGAACTGTGTGATGTTCAAGCTGGTTTTAGAAAAGGCAGAGGAACCAGAGATCAAATTGCCAACATCCGCTGGATCATGGAAAAAGCAAGAGAGTTCCAGAAAAATTCTATTTCTGCTTTATTGACTTATGCCAAAGCCTTTGACTCTGTGGATCACAATAAACTGTGGACAATTCTGAAAGAGGTGGGAATACCAGACCACCTGACCTGCCTCTTGAGAAATTTGTATGCAGGTCAGGAAGCAACAGTTAAAACTGGACATGGAACAACAGACTGATTCCAAATAGGAAAAGGAGTACGTCAAGGCTGTATATTGTCACCCTGCTTATTTAACTTATATGCAGAGTACATCATGAGAAACGCTGGACTGGAAGAAACACAAACTGGAATCAAGATTGCTGGGAGAAATATCAATAACCTCTGATATGCAGATGACACCACCCTTATGACAGAAAGTGAAGAGGAACTCAAAAGCCTCTTGATGAAAGTGAAAGTGGAGAGTGAAAAAGCTGGCTTAAAGCTCAACATTCAGAAAACGAAGATCATGGCATCCGGTCCCATCACTTCATGGGAAATAGATGGGGAAACAGTGGAAACAGTGTCAGACTTTATTTTTCTGGGCTCCAATTCACTGCAGATGGTGACTGCAGCCATGAAATTAAAAGACGCTTACTCCTTGGAAGGAAAGTTATGACCAATTTAGATAGCATATTCAAAAGCAGAGACGTTACTTTGCCAAGAAAGTTTCGTCTAGTCAAGGCTATGGTTTTTCCTGTGGTCATGTATGGATGTGAGTGTTGGACTGTGAAGAAGTCTGAGTGCCAAAGAATTGATGCTTTTGAAGTGTGATGGTGGAGAAGACTCTTGAGAGTCCCTTGGACTGCAAGGAGATCCAACCAGTCCATTCTGAAGGCTATCAGCCCTGGGATTTCTTTGGAAGGAATGATGCTGAAGCTGAAACTCCAGTACTTTGGCCACCTCATGCGAAGAGTTGACTCACTGGAAAAGACTGATGCTGGGAGGGATTGGGGGCAAGAGGAGAAGGGGATGACAGAGGATGAGATGGCTGGATGGCATCACCAACTCGATGGACGTGAGTCTCAGTGAACTCCGGGAGTTGATGATGGACAGGGAGGCCTGGCGAGCTGCGATTCATGGGATCACAAAGAGTCGGACACGACTGAGTGACTTATCTGATCTGATCCCTATCTTACACATAATGGGACTATTTAGAAACATCCAAAGTTGATAGTTATTACAGTATCTGCTTAGGATACCTGTTGGGTATCTGGGTTCATAGAAAGGAAGATCTTTGAGACATTTGTATAGTCTACTTACTACGTGTAGAAGATGAAACATGTAATTGTCTTGATATTTTACTCGTCCTAATGTGACATGTCCTGTGGACAGAGAAGCCTGGTGGGCTATAATGCATGGGGTCATGATAGAGTCAGACGGGACTTAGCACCTAAACAACAATAAACATATGTCTCAGCACTTTCACTTGTACACAGATGTTTTTATCAGCATTATTCATAATAATCAAAAGGTTGTTTCCCGGATGTCCAGCAATGGATGAATGGATAATCAAAATATAACAGAATGTGCTTCAAAGAACATCATCAAGAAAGCAAGAATCCAGGAGTTGTCATTTCCTTCTCCAGGGGATCTTCCCAACCCAGGGATTAAACTCAGTCTCCTGCATTGCAGGCATATTCTTTACCACTGAGCCACTAGAGAAGCCCGAGTCATATGATAACTTTACATTAATCCTTTGAGGAACTGCAGAATCATTTTCCAAAGCATCTGCACTATTTCATATTCCTATCAGTAGTTGACTTCAGTGACTCCACATCTTTGTCAACATTTGTTGGCTTTTTGATTCTAGCCATCCTAATAGGTATGAAGTTGTATCTCATTGTGATTTTTATTTGCATTCTGTGAAGACTAAGATCCTTTGTGGATTTTTAATTGGATTGCCATTTTTTTAACTGAATTGTATTGAGAGATCTTTATTTATTCCAGATATAAGTTTCTTTTCAAATAAGTCATATTTGGTAATCTCTCATCCTTTGGGTTGTCTCATTTTCTTCATGGTGTTCTTTGAAGCATGAAAGTTGTTTTTTTCTTTTTAATTTTAATTTTTTAATTTATGGAAGTATGCTAACACATTTACAGAAAACTTAGAAAATATAGAACAAGGTTACATACAGTTCTACTATATATTATAATTTTTTTAAGTAGATAAATTAAGATTTTTAGTTGGCATTTCAATAAAAACTCAAAAATTAATAGAATGAGTATACAGAGAAGAAGGATATAGTAGACCTGAAAACCACTGTGAACCAATTTAACATAATTAAGATTTATGCAATTTTCACACAACAGCAGGATATAAATTCTATTCAAGTTCCTATAGGCTGTAAACTAGGAGATACAGGAACATATCCAGGGATGTTCAAAAATTGAACAGTGCAAAAATTTCATGGTCTGAAGAATTGAAATCATACAGTCTGTTCTTTTATTCCTGTGGAATTATGTTAGAAATCAATATCAAAAGATACTTGAAAATAACCCACATATCTTCAGGTATGATGTCACAAGTACAGTGTGACATTTAACCAAGAGAGATCTTCAACTTAGCCATTGAAAGCCTCAATGAAGTTAGACTGAAAAAAAACACAGAGGATGATTGCAGAGAAGAAAGCATTTGAATGGGAAATTAGTATAAAAATAAGAAATTCATGTTAAGGATACCTTAAACTTCCCTTGTGGGCTTCCCATGTGGCTCAGCTGGTAAAGAATCCACCTGCAATGCAGGAGACCTGGGTTTGATCCCTGGTTTGGGAAGATCCCCTGGAGAAGGGAAAGGCTACCCACTCCAGTGTTCTGGCTTGGGAAATTCCGCGGACTGTATAGTCCATGGGGTCGCAAAGAGTTGGACACAACTGAGTGACTTTCATTCATTCATACTTTATACAGAATCCCATGTATTTGGAAATTAAATGTCCACTTTTAAATGATGAGTGTATCTAAAAGGCCATAACAAGGAAAATTAGGAAATATTTGTAATAGAATAAAAAAAGAGATTTTACCAGAATTTGTTGCATGCAGCTGAAGCTACTCAGTGCAATTAAATACAGTGTGGAGCCTTGAATAAGGTATGAAAACAAATAATGGGCAGTAGCAGAAAGTTTTGGATTTGAACAAAATCTGTACTTTAGTTAATAATACTGTATCACTTGTTAATTTCCTGTTTTTTTAACAACATAGTATTTCTTTATATTCTCAGAATTAGATTAGAAGTTTCCATCCTCATTCAAAATTTTTTTCAAATCACTAAGATAATAAATTTTCTAGACTTTTAGCAGTAATACTAGATGCCAAAATACATGGAACTATATCAAAGTTTTGAGTGAATACAAATTAGAAATCTAGCATTCTGTTCATACTAAGTCAAACAAGTGGAATCAAAATGTCATAAATTTTTTTGGTTTGGCAAAAATTCATAAATTTTCTAAAATATATATATTATACATACTACACACACACACACACACACACACACACAGAAGCTTTCCTACTACCAGAAGCACAAAAGTTTTTAATTTTGATAAAGTCCCACTTATCTATTTTGTCTGGTTGCTTTTGTTGCTATTGGTATTTTGGTGTCATATCTACGAATTCTTTGTCCAATTCAAGTTCATGAAGATTTACCCCCCCCCCTTTTTTTTTTTAAAGAGTTTTGTAGTTTTAGCTCTTAAATTTAATTCTTTGATCCACTTTGAGTTAAGTTTTCTACATGCTGTAAAGAGTCCAACCCTGTTCTTTTGCATGAAACTATTCAGTTGTCCCATAACTGTTTGTTGAAAAGACATTTTTCTCCTATTGAATAGTCTTAGAACCCTTTTTGTAGATCAACTGATCATAGATGTATGGGCTTATTTCTGAGTTTTCAATTTTATTCTGTTGTCTACATATCAGTTGTTCTAGAACCACACTGTTTTGATAATCATTGGTTAGAGGTTAAGTTTTGAAATAGGGAAGTGTGAGTTTTCTTTTTAGGAATATTTTGGCTATTCTGAGTCTTGCAATTCTATATAAGTTTTAGAATCAGCATGTCAATTTCTGCAAAGATGTCAGAATTCTGATATAGATTGCTTTGAATCTTTTGGTTTAAGGAATATTGCTGTCTTAACAGTGTCTATTGATCCATGAACAGGGTTGTTTTTCCTATTAGTTAGATCTTTTTTAATTTCTCTCAACAGTGTTTTTGTAATATGTTATATTTTCTGTTGTTAATTTCATTCCTAAGTATCCCTTTTGATGCTGTTGTGAATGGAATTGCTTTTTAAATATTACTTTTGGATTGATCAGTGCAAATGTATAGAAATGATATTTTTATGTTGATCTTTATCCTTCAATCTTGTTGAACTCATGTATTAGTTCTGATAGCTTTTAAAAATAGATTTTATAGGACTTTCTAAGTAAAAGATCATGAATGTCATTTGTGAATAGTGATAGTTTTACTTTTGTTTTCCAATCTGGATGCCTTTTCTTGCATTATAGCTCTGGCTAAAGTCTTTAATACTGGGCTCAGTAAGAGTGGCATGGTAGACGACTTTGTCTTGTTCTTAATCTTAACAGGAACGCGACCAGTCTTTCACCATTCCATATGTTATTAGCTGTGGGGTTTTTGTAGATGTCCTTTTATCAGGTTGAGGAAGTTCCTTTTTATTCCTAGTTTGTTGAGTGTTTTTTATAGTGAAAAAATGTGTTTTGTCAAATGCTTTTTTTGGCATCAGTATATTGAGGTGACCATGTGATAGTTTTTTTTTTATTATTGATAAAATGTACTACATTAATTGATTTTTGGCTTAAACCCAACATGCATCTCTGGTATAAATCCTATTTGATCATGACACATAATTCTGTTTTTATGTTGCTAGTATTTTGTTGAGGGGTTTTGTTTTCTTTTGGTCTGTAGTTTTCTTGTGATTTCTTTGTGCACCTTTGGTATCTGGATAACAATGACTTCATAAAATGAGTTGGGAAGTGCTTTTCTGTTTTTTTGAAAGAGTTTGTGAAGAAGTCATGTTAAGTCTTTGAATGGTGGTAGAATTCAGTGGTGAAATCATCTGGGCAGTTTTCTTTCTACTGATTTATTCTCTAAGTCTTTTGAAATTGATTATTTTTTTTATTGAATCAGTGTTGGCAATTCTTGTGTTTCTAGGAATTTGTCCATTTCACTCTAGTTATCTAATTTGTTGGTATACAGTTGTTTATAGTATTCTCTAACAATCCTTTTGTTTTGTTTTGTTTTGACTGATGGTAGGACCTGGAGGGAGACTAGAAACTCCAAAAATAAATTATCAAAGAATACTCAGAATTTTGCATGCTCTTTAGTTATGTTGCAGTTTTATCCTCACAAATGATAAAAATAAGCTGGTAGACTGAGTCAAGAAACAAAACATGGGATTTGTAAGGGAGATACGAGAGAAGAGATTTATACAATCTAGGAATAATGTATCTTGTTTTCATGTATTTGCAGTAAGCTAAGTAGTTGGCAGCTACCAAAGAGGTGAGCCTACGTTCCTCTGAACAGTACTGTTTGTCAGGAGGCTGGGTAGAGATATCAAAGAAAACAGTTTCAGTTCTTTAAGGATTTTCAACAAAAGCTATGATTAACTACCTGATAGCTCAGTTGGTAAAGAATCCACCTGCAATGCAGGAGACCCCAGTTCTATTCCTGGCTTGGGAAGATCCGATGGAGCAAGGATAGACTACCCACTTCAGTATTCTTGGGCTTCCCTTGTGGCTCAGCTGGTGAAGAATCCGCCTGCAGTGCAGGAGACCAGGTTTTGATCCCTGGGTTGGGAGGATCCCCTGGAGAAGGAAAAGGCTTCCTACTCCAGTATTCTGGCCTGGAGAATTCCATGGACATGGGATTGCAAAGAGTTGGACACCCCTGAGCGACTTTCATTTCACTTCCCTACGTCATAAGCTGCCTTTAGGTAATTACTCCCAGTTAGTCACTTCTAATGGCACCCCACTCCAGTACTCTTGCCTGGAAAATCCCATGGATGGAGGAGCTTGGTAGGCTACAGTCCATGGGGTTGCGAAGAGTCGGACACGACTGAGCGACTTCACTTTCACTTTTCACTTTCATGCATTGGAGAAGGAAATGGCAACCCACTCCAGTGTTCTTGCCTGGAGAATCCCAGGGATGGGGAAGCCTGGTGGGTTTCCGTCTCTGGGGTTGCACAGAGTCGGACACGACTGAAGCTACTTAGCAGCAGCAGCAGCAGTAGCAGAAGTAACTTCTATCTTAGTTAGGTTAGGTCTTTATCATTTCTTTTATCAGAATTTTTTAAATTAAAGCTTTTAGTAGATTCTAAAATCAGATTTCCTTCCTGGACTATTTGTTAAGTTTTAGGACCTGAACAAGATTACTTGATATTTGTGAGTATTGTATTGTCTGCCCACCTGTGTTATGTTTATGGAAGAACTAATTTTTGAAGAAATGTGAACAATTACAGACTTTTCATTTTCATAGCGATACAGGAAGCTCAAAGAATCAAGATACTATGGCTGCACAAAATGTTCATCGAAAGTCTCAAAAGAGTGTATATACATGCACGACACCAGCAAAGTCTAACTTGGATTCTGGAGAGCCTGGGACTTCAATTTTGGAAGGAAGGTATGCATGTGTCCTAAGGATAATAGGATTTACTCACTATATTTGTTACCCATTGACTGTAAGAAATTACTCCCAAAGGTTCATTTTAATTTTGTTAGTGCCTTGCAAACATTGTTTCACAGTTTCTGTGGTAGAAATCTGAGAGTGACTTAGCTGGCTAGTTCTGGCTCAGGGATTCTTATGAGGTATAGCAATCAAGATATCTATCTAGTTTGCAGTCCTTTGCCTGTTTAGAGCATAGAGGATCTACTTATTGAGTGGCTTGCTCACAGGTTATTAGCTGGAGGCTAGAGTTTCTTTGTCATGTGGCTGTCTCCATTGGTTTATTCAATAAGGCAGCTGGCTTCCCACAAAGCAGATGATCCAAGTGAAAGTGTGGCTGTGACAGAGGTCATAGTCTTTTAATGACCTAGTCTTTGAAGTCTTGGATTTTATTCTGTTTAGAAACAAGTCACTCAGTCTATGTCATACTCAGAAGGGAGTTAGAATTGGGCTATACTTTTTGAAAGAAGCATTATCTAAGAATTTGTCGATGTATGTTTAAAGAGAGCATACTCAGCGAGTAAACCAAATTACCCTACTCATAATATCTGAAGTCATAAACGCTTTTTCAAAATGAAGGAATGGTAAATTTATAGCAGATTTTCAGACTTTGAAGGGATAACTAAGATTTCTTTACTGTTTGAAAGCTCTTGACTACTAGGCCTGTCCTGGGTTCATAATAGGAGGATGAGGATCTAGGACTGGGATAAACCAAGTCATTTCTGAACAATTTTCAATTACTTGTTTTTGCCGGTAGTTTTAAAAAAAATTAAGATAAGCTGATTTATTTCTAATGATTTGATTTTTATCAAAGTGTGTTATTGAGCTAACTTAAATGTGTAACTCTGACTCATGAGTTAGTATAAAGGTTGTAAAATTCAGTGTTACTGTGTTTAAATCAAATGTGGGATTAAATTGTAGATTTTTAAACTTTTTGTTTTATGAATCAAGTAGGTATACTCTTAACGTCCTTTAACATCACTAATGGTATTATAAGAAACAAAACATTTTGCAGTTTTAGGAGAAAAATGACCATAAAGATAGCTATATTAAATAGCTATATTACAAAAGCACAAATTTTGTGGTTTCCTTTTTTTCCTTAAGTGGACCTTTTCGGCTCAAGAATTATTTAACGTCTGGAAAGAACAATTCAGATGTGGATGATAATGTAGTTCAGGAAAATTTGAGTAAGTTATGATTTATTTTCTACTGTCTTGATTTTTATAGCATTATAAATATGGAGTAAGGTGTGCTGTGTTTTTTTTTTTAATATCTATTATTTATTTATGTGGCTGAACTGGGTCTTAGTTGCAGCACGTGAACACTTAGTTGCAGTATGTGAGATCTAGTTCCCTGACCCGGGATTGAAGCTGGGCACCTTGGATTGGAAGCTGGACTCTTAGCCACTAACCACCAGGGAAGTCCCTGTGCTGTGTTTCATTTAAATTATCACCATTGACATTTTTATGGCAAAAATGTATTGACCTACCCTTAAGAGCCTTATTTTATGGTTAGAGATTTGTAAAACCTTACAACTGGGTGCGAGAGGGAGGGAGGGAAAGATAAAAAGAAAGAGTAAGATGAGTGACGGTCCTTTCTTTGAAGTAGGACATAATATAATTGGCATTTAAGGTGCCTACTCCAGTAGTTTAAAATGTCAGGCTGATAAGAGTATAAATGAAGCAAGATTCGCCATATATTGATGATTACTGAAGCTAAATGTTGAAGTTTTAAAAATGCCTCTTTATAGTTTTATAATTTTTTATGCCCCTAAAGAATGTGCTTGACATATGATATATTATACTTTTTTTTTCTTTCCTACTTCACTAATTCTTTTTCCTTTTAAATAGTTTTTTCTCCCTCTGTTTAGATTTACTTTTATTATTTTTCTCTACTAAGTGGAATGCTTTTTATATTTATTTTTCTACTTTTTATTTGGTAAAGAGTTTGCATTTTCTGGAGTATAGTTTTAGTTAAAAAAAATTTTTTTTTAATAGAGTGTTTTTACTATTGTATACTCTAAATTTCAGTGGTGATTTTTCTTTGACCGAAATGTTTTTTAAAAGAGTACATTCATCAAGAGCTTGGTCTCCATAGTCAGGAACCTGGAAGTGAGTCTAGCTTTACCAGTTAGCGATGTTGAGTAAGGTTTTTAAGTGTTCTTAGCTTCAGCTTCCTTATTTATAAAATGGTGATAGCAATTCTCATCATATGAATTGATCCAAAGATGAATATACATTCTTTGCTTAGTTTCTTTTTTAATATATTATTTTATTTGGCTTTGTCGAGCCTTAGTTGCGGCACGTTGGATCTTCAAGTCATGGGTGATCTTTTGTTGTGGAACATGATCTGTGGTTGTGACCCATGGGCTCAGTAGTTGGGGTGTGAAGGCTTGTTGCTTTGCAATATATGGTATCTTAGATCTCTGACCAGGGTTTGAACCTGTATCCCCTGCCTAGGAAGGCAGATTCTGAACCACTGGATCACCACTAAGGGTCCTCTGCTTAGATTTAATACTGGTATATGTTGAATATGCAGTGTTCACTGTTATCCTAAGAAGTTGTGTTTTGTTTTTTTTGTTGTTGTTGTTTATAGTTTCTAGTTTTGATTCACTGTTCTAGATAACTTTGGCCTGTATTATTAATTCTTTGAATATGCTTAGAACACATAACTCATGGAAGAATTTCATAATTCTTCTGTGGATGCTTAAAAAAGATATTACTACTTTTTGTGTACACGCATGTGTGCTAAGTCTTCAGTTGTGTCTGATTCTTTGTGACTTTTTGGACTGTAGCCCACCAGGCTTCTCTGTCTGTGGATTCTCCAGGCAAGAATACTGGAGTGGGTTGCCTTGCCCTCTCCCAGGGCATCTTCCCAACCCAGGGATTGAACCCGCATCTGTTATGTCTCCTGCATTGGCAGGAGGGTTCTTTACCACTAGCGCCACCTGGGAAGCCCCTTTTTGTGTACAGATGTGGATGAAAATATGTGTATACACTCATTATTAATGTAAATGAATATATATTTTAGTATACTTTGAATATT